>NC_092127.1:170088345-170427273 GCF_043159975.1 Macaca nemestrina
CCAGCCTGGGCGACAGAGCGAGACTCCGTCTCAAAAAAAAAAAAAAAAAAAAAAAAAAAAAAAAAAAGTAAGTTTTTTTTTTGTTTGTTTTTTGTTTTTTTCTGGAGATAGGTAGAGCATACAAGCACAGTTTAAAACCAGATGATCTACAAAACGGCAAAAGAATCATAAACTCCATTTCACTTCTAACTCTCTTTGGTTTCCAAGGCTCTTTCTAGGACACACAGCAACCATCATAAACCCATTTTGTTAAAACTAGATTTGAAATACTGAGAACTGTAGAGCGGGCCATGGGACAGTTGTACTTCCTGTAATGTCTGCTGGAGGGTCACATTTGTTAGTAAGAGATTTTGAAGGAAACACGCTCCAGCTGCATGCCAGGCTCATACTTATGGTTATATAGAGGTAATGAGCAAAGTATGAAAAGTTGCAGTCGGGAAACCTGTTTAAGGACAGAATCATTGTCTTTAAAAGATATCAGATGTTGGCAACAAACTGAATGATCAGGGCCATGATACCTGGAAGATTAGAGGCAAGTCTAAATTTAAAATACTATAAAATAAAGAGAAGTAAAGTAAAATACAACTACTAATCTACAAGAAGAAGGGATTGAAATGACTCTTGCCTGTATATTTAGACTTAACTCTCAGTACTTCATATGCTACATTTCATTCACACTGTGTGATTTCTCAAACATTCTCATTCATGTGGTCCTTAGAACACATGATTCTCTCTTCTGGTATATTCTTTCCAGGTTTACAACCTATTCCACTATTCATTCATCATTTAGAATGAAGCTCAGATTTTGTCTCCTTTAAGTAGAGTGATTATATTTTATTCAAACAAGGACAACTTGAAGTGAGAAGGATATACTGTTGATAACCACATATTATAAGAGGTATAAATAGTATAACCAGTTCTGTTCTGGGGAAACTAGTGGGTGAGGACACTTTAGTCTAAAGTCCCTCTTAGCACTATAGATTATAGGTAGTAGTTATCTCAATTCTGATTAAAAATCATTCTCAACAAATAAACCTTTATAAGTCAACTTATTTTTAAATGTTCATAATGTTATTCTGATTCTAGTCAGATACGTTCAATGTGAGAGTTTTTATTATCTTTTTACAAAGCTACAGCTTTTCATTTGAGAGAAAAAAAAACCTTACATTTAATTTGATTGTACATTCTTCAAAGTGTAGAAAGTATTAAACAAAGACTATGTAAATCCTGTGTATAAGAAAAAAAAAAACTCATTGTCAATAAAAAAACACTGAAAACTAAAATGTAAGACAAAAAAAAAAAATGAATCCTCTTCTAAATTTTCTCTTCATTGTCAATCCTGAAGGGTAGATGTTTGATCACAATTTAGTCTAAAATTTTCATTAAGCTCTATTCATTTGAAAACAACTCTTTAGTGTCCTTAACTGAAGGGAACTATGCTTGGCAGGTGACATAAAGAAGAGTGAACCAGCCATTTGTGTTCTAGATAGACCTGCCTTATGTGTCAGCAAATCAAATTCTTCATGGGACAATAAAGGGTGTATATATATATTTCCCTTATCTTCCAGCACATCTCTTAAACTTTAAATAATCTGCTGTGAATCTCCTGACAATTATGACAAGTGAAATTTCAGTTTTCCCATTGGGGCTGGCATTTTGTTTTGAAAATAGTGATGAGCAACATATGATTGTCAGAGGAAATAAAAGGAAAATATTTCCATTCTATCCATGGGCAAACATATATATAGATTTATACAATAAATTATACTACACAGTATAATTTTTAAAACTATCTGATTTTGTAGAACAGGACATCTGCTCTTTTCAATCAATGAATTCTTTTAACTGTTGGAGCTGATTGAATTCCATTGAGCTGATAGAAAAGCAGATTTTTTATATTATGGGTAGTTATTCTACAATAAATCATCACAATCACCTGCAATAACAAAAGCAATCCAAATATGAAAAGAATTTTAGCCATAATTTGTTGAATGTTTACTATGAGCTACATTTATTCTTATTTTAAAAATCCCTAAAGCGTAGTAGTGTAGTCCTGAAGGCATAGAGTGATTAAATAATATTTCTGAGGTTTCACGTAGCTGGTAAGTAAATAAATACAAATATAAAAAATAGTAATAAAAAATAGTTACAATAATAAAACAATGGAAATACTGGCTGTAATTTGTGTAATCTTTCCCTTGAGCTAGCTATCATTAATCTATACTTACAAAAAACCATTCAGCGTAAATTGCACAGTTCCAATTATCCAGATGAAAAACTGAGAGATAGAGAGAGTGAATAACTAACATGCTAGTAAGTGTATAATAATAATAAAAACAGCAATCATGACAATTATGAAAAGCTTGAACAATTGATAAGTCCTTCCTAGCACTATAGGTAGACTCTATTCTAAATAGTTTTCAAAAATGTGGTTGAAGGTGCTGTATTTACTCTCCTCTTTCTTTTCTCTCTATGAAAGCCACGCACCGTAGTTTCTTCTAGTAGGTCATCTTGGCCTCCTTGCTAATCAACCTAAATGTTCATCAATGACAAACTGGATAAAGAAAATCGGTGCATATACACCATGGAATACTATGCAGCCATGAAAAATAACAAGATCATGTCCTTTGCAGGGACATAGGTGGAGCTATTGCCATTATCCTTAGCAAACTAACTCAGGAACAGAAAAGTAAATACCACATGTTCTCACTTATCAGTGGGAGCTAAATGATGAGAACACATGGACACATGGAGGGGAACAATTACACACTGGGGCCTCCCAGAGGGTGGAGGGTAGGTCAAGGGAGAGGATCAGGAAAAGTAACTAACGGATACGGGAACAACACACACTGGGGCCTACCAGAGAGTAGAGAGTCGGAGGTGGGAGAGGATCAGGAAAAATAACTAATGGGTACTAGGCTTAATACCTGGGTGATGAAATAATCTGTACAACAAACCCCCTTACACACATTTACCTATCTAACAAACCTGAACATCCTGCAAATGCACCCCTGAATTTAAAATAAAAATTTTTAAAAAATTAGTCGTTATTCATTAGAAAAATCCCGAGGTATTATTATTTCTCTTAAAATGATAACAAATTAAAGCACAGACTGGCATGTCTAAATCAAAGGCTCATGATGTCAATTATTATACTAGAAGGCCTCAATCATAAGAGGATAATATGTTGTTCAAAAGATAAAATAATAATAGTAAAAATCTCAGGTTTTCAGATAAATCTGCAGATTTTATTTTAAGCATTGAAATAGTATATCTGCCCCAATTATACAAAACCTTGGCTAGCTAATTGGCTAGTTTCACCATGGAAGGGCTTTTGATTCTTCATATTGAGCATCTATTTAAAGATTATTAACACGGAAAAGCGATCTTGCACCTAGAGCCTTTTTTCATGCAGTCTATTCACAAGCATGCCAATTCATCAAAACTCCTTGTCATTCCTCTCCCCAAAAAAGCCCAGATTTAAATTTATCTATTTGACAACTAATGTATATGGTCCTTAGTACATCAACAAAGTTATTTACACCAAACTGAATTGGGAGATCTTCATTCCTATGCATTTATTTCCTAAAGATCATAGTATATGCAAAACCTGCACACATGACCTTTTCATGTATCTATATATTATCCTTAATGGGTTGCCTATTAAAACAGTCTGAATGCACAAATAGCTCCTTTTGACCACCAAACCATCCCAGGGGGAGGATTTCAGCAAGAAAAGAGGGAGAGAGTATGTGAGAGGGAGAGAGAGAGTATGTGTGAGAAAGAAAGAAAAAAAAAGAAGAGTGAGAGAAAGGAGATAATCCTCAAAGAAAAAGTCTCTATGGAGAAGGTAATACTTTCTATTACTTAGTGAATTAAAAATTCAAACAATTTATGAAATAAAAGAAATAATTTATTTTTTATCCTTCCTCTTCTTAACAGGATACCCTTAATGTTAATCAGATTCCTCAATTATTCAGAACACTATTGCACACTATCAAAATGTCCTTAAGTAAGTATATACATATCTTTTGTATATGCACCATTTATTGATTCCACAAATGTTTATTAAGTATCCAATGGGTGACATATATTTTTAGATATAATCAAGTATATCCCCTAACTACCTTCAAGTTGTTTTAGTTTTGTCGAATATGCAAAAACAACTAATGATAACATGATAAAGAACATTGGTACAAAATGAAAAGAGATCAGCTGGTAGAAAGAAGTGAAACAGGCAAGAGTTCACGTATGGATTGTAATTGCTTTATTATTTCCCTTCCAGACTACAAACCTATTGAGAACAAGCTTCATGATAGAATTGCCATTTTGTCCTTCGACAGGTCTCCACACAAAGTTTTCCTCATAGTAAACACTCTGCATATCTGCTAAATAACTACATAAACTAGAAAGTAACTATGATTTGCCTTCAACTATGGTAGCTTCACTGAAAACACAACATTTCAACAGAAATTGTATACTCTTCAGAACAGCTCTATGTGTGTACGAAGAAAATTGCTCCATAATTAGAAAAACTGTTCCCCACTCGCTCTTCAAGAATATGATGACCAAAATTGACATTTTCCTAACCTGAAACTACATTCTAGATTGAGGAAAGTAAAATAATAGTGTTTGTTATAACCCTTCACATGCTGTGTGGTTTTTTAAATCATGTAGAAGACTTACTTTGACTTTTAAAGACAAAAATGAACAAATAAAAAATAAGTTGAAAAAAATCAACCAAACTTCCTATGAGGTAGCAAATATGAAATGAAACTGGCAAATATAAAAATGTATTGGCAACTTTAAAATTTGAAAAACATAACCATGAATCATATTTGATTTTTATAAAGAATTGCATTTGATCTTGTTACCATCATAATAGAGCCTTAGGGTCTTTGAAACTTCACTTTGATAAATTTAATAAAGGGGAAAGGTACATTGAAGAGGAAAAAATATAGCAAAATACACACATACACACGCAGAATGTCTGTCTACATGACTAAAATCATTTTTTAGTGAAACTGAAACAATATTTGCAGATATTAAAGATACAGCATGCATCATAGGAAGTAATACAAATCAGCAATATCATGTGATAAAGAAAGTTATTGAGATACACACACATATAATGGAAGGATAAAGATGTGTGTGTGTGTGTGTGTGTGTGTGTGTGTATACATAACTGCAATGGGAGAAGAACTCGTGCTAAGACAGACAAGCTATTGCCACTTCCCCTGTGACATCTGCTTTCACAAGGAGACATGGTGAATTTCATGAGCTGCCATTAGGAGACAATACTGTAAGTTTTGAGTTGTTTCACTCTCAATATATGACTTATATGAATTACAATTAAAGTGGGAACAAAAGCATAAAGTGTTTCTCAGTTTTGAAGGCTTGCTCAATATCTTAAGAATTATTAACTGTCTTATAATTTATAATATTCCTACCAAAGACTAGAAAAAAACTAATCCCCAATGTCGCCAAAAAGAAAGAAAACATTCTTATTCTACATAGTCACTTTCAATTATATGGGGAGTAAAAGTTGGAAACACAGAATTTCACAGAGCAAGTAAGAAGTCAGGCTGGATCTGAAGACCTTGACTGTGAGTGAGCACATTTTAATTATTCTTCTCCAAAACATCAGATGTTTTTGTTGTCGGGAGGGCATATTTTCATTCATGAAATGAATGTCACCAGCCTAGGTCTGAAAATGTAGTGTGACAAAATCCAATTCTTGCTTTATACAGGTTGTTTTGGCATCAGTGATGAGAACTGAACTAGAATAAGGATAAAAACGGTTGACAAGAAGTTTCCGCCATCATCCAGGTAACATGATGATGACTGACCAGAGGCCAGTGGTGGAAGTGATGAGGAGCAGTCCAATGTTGGATATGATCTGAAGGCAGATCCTAGGGAATGAGCCTACTGGATAATAAATGTGAGAAAACCAAGAAAGAGTCAAGAGTGCTCCCAAATATTGATTGATTGATTTTTGTCTGGTCAGGTGGATAAAGGAAATTGCCTTTAATGATCTGGGGTGTGGACATAGTATTGTGAGGTGGGAAGGGTAATGAATTATTCCATTTTAAATGTGACTTTAAAATATCCAATTTTATATGTAAGTTGGAAATTTGGGGAGAGATGTGAGCCAGAGGTTTACACTGGCATGATGAGAAGACAGTACTAATGTTAACATTTGGGTAGAGAGAGGGCCCAGGAGATGAAACAATACTGGCAAAGCTCATGGAACAGAGAATGTGAGCTAATATCAGATCCATTTCTTTTTCCTCCTGGCTTCCCATTTCCATGAAATTTCCTGGCTTCCCCTTGAAGCTTTGTATGACTGAATTGTAGCTGATGTGCCATTCCTAAGCCTGGGGCAAATAAATTTCTTCTGTACGATTCTTCTTGTTCCTTCACCCTCTACCAGCTTGATAACAGAAATGCACAGTGACGTTGGAAATCACGTGTTGAAGATGGTTGTGGAAGACATTGCTGGTGCTCCCTATATACAGTTTCTACTTCTCTATATACGTAGAAAACTGTTTCCAAGAGTCTCTTTTCCAGTTGTGGTAAAAGTGATACTGGTTACTTCTAGACTGAAGAATTTAATTACTAGTGACTTTCCTCCACTTCGTTGACCAAAGAGGCTACATGTTTAAGCCGTGCCTGCAAGATGGTGAAAGTTTCTTCAGATTTGGCCTCATGAAGATAATTTTCCACAGCGAGGGGCTCAGCCTTATGATAGACTTCACGTAGAATAGGAACCTTTGCTGTGTAAAATCAGATTTTTGTGGTTGGTTGTTACCATGGCATAATCTAACACATCCTGAATAAAAGAATAGTGGCACTATAAGCTAGAAGACCTGGTGTAGTGAATTCCAAAAAGAGAGATTTTACTATTACAACAATATATTATTTGAAATTATAAGCTTCGCAATTCTGTGGTTTTCCCTGGAATTATGAATAAAATTTAGAAAAACAATTTTTAACCTATATAAATTATGAGAATGAAGAAAATATTTTCATAGAATCTAATTTTGGTTTGGTAACTTAAGTTCAAATTTGGGCAAATAGGCAAAACATTAAGCCCTGAATATGTACTAACTATCTCTATGTTTTTATCCATAAGAACTATGTTTCTCATAAACTAGAATGAGGATTAAATTGGATGATTCATGTAATGCACTTAGTACCATGCTGGATATGTAGTTGGTTTTCAATTAAGCTAAGTATTATTCTTAGTTTTTAAGTGGTAAAATGTATTTATATTAGGAATAGAATATTTCAGAAGTAAGTTATATATAGTTTTTTTCTGAATCTTATTTCTAGTATTACTTAGTTTAGTTCCATAAACCAGATTAATAGTCAATGGTTAATATAAATTCCAAATTGGTTAGCACTTGTTTAGTGAGAATATTCTACCAACATTCAGGTAAATGGCCTCATTATGAAAACGTGAAGTGTATTACTCAGAGTGAAGACTCATAGAATAAAGTAAGGAGATTTCTTCATGGCTATTTCCCAGGGTTAATTTATGTATAATTCTGTTCAGAATCAGAGAACTCTTACAGATGAACTTCTAAGGATATCATTTCCCATTTGATGATTATGGGGAATTGAGGAAATCTTGGACTTAATCTAATCCACTGAGATTATTCTGAAAAACCCACAGCCCAGAAAGATTGAACAAATTACCCAACATTCCTAAATTTTTAGATGAGAATCTCAAGACTGGACTGGAATTCAAGTTTTTATTCCATTCTTCCATAATTTCCAGTTTGCATACGTCTCCTAACTGGCCAGGTAGTAGGTTAAAAAGAAAAGGACATGAGTGTGTTTTGCTTTGTTAGAGCCATCAAGTTAAAATAGTATGTCTTAGACCTTGGGATCCTATTTATTTCTCAAAAGTTAGTATCTTCTGCAATGTTTGGAAAATAGTGCAAATTAGCTAAATGTCAAATGAATGGCATAAGCAGCACTACTCTTCTATAGGGAAAGCATACTTCAACCTTCGGTCCTGAGATGAAACATGTTCAGATAGTCTCAAGATAACTCACACTTCCATGTGTAGCTGCTCTATCAAAGTCTAACAAGGGAATACCACTTTTATGGATAATAACTGAGTGGTAACTGAGACACGTTTTTAAAACTTCATATTGAGGCCAGGCACAGTGGCTCATGCCTGTAATCCTAGCCTTTGGGAGACCAAAGCGGGTGGATCACGAGGTCAAGAGATCAAGACCATCCTGGCCAACATAGTGAAACCCCGTCTCTACCAAAAATACAAAAATTAGCCAGACATGGTGGTGCATGCCTGTAGTCCAAGCTACTCTAGAGGCTGAGGCAAGAGAATCACTTGAACCTGGGAGACGGAGGTAAAACATTTCAATATTGATACCAATACCTTCCATATTTTGTGTGAGAAAAGTTTTGTCACATGCTAGTCACCCAGCGGCACTTGTAAGAAGGTACATGAAGTATTTTGTTTCAATGTTGCATAATTGAAAGGACAACATTCCAAGATAACAGCTATTCACGTAAGTATTTATTTTAGCTTGGAAAAAGGGAGAAATCACTGGTTTCAATAGTTGAAAATTCTACTTACTGCTAAATGCAGGTGCTCAAATGAGGCTATTAGAATTATCTTTTTCTACTTTTCTCCATTGTGCTTTTGTTTGTGATGATTTCATTCTCATGCTCACCCTCCCGCAAGGGAGCCAAAAGCTTCTGCCAGCAGCTCTAGGTCTACATCCTAACAATTCAGCAACACCACCAGAAATAGAGTCTTGAGTACCAAAAGGGAGGACAGATTCTAGACAAACCAAATGACACATGTCCAGTACATCTACTTAGCTACCATGGCAAGATTTAGAGAGTCTCTAGAGTGTCAAATATATTTAGGAAGTGTCATAAGCACCTAAGAGCCCTTCATTGCTCTCTTTTTCTAGTAGTCATTAAGTGCCCATGGTTGAATAGCTTTTTTTAATTCAAAAATGATTTTCCCATGTGTTCTAGTTTTCTGAGTACTAAGGATGGAAAAACACAACCACTGATGTGTACAGTGTATTAGGCTTGAAAATACGTGATCACAATGCCATGACATCATTGTTGTAATACAGATGTGACAAAGACCAATTGGTGCTTGCAATAGGCACACATGAGTCTAGGGAGAACAGGAAAGCTTTTCAGGTTAAGTGATTAGGTATTAATAAAAAGGCATTGTGGCTGGGCGCAGTGACTCGTGCCTGTAATCCCACCACTTTGGGAGGCCAAGGCGGTTGGATCACAAGGTCAGGAATTTGAGACCAGCCTGGCCAATATGGTGAAACCCCGTCTCTACTAAAAATACAAAAATTAGCTGGGCGTGGTGGCAGGCACCTGTAATCCCAGCTACTCAGGAAGCTGAGGCGGGAGAATCACTTGAACCTGGGAGGCAGAGGTTGAAGTGAGCTGAGATCGCAGTGAGCCGAGATGGCACGCACTCCAGCCTGCGTGACAGAGTGAGACTCTGTCTCAAAAAAAAAAAGAGAAAAAAAGACTTTGTGACAGTATGCTAAATTAAAGATACTTTTCCAACAACTTCCCCCTATAAAAATATTGTATGCTCTAGCAGCCACTTTGAATTCCCAATGCCACCCAGACGTGGTTCTTTCCTTCTTTGTGGCAAGTCTGGGATAAGGCAGAAGTAGATTACAATGCTGCCCTATCAAAATCAAACAGAATGGAGTCTTGCTTTATCCCTGCAGAGTTGATGCATCTGTATTTTACTGGGAATGTGGAGTTTGGTGTTCAGATATATTGAACATTGAATAATCAGGATTCATAAATCTAAGCTTTCAACAAATCTTCCCTTGTTTTTATTTTGTGTAAAGGGGATAGATCCTGAAAGATTTTATTAAAATCCAATCTAAGAATTTGCTCTAGTCTCTTATTTCCGGGCCACGTTGGTTTTCCTTACTTGTAATAGATTGGTGAAAAGCCAAAATGACAAGCCCAACTTGGTGTATTTTACTCACAAGTAGAGTATGACTTTCAACTAGAAATAACAGTGTCTTCTCAGCAATGCTAAAATACTTTATGTATCCTAAGCCATACTTTTTCAACATCATAATATTTTCATTACATCTTACAATTAATGACCTTCCAGTTAGTGACAATATTTTGGGTTTTTCTCCTTTATAGGTAGAACAAATGATGGAGAATCTTAAGCCAACAATATTAGATTTGGTAAGTTCTAGTATATAGCCCAGGAAGGATGAAAGCTATATGTGGAGGATCTATTCTGAAGCCAGTCTGTATGTTTGTATCTAGGCTCCAACACTTACTGGTTGGGTGGCCCTGGGTAAGTTACCTTCTCTATGTCTCATTTTCCTCCTCAATGAAATAGGTATAATAAAAGTACTAATTTCAAGGGTTTTATGATATATATATGAGTTAGTGTTTACAAAAACCTTTAATGGCTACCATACAGATAGCACCTTCAGTTAATGTTAGCTATTGTTAGAGGTCCCATTTGTCATACATTCAGCAGACTGTCAATGCCAAACCCTTAAATATTATTTTCTTTATATTGCTTTCTAGTTTCTTTCTATTGCTTTTCCTTCAGTTATAAATGCCACAGAGCTTGTCCCCAGCAAGTTCAGAAAGGCAAGACAACTTAGGGTGCGGAGTTTGATTTGCAAAACGTTCTACTGCACTGTCCATTGTGTAGTTGCTGTCACACATGGCTATTTACATCTAAATTAATTACAATTTAAAAAATTAAAATTCAATTTCTGTGTCACATGGGCCGCATGTCAAGTGTTAACCACACGTGGCTAGTGGCTACAATATGGGACAGCAGAGATAATATAAGACTTCTCCATTATCACAGAAAATTCTAATAGGTCACTGCTGGTCTATGATCCCTAAACCAGTTTCCACCAGAAGCCTCCTTTTAATGATTCCATTATAAATTTAACAATAATGTGGTATATTTACAATTAGGAGATACCAAATCATCATAGCTTTTATAAACTTCCTATTGCAGGGACAATTATTATTTTGTGATAATCAATCTTGTCTTTAAATCTAGATAACCATAATGCATACTCATGATAAACACATTTAGGCTTGGGTATGCCATCTATGACTTCTATATAGAAGAAAAATTATCTAGTCACGATGAGCTGATGTTTATCTTAGTTAAGGAAACCTAATTAGGATGATATTTTCTTTATTTTAACAAATGTCTATTGAACTCATTTCAAGACAAAAGCTCTCTACTTAGTTGTAGGTGGGGAAACCAGCAAGAGTATGATACATTTCCTGAACTCAAATGACTTGTTCTATTTGGGTTATAAAAAGAATACAATGAAATACTATGAAAATTAGGATATTATACTTTTAAATGAGATGAAAGAGATGAAAGTTTTCAGGTTCAGATGAGGAGAACATAACAGAGTTTTTCTAACTTGATCTGAAAACTTTCCTAAAGACTGTAGTTATATCTCACCGTCTGTCTCCTTCTCTTCCCGTCTCCATTCCTGACCTGGCTTCTATCTTCCAAAATGAATAAAAAGGTCCAGTTACCTGGATCTTCCACACAGGAACAATGGAACCAACCATAAGGTAGGTTTGGATAGGTCTCAAACAGGATCTCTTTACCAAAGTCTACTTAACATTTTTATAATTCATATTACTTTAATTATTTTGTATGGTTTACAGAACTTAAACCTGTTTTAGATGTGTTCTTTGGAAAAATGCAATAGAGATTGTGTAACAGTAAGTCATATAACATTGTTAGTTACTGAAAAAATATCAACTTTCAAGAGTAATTGTGATGACTACCATCATGTGCACTGCAAAATCTTTTAAACAATTCTTCAGTATTTGAGTTTTACTTAACAAAATAACATTTCCTAAGGTTTTTAATTAAAAAGTCTTAACAGCTTCATTGTCAAAAGACTACTTTTTACAAAACGTAATGCAAAGTATAAAACCTACATACTTTCTCACCAAGTGATACACAACGTAATTCAACAAATCACAACTTTTTTCAAAGGATAACTTGAACCCACTGACAGTTGCTTTATTATAGGATTGCTCCTGGTTATTTATCTGACATTGGATAGTAAAGCAAAGCCTAGGAAAGACAATGAATTCAAATATTTCACCAAGCTGTGTTCCTTGAGTAGGTGAGGGAGAATGGGAAAGATCTCTTTTCAGGCTCACACTCCTTTCAATTTAAAAGATAATACATTAGTAAGAAATGTTTTTATTCAATCCTTTTCCCGTAGATGAAAGGAATATCCACTTCTCAGAAGAATAGGAACAGGGAAGAAGTACTTCCTAGCACCTTGCTTCACTTCCATGGGAGGACTAAGTTGGAAGACGTGATGGAGTAGTTGTGACTCACCTGGTTCCCTCTTGCACAGTAGTGGTTTATCCTTGACATGCATATATTTTTCTCCCTCTACTAGGCTAAAATGGCCTCTCCCTTTAAGGAAGACCCAGTGATGTCCAACTCTGCCTGAGTGTCAATTCAAGTTTGTGTTCTGTTTTGTTTTTTCTTCAATTTATCCTCATAAGTCATGAAGCTGATATTTTGAGTCTCACATGATTGGATCATAATTTTTCTCTGAATGCTTTCAAACTCAAAGGAAGAAGAGGGGAGTGATTTCACAGTACCATTCAAGACCCAGAATCCTTTGGAGTCTATTGACTCTATACATATATAATCCATTAGGCCAATAATTGAATATTGAAGTTGTTGCAAGAAATGTTGTTTTTAGAAGGCTCATATAATCATATACACATAATCATTGAGTTCTTCACTTTTGTAGTGTTTTACAAAAATTCAATACTATTGTTAAAAAAAACCTTAGAAAAATTAATTTTAACAGAGTTTAATTAAGCAAAGAATGATTCACGAATTGGGCAGCCTCCCAAACCCATGTAGGTGCAGAGAGACTCCAGCTCAGCCTTTTGGTGGAAGAACATCTATGGACAGAAAAAGGAAAGTAACTTACAGAAAACAAAAGTGAAGTACAGAAACAGCCAGACTATTTACAACTTGACTTGATGTCTGCCTTGCTTGAGCACAGTTTGAACCGTTGGCCAACTTTAATTGGCCAAAACTTGGTGATTGGCACAAAAGTATGTTACAGTCTGCTTACACAACCATTTAGTCTTCAATTTACTAGGAACAGAGAAACCTTTAGGCTGAACTTAAAATATGCAAGAAGGCAGCTCTAGGCAAAACTTACTTTAACACTATGCTATGCACCTTTAACTACATCTTGCTTTTGATGTTCCCATTTAAGTATAGATTGTAGATAACATTCCCAACTGTGTCCTAGAGATCTAATTATATCTTTTGGTAATGATTGTATACAATTTTATAGTATGAATATGCCACAATCTTCACAACCCTTCTCTTACTAAGGGATATTCACTGTTGTTAGTTTTTGCTATTATAAGTAGTGCTGCTATGAATATTCTTGTTTATTTGTCCTTATTTGCTGGTACATTTATTCCAAGGAGATAGATTCTTACAATGGGTTACCATTATACATCAAGGTTCATTTCTCATAATTCCTATTCCTATGCTTTGAACTTCTTTGTTTTGAAGTTTCTATTTTGGTTTGCTATAGTTAGTATTCCATCTTTATAATATCTTTGGATTAGATATTTGGGTAACATATTCGTTGAACTCTTACAAAGTCATACTTTTTTCCTTCATGAAAAATGACATAATATGACTGTCTGTAAAATTTAGGATTGTGTTCTTTTTGTATAAATAGTTTTGTAGATATTGTGTTATTGTTTCACATCTAGTCATATGGCATCTGAGAAGTTGACTCCTTGAGTTTTCCTTTGAAAGTAATATGCTCATTATGTTTGGAAGTATACCAAAGGTTGATTTTCTTTCGTTTTATTCTTTCAATCCACAAATATAGTAAATTTATCTTCTTCAGAATTTTTGTAAATTTCTATTTTTATCTTTATTTTTCCCAGAAATGCTTTTATTTTCAGCAATGTTTTCATTAATTATTCAGCAATTTGCTTCAACATAATTGATGTTGAATTTTTTCAGGAGTTTATTTGTACATATTTTATTATATTTATTTGTAAGTATTTTATAATTGTTGGTATTATTTGAAATGGGATTTTTAAAGTTTTATTTCCTAAATATGTGCTGTTAACATATAAAAATGCCTTGTGACTGTATTATATCTACTTTTTAATTCTAACAGTCCATTAGTAAACTCATTGTTATTTTCTATGTAAGCTACTATATCATATGACAATAGGAAGAATTTTTACTTCTTTCTTGAATACTTTTATGAATTTTATTTATTTGTCCTATTGTAGTGTTAAGAATATCCAGTATTATGTTAATTGGAAATGATAATAGCAGGCATCCTTGCTTTGTTTCCAGTCAGGGGAGAAATTTAAGTCTTCTAGTATTAAATATAAAGTTTTCTCTAGGCTTTACAAAGATCTTCATCATCTGATTAGTGAAAATGTCTACTTTCTTGGTTTGCCCAGGTTTTTTTAGTCATAATTGGTGTTGAATTTTTTCAGGAGTCTTTTCTGCATTTATTAAATATCATAAGCTCTTATATCTTTATGGTCATAATATGATAAATCACACTGATTTTTCAACCTGATATTCCTAAGACAATCCCTACTTTAACATGGTGTTTATCCTTTTACATATTGTCAGATTTTATTTGGCATATCTTCTTAAGGGTTTGAATCTACATTCATGAGAGATAATGTTTTATAGTTTCCTAGTTTTCTAATTCTTTGTCAAAATTTAGTATTAGGATTATGCTGGTCTTATGAAATGACTTATGCAGAGTTTTTCCTGTTTTGTGTGAAAGTTCATATTAATTTAGCATTAATAATTCCTTGATATTTGAGTAAACACATGAGTAAAAACATCTTCCCTTAGAGTATTTATTTGTGGAGAGTTGTTTTTATTTATAACAAGCAGATTTTATTTAATAGGTATAGGACTATTCAATTTTCTATTTCTACTTTTGTCAATTTTGTAAGTTGTATTTAACATGAAATTTTGCCACTTTGTCTAAGGTTCACAGTTGATTGTATCAAATTGTTCATAATATTCTCTTTATCCCTTTAATGTTTGTAGAATCTGTAATAATAGCCATTCATGCATGCTTAGTATTGATAAATCTCTTTTTTATTTTCTTGATTAGTCTTGCGAGAGGTATGGTAATTTGGTTAATATTTACATATAACAAGATTTTTATTTACTTTTTCTAATTTTAAGTTTTTTTATTCTTTTCACTTATTATTTTAATTATTCTACTTATGTTAAGTTTACTTCCTCTTCTTTTCTAACCTCTAATGGCATAATATTAGGTCAACAACTGTAGAACATTCTTATAAAATAACAATTTTAAAGATATATGTTTCCCTTTAAGAACTGCTTTAGCTGCGTCCCACAGTTTTGATGTTCCAGTTTGTCTATTGGCTTCTTGGTTTTGGTTGTATTTACAAAAGATGATGGGGGAAAGGATATATTTAAAAAGGATACCTTTTTAAACTAACTGTTCTAGGAATTACAAAGCAAAACCTAACTTGTACATGCATAGTTACACTTAATATTTTACCACCTCATGTAAAAAATTAAAAGCTTACATTCTCTAATTATGCTATGATTTTTATATTTCTTGTTTAAACTCTAAAAGACAATGTTTTTTCTTTAAGCAGTCATGCATAATAGAATGAATTAAGAGTAAAATTATCATTTATATGTACCCAGGTATTACCATTTCTGTTGCTCTTTATTTTCAAAGATCCAAGTATGCATCTTGTATCATTTCTCTTCAGCATTTAGCATTTCTTGTAGAACAAGTCCATTGGTGATAAATTTTTCTTAGTTTTTCCTTATCTAAAAATGTCTTTTTGTTTTACTTTCTTTTTTCAATTTCACTTTGAGTTCTGGGATACATGTGCGGAATGTGCAGGTTTGTTACATTGGTATACATGTGCCATGGTGGTTTGCTGCACCTATCAACCCATCATCTAGGTTTTAAGCCCCGCATGCGTTAAGTATTTGTCCTACTTCTCTTTCTTCCCTTGCCCCCATTCCCCTGACAGGCCCCATTGTGTGACGTTCCCCTCCTTTTGTCCATGTGTTCTCATTGTTTGACTCCCACTTATGAGTAAGAACGTGCGGTGTTTGTTTTCTGTTCTTGGGTTAGTTTGCTGAGAATGATGGTTTCCAGCTTCATCCATGTCCCTGCAAAGGGCATGAACTCATTCTTTTTTATGGCTGCATATTCCATGGTGTATATGTGCCACATTTTCCTTATCCAGTCTACCACTGATGGGCATTGATGGGCAACCAATTTTCTTCTATTCTGTAGGTTGCCTGTTCACTCTGATGATAGTTTCTTTTGCTGTGCAGAAGCTCTTTAGTTTAATTAGATCACAGTTGTCAATTTTGGCTTTTGTTGCCATTGCTTTTGGTGTTTTAGTCATGAAGTCTTTGCCAATGCCTATGTCCTGAATTATATTGCCTAGGTTTTCTTGTAGGATTTTTATGGTTTGTGGGTTCTACATTTAGGTCTGTAATCCATCTCCAGTTAATTTTTTTGTGTTATGCGCTTAAGTAGAAAAACTTTAAGAAGTAAATTTGGAGCATTCTCTTTTAAGAGTTTAAGTTTATTTCTAGAGGAGATTTTCCTGATGTAAAATTCTGTTTTGGCAGTTCCTCAGTTTTAGAAATTAAAGATATCCCATTCTTTTTGACATCCTTTGTTTCTAATAAGGAGTCCATGAACATTCAAAATATTGTCTCCTAGCATGTGATGTGTGATTTTCCCTTAGTGGTTTTCAAGAATTTTTCTTATCTTTAATTTTCATCAATATGAGTGTAAGATAACCATGATTGGTTTTCTTTAAATTTTCCTGCATGTGGCTGAGTTTTCTGAATTTGTAAATTTGAATCTTTCACCCAATTTGATAAGTTTCCAGTCATTTTTTTACATAATTCTTTTGTCTTTATTTTCCTAATCTTCTGGGACTTCAGTGTCATGTATCTTAGACTTTTCAATATTACCCAATAGGTCCCCCAAGATTATGTCTTTTTTCAAATCATATTTTGGTCTCAAATACAAGATAATTTCCATTTTGTGAAATTTGGTTTCACTCATTCTTTATTCTAGCATCTCCATTTGATGCATATTTCCTTTCTTTAAAACTTTAGTCAGAGTTATTTTTAAATATCTGGTTTTTTCACTAGTGAAAGGAGATTCAGTTCTGCTTTTGTGGTGATTTTGAGTTTACCTTTCAGTGTCAATACCCTGAAGCTCTAAATTCTGCCAAATGTCTTGAGAGACTCATTACCTTTAGTCAGTTTCCCTCCCACGGTCTATTCAAGAAGCTTTCTTCTTAGCTCTCCATCCTCACAAAAGCTGCACCAGACCAGAACTCATCAAAGATTTCAAGTATACAGGGCTTCTTAAAGCAAGCCCATACAAATGTAAAAAATGTACTGGTTTTGTTTTCTACGATAGAGTCCCTCTGCTTTGGCCAAACTTGAGACTCAGTTAATATCTAAAATTGTAAAAATAACTCTTACAGGTTAATTGAAATCATGATCCTTACTTTTACTTATTTATTTTTTAGAGACAGAGTCTCACTGTGTTACCCAGGATGGAGTAGTGCAATCATGGCTCACTGCAGCTTCAACCTCCTTGGCTCAAGCAATCCTCTTCCCTCAGCCTCCCTAGTAACTGCGACTACAGGCACACAGCCACACTCAGCTAATTTTTTCAAAAATTATTTTTTGTAGAGACAGGATGTCCCTGTGTTGCCCAGGTTAGTCTTGAACTCCTAGCTTCAAGCAATCCTTCTGCTTTGGCCTCCAAAAGCATTAGGATTACAGGCATGAGCAACCACACCCAGCCTCATGTCCTGTTTTTCTCCATTTTTATTTGATTTGGGTATGTGAAACATTAACATAATTCTATTATATCATCATTATTTTTCCCTTGTACTTGTAGACTTTTGAAGCCTCCATATTGCCACTATCTCTTGCTTAGGTTTAATCTTATCTTTGTCAATAATAGAAACCAGCATTTTTTTCTCATTCTTTACTGTAGATGCTTTTCTGCTTCATGTATTGGAGGTAAATTGCCTATTACGAAAGAACACCACCCTTTGTCGATATACTGAAGATGTGAAATCCATTATTGAATTATTTTCTCATAGTTTTACTCATGCTTAATGATTTTTAGAATTATGCCAGCAGAGATTCTTTTTCAAAGTTTTGTGTTCAAGATAGAAAGATTTCATAGTATGGCAATAAAATGTCATTATTTAAAATTACCAGCTAGCTTGCATGACAGCTACTTGGAGTTAGTCTATAATACATCTTCATGAACCGATTACATATTTTTGAATTTACATTTTTTTCTCAAGGTTGAATATTTTTAAAAAGTTGCAACTACTTATTTTAAATTTATAATATTTCAAGGTACATTTAAAGAATATATTAAAAGAGAATGCTCCAAATTCACTTCTTAAACTACAGGTTTTCTACTTAAGGTAAGCACCTTTCATTCTGGTGCATATATAACTGACTTCTCAAAAAAACAAAACCAAACCTTCCTGAAAAGCCCAGTGATTTTGCTGAAGTCTTAGTATAGCTCTTATGGATCTGGGTTTTTTATTTATCTAGATTTAGTTATAGGATGCTAGGAATGCTACAGCAAGTATAAAATTATTATTTGTGTCTGCGAAATGCTTATTTATTGAATTTGTAAATAGAAATTCATTTAGTAGAAATAAGAAAATATGCTTGAAATTACTGGTGTTATTATTACTTTGCCATTTCACGTACTTGGACATAAATATGCTTCTGTTGGTATACAGGTGAGCCAATTAATGAAGAGTCTACTGTGTAAATTGTGCAATATTCAGTGAATGTATTTTGTGTGCTCTCATTCTCCATGCTTTTGTTAATAAATCCATTGTATTATAAAACTAATTGTGTTCCAGGGAAAAAGTTATGTATCACTGATTGTTTCAATTATTTTACATAAATGTTAAATGCCTAATACCTGTTAAATATTTAAGAGACACAGAATGGAACACGTTGTAAATCACTTGTTTCTCAGTAGAGAAAATCACATCTAAATTATGAGATTGGCAGAAGTGATGAAAACTAAAGAAATATTGAGTTCTATCAATATGACAGATCAAATAACCTGATAATCCCCCTGGTCAAGCATATTACAGTGTATAATAAAATATAACAAGTATCTTTTTAAATGCTAACCAGAAAAAAAAAAAAAAGAAAATTTCTGAGGTCAGAAACAAAAAGCAAACTAAAACTGATTCTGATTTTAGCTGATGCTACAGTTACCCTGCCCTGGTAGACGATGACAAGAAGTATTGGTTTTGTCATCTAAGAGCCAAATTTTTTAAACTTGCATGGAAAAAAATGAGCCTTTAGTCTGTATGATATGGGGAGATAGACCAGAACTACATGAAGAAGGTGGCAGGTTTGAAAGGTTGCATTCTTTGTGGAATACTAGAGGAATATAGAAAAATCCCCACCCCGGCACAGGGAGATAATAAATAATTTGGAATAGGGCATGTGCCATAAAGATTAAGGACAGAGCACATCTATTTTTGTATGGTCTCTGAGTGAACACAATTCTATATCTACAGCTATGTACCCTGATGGATTTGGAGTTTGAATTTACACTATTTGAATTTTTCAGGAATATGAAACAAAATATGTTAATATTATTAATGCTTCAAGAAGGGACTAAAATGCATTTGGTGTGTTGGAAGCAATTGTGAAACTCCTCTAGACAATCATGTCCTCAAACCAAGTTGCATATTATGCCACAGTAAAATTAAAGCAGAAATAAAAATTAAAATAATTTTTAAGAGTCTAAAACATAAAGGTCACTACATTCTATGACTGAGATAACAGAATCAACCATAGAAGCATCGGACCGTGTATCATTCAGAGTTCCATAAGAAATCAGGTGGCATACTCAAATTAGGATAATTCAAGGAGAATTATTTAAGAAAAGATAGATGACAAAGGAGTAAACTGCGTGTAGAAGAGATAGTGTAGTAATCTTTTCCATGGCAATGGAGCTGAATTCTGAAAGGACGGATGAGGGAAGATTTTCAGAAATCGAAGTAGAAAGAAGTATTTTCAGCAAGCTTTCTGGAGAGGGATAGTCACTTTTTTAAAAGGATACAGCAAGTTTAAATCAATTTTTAAAATAGCAAGCATATACACGAATACCCTGACCTCATTGCTCTTTCTCCCTTCCTGTAGTTAGTTAAAACCTCTAGTCAGACCCAAACAGAAAACACAAAAATGAGATCCTTTATGTGCAATTTACACTTGTCGATCTCCTGAGGTACAGAGCAGGTGACCTATAAGGAAAATGGAGGTCAACTTTCTGACCTCCAGAAAATGTGAAAAATGGAATGAACTTTTACAGCCTAAAAAGAGAGTACACTGGCGGGTGGTGGCTCATGCCTGTAATCCCAACACTTTGGGAGGCCAACGTGGGCAGATCACGAGGTCAAGAGACGGAGACCATCCTGGTCAACATGGTGAAACCCCATCTCTACTAAAAATACAAAAATTAGCTGGGTGTGGTGGCAGGCTCCTATAATCCCACTACTTGGGAGGCTGAGGCAGGAGAATCGCTTGAATTCAGAAGGCAGAGGTTGCAGTGAGCTGAGATCACGCCACTGCACTCCAGCCTGGCTACACAGTGAGACTCCGTCTCAAAAAAAAAAAAAAAAAGTATACTTAAAATGATTAAAAGCATACGTATATTTTTAAATAATGACAACGAAACTTTAGAAATAAAAATACATACTCAATGGAATTAAAACTTCAATGAACAGGTTGAATTCAAAGCAGGTTAAGGAAAGAGAAAAATTTATAAAATATAATGAGAAGCTGAATAGGTAGGGAATTATCCTGGGTCCCCTAGGAAAAACAACCTGAGCCAAAGCTTACATACTAATGCTTTATTTGGCAGTATAATCCCAAGGATCACAAATGAAGAAAAAAAGAGAAACTGAGGCAAAGAAGAAAGGGAAATAAATTCAATTCAGTACATTAATAAGTGGCTACATCTTCTAAGAAAGCACAGTTGAACTCTCAGAAATGTAAGAGTATCTGGACAGACAATACAGAACCTATGTGCTTCAGAGCCGTCTTTCAGGGGAATGAAAAGAGTTTTTCTGCCTTCCATCAAAGGTGACTCCATGGATCATTAACATTTCCGGCATTTTCACAAAGAAGGGGAAAAACACACTCCAGACTCCAGGCCCCATGGAGAGGTGCTTCACAGGAGTTCAGGTCTAGAATCAAGTCTAGTTCTGAGGAAATGATTCAAGAAGAGCAACAACCAGGTCTCTACAATGATTAAGCTGCCCAGAACCCAGGAGGCAGGTGTGTTTCATTAAAGCACGGGCTGCACATACGTTGGGCACAATACAGATGGAGACTAGAAAAGTTAAGAGAATTCCAGAAAGAAAGGATAGACAAAATGATAAATAGATAATATTCAAAGAGACAAAGACTGACAATTTTTCAGAATTGATGAAAGATATGAATCCCCAGATTTAAACAGTAAGAATAACAAACAGGACAAATTAAGCAAATCAACCCATAGACATAGTTTTTTAAAGCTAGAGGCAAAGAGATTTTCAGAACTATGAGAGAGAAAAAAAGGAGCTATATTGTCAGAAAAGCAAATGTTTAAAGCATAGGAAAAACATTCACTAAGAGGATTACTTTAGGAAAATGCTAAAACAAAAGAAGGCTGTGAGGTGAGCTGCAAGAATAGTTGGTAGCAAAGACATTTGTAAACGTGGGTTCTTATAAATCAATTTGATTACATAAAACTATAATCACAATAATGATTTGAATAATATATAATTAATGCTGATGTGAACTATCAGAAAAAAATACGATGAAAGACATTAACAGCTAATGAAATATTCTAGTATTTTTGAGAGGAGGTATAGTTACTAATTAAATTTATTTTTAAGTCAACTATTTATTTAGAAATGTTAAGATGAGCTGAAAGAAATAGAACACGTAAACCAAGCATGGTGGCACATGCCTGTAATTACAGCACTTTGGCAGGCTGAGGCAGTGGAGTATAGGGAATCAACTTGAGGCCAGTAGTTCAAGACCATCCTGGCTAACATGGTGAAACCCTGTCTCTACCAAAAATACAAAAAACAGCCGAGTGTGGTGACGCACATCTGTAATTTCAGCTACTCAGGGAGCTGAGGCATGAGAATTGCCTGGGCTTGGGAGACAGAAGTTACAGTGAGCCAAGATTGCACCCTGCACTCCAGCCTGGACAACAGGGCAAGACTCTGTCACAAAAAAAAAAAAAAAAAGAAAGAAGAAAAAAGAAGAAGGAAAGAAAAGAGAAGAAAGAAAGGAAGGAAGGAAGGAAGGAAGGAAGGAAGGAAGGAAGGAAGGAAGGAAAGAAAGAAAGAAAGAAAGAAAGAAAGAAAGAAAGAAAGAAAGAAAGAAAGAAAGAAAGAAAGAAAGAAAGAAAGAAAGAAAGAAAGAAAGAAAGAAAGAAAGCAAGCAAGCAAGCAAGCAAGCAAGCAAGCAAGCAAGCCGGGCGCGGTGGCTCAAGCCTGTAATCCCAGCACTTTGGGAGGCCGAGGCGGGTGGATCACAAGGTCAGGAGATCGAGACCACAGTGAAACCCCGTCGCTACTAAAAATACAAAAAATTAGCCGGGCGCGGTGGCGGGCGCCTGTAGTCCCAGCTACTCAGGAGGCTGAGGCAGGAGAATGGCAGGAACCCGGGAGGCGGAGCTTGCAGTGAGCCGAGATCGCGCCACTGCACTCCAGCCTGGGCAACAGCGTGAGACTCCGTCTCAAAAAAAAAAAAAAAAAAAAAAAAAAGAAAGAAAGAAAGAAAAGAAAAGAAATAGAATGAAAAACTTCCAAATCAATAAATAATAAAAATTTAGCAAGATAGAAAGAAAACTTGACAAAATATCTAAAAAGTTCAAGGGACAGCAGAAGGAAAAATATAAAAGCAAAAGTATGATATAAAGAAAGGAAAAGGATATATTGACAGAAAAAAGTCTAATGTAAAGATATTTAGGATAAATGTAAATAGACTAAGTTTTTTGGTAAAAAGATGTACAAATTATATTTTATGCACTTATAGGAGATGTATATAATACCAAAAACTTAAATGTACAAAAATATCAAAAGTAAAAAGAGAAATATCTGCTTGTTATACTCAAACTTGGGGAAACTGTAACTAATATGACAATAAAAAGTGTTACTAGGCAAATGTATTACTTCTTCCTGGAATCAAATAATTATCATCATAAGAATAATAGCAGGAATCATAAGGTTAAACACAAGTACAATTTAAATTTGTACTCATTTAAAAACTTTTTCATATTTCATAACTTTTATAACAGCATTACAAATTACTGATCCTTCAAAGAAAAATATAAAACATTCTGTTTATTTTTTTTAAATGATAATAGGAATAAAGAGAATAATTACATATTTACATAAGAAGTGAAATTCAATCGGAAGATATAAAATTCTGAAATTGTGTTTATCTGATTATATAACCTTTAAAATATGTAAAATAAAACTGACTTTAAAAGAATTACAAAGCAACATTAGCTAAGCTATTATAACAGGAGATTTTAACAAATTCCTTTGTAGTTATTTAGAGACTAAGATTTTTTTTAAAAGAAATACAGAAAATTAAAGTAATATAAGTGAAAATTGATCTCAGGAATATATCATCTTGATAATGTAGAAAAATAACATTAAATTGAGAAAACAGAAAAATTACATTTTGATGCAAAATGTAAATATACTATATAATAAAGAGGCAGAAGAGAAGAAATTGTTTAAAGATAAATAAAAGAGCCAAACTCAACCAAGAATTATTAAAAAAAATTATATGGCACAAACAAACATTAGAAATATAAAATTATAATAAATTGAACCTGTTAGAAAATTAAAATGTAGTAGAAATATAGTAGAAACAATATAATACCAATAAAATTAAAATTTTAGGTGATATAGACACATTTATAATAAAATTAAAATGAAGTCTATGATGCCTACTAACATTTCTCTTCAAAATTATGATATTAATACTACTCAAAAGATATTATAAAGTGAACTAAAATTATAAATATTGGAAAGAAAAAGTAATATGTTTATTATTCACAGGCAATATTACTTCTTCAAAGGAAAGCAAATCACAGATAAAATATTACTGTATAAAATAATACCAGTTTCTCTAAACAAAAGTAACAAATTTTTGGAAATATTATTTTAAAAAATTAGTTAAAATACCAACTAAATTTATAAGGAACCAAAAAATAATTATCCCAAAGTGTGAATAACTAAAAGAAGGAAAAAAAACTACTTAAGGAAATTAACTACATTCATAAATAGAAAGATTGTATCTTAAAAATGCAAATTATTTCTTATTCAATTTTAATTGTATACTTAACTTTTAAATATGTATTGACTTAAAAATAAATTGAATTAGTAAGAATTTTCATTTTTAAGATACAGAGTCTTTCTCAGCATTCATATATAAGGTATGGAATAACAGAATTCATCTTATGTAGTGCCAGAACAAACCTTGATCATCTTTTTGTTTGTTTAACACGAAAAGATGATCACAAAATTCATGTGGAGAACTACAGGCCAAGACTAGCTAAGATAAGAACAAAAGAGTAGAGTTACTTGTCCAACTATACATTGGTATCAATTCAAGAAATGACAAAAAAGAGTCTAGAAACTTTGGCATATATGGAAATATTATACAGAGATGACACTGAAGATTGACAGGGAAGGTAGTAATAATGTAATCAATTGATTAAAATGTATTATACAATTGTTTATTACTCCTGAAATAAACTTCTTATGATATGAAAAATAATATTGGATTCATATTTTACTCCAAATACACATAAATGAAACTAGATTAATCAAGAACATAAAAGTAAAAGCTGAAACTTTAATTCATTTAGAAATAGATATAGAATACAATCACTAAGACCTCATTAGAGGTTTAATTTCTTAAACAATGCACAAACTTCTAAGCATAAAAGAAAACATAATTCTATTCAGATATATTAAGATTAAGAATTCTTCATGCAAAGACATCATAAAGTAAAAACATAACCCACAACCTGGGAGAAGATATTTATGTCACACATAAAAAAGACTCAGTATCCAGAATACATAAACTATTCCTACAAATCAAATAGAAAAAGATAACCAACACAATTCAGAAACGCATGAAAGGCAAGCATTAGGCACTCACAGAAAGAGAAAATAACCCAGGCTCTCTTATACAAATGCTTAGTTGATGTCTCCATTAAGATGTACAAAACTGAACCCATGTTTTCCACCTGTCCGAAAATCTGCTCCTCTGCCATCTTCTCTTCCATGACTGGCAATTTCATCTTTCCAGTTACTCAAATCTCGACACTGGGAGTCTTCTTTCACTCTTACTCAGCGCATTGCACAGTTCATGTAGAAACACATCCCGTACTCTGCACTTTCAAAACGTAGCCAGCATCAGATTGCCACTCACCACTTTCCCTGCTATCACCCAGGGCCAGAAAGTTACCAACATTTCTCATCTATCCACACTGGTCTCTACACCCTTCATTCTTGCCCCATTAATCTTTTCTTAATATATCAGCCAAAAGATCCTATTATCCTTCGCAAACTAATGCAACAACAGGAAACCAAATATGCATGTTCTCACTCATAAGTGGCAGCTGAATGATAAGAACCCGTGAACACAAAGAAGGGAACAACAGACACTGGGGGCTACTTGAGGGTGGAGGGTGAGAGGAGGGAGAGCAGCAGAAAAAATAACTATTGGGTACTAAGCTTAATATGTGGATGATGAAATAATCTGTGCAACAAACTCCCGTGACATGAGTCTACCTGTATAACAAACCTTCATATGTACCTTTGAACCTAAAGTAAAAGTCAAAAACGGAAAAATGTAATTCAGAGCAGGTAAGTCTTCTGCTTAAACTTCACAATAGCTTTTTGTCTCTTTCAGAGTAAAAGCAACATTTTTCTTATGATTTCCTTGATCTGGTCTCCCATTACAAATCCTTTCTTTTCTCCTGCTACTCTCTCCTTCCTACCTACACTCCACTCCGGCCATACCAGTAATTTTTCTTTTTCTAATACATGTCAGATACAGTCCTGAATCTGGACTTGTTCTTCAGCCCTGACATATTCATAGATACAGTGTTTCGTGAAGTATTATCTCCCTCCATGCATTCAGGTCTTACCCTGAAAACTACCTGAAACTGAACCCCTCCATTTACAAACTTTTCCAATCCTCTTCTTTCCTGCTTTCCTTTTTTTCTTAGCATGTATTGATGTTTAATGTTTTGTGTTTATTTACCTTGGTTTTTTGTCTTACTGCAATGTAATCTTTAGAAAGGAGGGTTGTTTTCTGATTCGTACACGGCTATGTTCCTCATATCCAGAACAGTGCCTGATCCTAGAAGACAAAGTAGAGAAATCTCTTACCTCAAAATACAGACACGAATATAGGGAAAATATGAGACAAATGTCAAGAAAATAAGATGGCCCATTCAAAAATGACAATATCTGAATAACAGAACTCCTGAACAAGGGAACAAAAAAAAAATGTGAGGAAGGGGAGAAAATTTTTAAATTGACACAAAATATTTCCTTAAATTAAAGGACATGCTTTCCAGATTGAAGCTGCTACTTTTTGTGCAAAAATAGTTCTCAAATTTGTGAACAAAGCCATATAACCTGGAATTTAGAATACAGAGATTACAGAGAAAAACCTAAAACCTCCAGAAAGAAAAATAATTTTAAAAACATAAAGCAGGTTACCCTCAAGTCATTAGGAATCGGGTGAAATCAGGTTTCTCAATTGCAACCACTAGAAGCTGGAAGAATGGGTAAATGCCTTCGAAGTTCCAAAACAAATGAGTACCTAGTACTCTGAGTACCCAAATTATATCTGCCAAGTATAGAAGTAGAAAAAAGGACGTTTTTCGGCATCCATGTCGTACAAGCGAGAGTTAACACAGCAAGCCTGATGTGGTTACTTCCAAGAGGACGTGCTCGAGGCACGGAAGCTTGGGGTCTCTCCTAGAAACTTGGCCCATGCAATGGTTCCCTGCTTTGTATGGATAAGGTTGTTTTGCGTGACTAGGGCACGAAATTTGGTTATACCTGCCTTCTATGTTGTGCAGATGATGTGATTTGTGATGAACACTTGCTTTCTTTCTGTGAGTCTGGAACTTTGGCAGTTCCAGTGAAAAGTGGCCGATTATTCAGGCAAAGAGCGCATACATGTACAGCCCCCAATAAAAATCCCGGACTCTGAGGTTTAAGCAGGTTTCCTACAGCAGCAGCACTCGACATGCACTGCTGCATTTCACTGTTGGAGGAAGAAGTATTCTGTCTCTGCCCCCGCCACCGTGTGAAGCAGACATTTGGAAGCCAGCTCCTGGACGCCTCCAGAATTTGCCTGATGCCTTTTATTTCCCTTCCTTCAGTGTGCCCTTTTGCTGTAATAAACCGAGGCTCTGGGTAAAAAGAGCCTCTGAGTCTTGCGTGTCCTTTTAGCCAGTCACCAAATGCATGGGTAGGTGGGGGATACCCTGTCCTCCCACGCCTCGTGGTCTCAAAAATTGAACACCCATACATGCTTTCTCAGGAATTTCCCAAAAGCTCTTCACACATTTGACGAAGGATAATTAAATATTTTAAAAGGAATACAAAATACAATTAACAAAATATCTTGGGGCATATATATTACATATTCAGGTGAAGTTATGATTAAAACTTAGTCTGGGGGTTTCAGCATCATTGGCTTCGGTCACTAGAAAATAATTTGCTGATTAAAAACATAAAGCCGATATTCAAAATGAACTTACTTGGTTTTCCCTTACACACACTTGGCTTGCGTCTACACATATCCACAGTTGTTAATATTACATTCATCCCTCTATGGATCCTCTAGAATTGTATCCTTCCAATTATTTTCATCCTGTCTTTCTCTCTCCACTGATTCTGAGCCCTGGTTCCACAACGGGAAATACAACAATGTATTTCATTAGCATTACCTCCCCATCAATCTAAATTCAATCACAATCACTCTATGCCCAGCCAATCGAACTGGAAGACTAATGAATATTCATGGGCTTCATTAAGACGTAAATGAGAAGGGCAGAAGTGGAATCCCAAATAAAGAATGTTGATTTTATATGCAATGTTTATGCAAGTAGGCATAGTGTTGCATTCTAGGAAAATGACTAGACAGAATGTGGAGAAAAGTTTGATGGGGCATGACTGTGGTTAGGAGCCATGTGAGAAGTATATGAAGGCAGTTCAGGAAGAAGCCGTAAGCAGTGTATCAGCACTGAAGATGCATAAAGAATAAAGATTTGAGCCATACCAGAAAGAAAGTAATGGCAGTCGGGAATTCTCTCAGGTGTTTGGTTAGTAAAAACATCTTCTTTGTAGGGTTACTATAAAGAATCCTACAGGGAAAGGAAAGAAAGGAAATCATCTATTTGAAGCATTTTGTATGTCAATAAATACTACTATTAGTACTATTTAATTAGGCATATGCATTGTTTAATAGTATTAATGTACATAAATAATATTAATCCTTGAATTGGAAGGCTTTTCTTACCAATACAGTGCCAAAAATATTGATAAAACTCTATATGAGGCTCTTTTCCTTTTGTAATATTTAAATAAGCCACAATATCCCTTTCATTAATAGGGATAATTAGTCAGTGAATGAGCTTGGCATTAGGAACTCAATTTTTCTTTCATTTAATACAATGCCCATGGTGCAGAACAAACTTTGGTTTGGGAGCAGAAAAACGGGTCTCAGTCTCTGCTGTATTTCTGGCTACCTATTTGATCAGAAGGCCTATTTGATCAGAAGAAAATTTACCTACTTAAAAGTTCACTTTTAAACTCTCACAAGGGAAAAGATATGCCTGCATCCCAGAGTTTTGAAAAGTTAAGTGAGAACAGGGTGAAAATTCCTAGTTGGAAAGAAGTCCTTTTATCACTGCATGAAGATTCTTTGACTGTTTTTCTTGTTTTCTATCAAATTCTCAAGTATAAAAATTCTATACAATGCACAGGTTCAAAAACATGGCTTAATTATAAAATAATGAGTTATAAATTATAAATTTGACTAGGGTGATGACACTTTTAAACATTTTTATTCTCTAGTTATACTTAAAGTGTGCCCCTACAGCCTATACTTATATTTAACTCCCACGGTAAAAGTAAAAATCATTCCAACTCAGTCATTTCAGTTGCTTTTAGGCAGGCTTTCTCTTTCTTGAAGTACCAAAACCAAGGCTGCATGTAGAATCCAAGAGCAAAAGGGTGGGTTCATTTTATTTTCATTCCATTTCTCTCTCTCTCTCTCTCTCTCTCTCTAAGAATACTTCTTTTATCCAGATAAAATATTCTGGACCAATAGTGATTAAAAGAATCCTTTTCTGGGTCTTATTCACTGCTTAGAGGTCTTAATTTCAACTGGTTGATCTGAATTATTTTTGACTGAAGTGAAACTTCATGTTTGCCTGCTCTCAAGTTTATCTGTCTGGGCTCTCAGCAGTCGCACAGCCTCTTAAGCCATTGCTGAGGGTTATTCCCATTAGCTTGGCACTTCTCAACCCAGGAAGCCATACTTTCATCTATAAACTTGATCATCTCATAAGTGGTCCTTCTTCCGGAGCTGTTATGTTAAACTATGTTAAATAAGTCTGCAGAGCCCTAGCACCCGTCCCTGGAGAATACTACTTTTATTCACTCACAAGTTAGAGAAGGCAATATTTTCCTTTTTTTTTTTTTCATTTTTAAAAGCCAGTAGCAGCTTAATTGACAAATGCTTATTTTAATTTCATGATAACCGCATTTATAATATACATTCATATTTAACCTTGAAACCATAGCCAGATTTGGAATCTCACTAAAAACAAAAGAGCAATATTAGATACAAGAAACATATGTACAGCATATCTGAGCCAAATAACTTTTTGATTTCTAAAATCACAGTAACGACACATAAGCTCCCTGATTCTATGTCTTAATATATAAAATAAAATGCATGATATCAACTACTATGGTTTGAATATATTCCCTCCAAAATCCAGGTGTTGAAACGTAATGCTCAATATCATATATATATTTAGAGGTGAAGCCTTTAAGAGGTGATTAGGCCATGGGGGCTTCTCACTTGTGAATGGGATTGACCCTTGTTTAAAAAGTTGGACACAGTGTTGAGGCCTGTCACTCTCCTATCTTCTGCCATGTGAGATCACAGTGTTCCTCTTCAGAGGAAGCTCAACAAGGTGCCTTCTTGACAGCAGAAACCCTATCCCTCACCAGGCACGGAACCCACTGGTGCCTAATCTTGGACTTCCCAGTGTCCTGAACTGTCAGAAATTATTGTCTGTTCTTTATAAATTACCCAGTTTCAGGTATTTTGTGAGAGCAGTACAAACAGACCAAAACAAAAAATTGGTATCAGAGAAGTGAACTATTGCTATAACAAATACCTAAAAATTTGGATGCAACTTTGGAACTGGATAACGCATACAGGCTGGAAGAGCCTTGAAGACTAGAAAAAACCTGTGTTGCCATGAAGGAAGCATTAAGAACAAATCTGGTGAGGGCTCCAAAGACAAGGATAGCTGCATAAGAACCTCGGTCTTCTTAAAAGTTGTCCAAGAGGTCCAAGGTGCTGTACGGCTTCCTTAAGTGCTTATAGTAAAATGCAAGAGGAGAAAAATGATTTAAAGACAAAATTTAAACCTCAAGACTTGGAAATTTCTTAACCTGGCCATGTAAATAATAAAAAATCATGTAAAGGAGAGAAAACCAAGGGTGTGGCCAAGTGATGTTTGATAGGGAGATTGGTGGGCAGATCTTTGAGGCTGCCGTGCCCATCACAGGCCCAGAATGCCAGGGCCTTGGGAGAAGAGTGGTTTTGAGAGAGAGAGGGGTCCAGGGCTCCTGTGCAAATTCAGCGTTCACTGTTCAGGGCCTCAGGCCTCTGCTTTCCACATTCAGGTGCCACACTTCTTGATGACTTCAGCTATGGCTCAAGAGGACCAAAGGAGCTTGGACCACTTCTTCCAGAGGGCACGGTCAACAAGCCTTAGCAGCATTCACACGATGTTCACTCCGTAGGCACACAGAGTGCAGGGGCTGTGGAGGCATGGCTTCCTCCATGTAGATTTCAAATGATGCCTCAGAGAGCCTCGGGGCCCAAACAGAGAATTTTCACAGTGGTGGGGAACACCAAAGAGAACTCCCACTAGGGCAAGGCTTAATGATTCTGGGTAAGGACTACCACCAAAACCCCGGACCTACAGAGCCACCAGCATTGCAATGCCAGCCAGAAAGAGCCACAGGCACCCGACTCCAACCTGTGAGAGCTGAGGCATGGAAACTTAACTCCCACCTCAGCGTGTCTGGAATGGGGGATTTGGAATCAAAGATTATTCTAAAACCTCCAGATTTCATGTTTGTCCTGTTGGGTTTTGGATTTTTCTTGAGACCTGTTTTCCCTCTCTTTTTGTCTACTTCTCCCTTTTGGAATGGAATATCTATCCCATCCTTGTTTCATCACTGTTTTTTGAAAGTATCAGGTTGGTGCAAAAGGAATTTTGATTTTTGCCATAATGGCAAAACGCAATTACATTTGCACCAACCTAATAATTAACTTCTTTGATTTCAACAGCTCAGCTGCAGAGAAATTGGTCTCAGGATAAAAGGTGTCTTGAGTCTCACCTATAGCTACTTTAAATGAGACTGACTCTTAGAATTTTGAGTTGATACCAGAATGAGTTAAGACTTTGGGGACTATTCGAAATGTATTTTGCATGTGAGAAGAACATCAATTTATGTGGTTCAGGACAGAATGCTGTGGTATAAATGTGTCCCCTCCAAAATTCAGGTGTTGAACTAAATGGCTAATGTAATAATATTAAAAGGTCTGGCTATAAAGAGGTGATTAGACCACAAGGACTTTTCCTCATGAATGGCACTAAGGCCCCTAAAAAGTGACTTCACACAGCATTTGGCCCTTGCCCTTCTGCCTTCTACCATGTGAGGGCACAGTGCTTTGTCCTCCAGAGGATGTAGCCCTCAACAGACAACTGAACAGGCCAGTACTATAATCTTGGACTTTGGAGCCTCCCAAACTGTATGAAATAAATTTCTGCTCTTTATAAAGTACCCAGTCTCGTGTATCATGTTATAGCAGGACAAATGGACTAAGACACCTATGACACGGACAATTATAAGGATGCAAATCTATATGCCTACTGCATGTTGGCTGTCATAACTATGTATTACATTAATTCATTAAATAATGGCATGCAAGTGACATGAACAAAGAACCACTGTGCTTGATTAATACATGAGAAAACAAGCTGCTCTTCTAGCTCATTAATCTATATAACTACATAGATGGGGTCACTTCTCATGAATATGTTCTTGCAGAAAAGCAAATGAATGGAGAGACAGAGCCTTAGAAAAGAAATGCTTGTTAACATTTTTCTTGGCAGAATCTACTGCTGCTAAGGTGCTAACCTAGTGTATTATGAACAGTAGTTGAGTGGTTCCAATGTTGATGTTCATTTTGAAATGCTTTTGTTACTATGGAAACAATGCAATCTTTGGAAAAGAAAGGGTTTAATGGTACCCACAAGTGTACTGCAAATTGTAAATGCACATAATGTCTCTAAACACCTTACATATGTACAAATTCATATGAGGACACCTTGGAATATTGCACTATAAAAATATATATTTACATCTATTAAGGTATTAACGAACAACTAAAAACTGCAGAGTTCAATTCAAATGTCTCTTCCACATTGGAACCCTCCCCCAGTACCTACAAAGATGGAGAATTAATTCCTCTATTCTTTGTGATGCTATAACACATTAGATAATTATACTTATTCAAACACAGCATCTGTCTTCGTGGTTATTTGGGGTCATGAATTTCAATTTGTGGTCATGATTTTCTGGGTGGGTGAGTGGTCGTATCTGTCTAATTCTGTCTAGATATGTTAATACACATATATTTTTCTTTGCTGATCAATCAATATGTGAATTATTTTAATACTCAAAAGTTGAAACAACCTTGCATTTTCCATTACTGGAATAAAACAGAGTTGGTTGTGTTACAATATTATTTTTATATACAACAGGTTTTTTGGCTAATTGCTAATGTCTCATGAAGGCAATTAGCAAAATTTTGCTAATTTTCTAATTGCTGATATCTTGTTAAGACTTTTTGTGCTTATATTCATAAGGTATATTGGTCAGTAGTTTCCTTTAATAGTTTCCTGTTTGGGGTATGTAATTCTGGCCTCATATAATAAATTGAAAACATTGTTCTCTTTTATATTTTGGAAAAGTTTACAGAAAATTAGTGTTTTTTATTACTATGGAAGACGTTGTTACTGAATTGAGCCCTTTTTAAATATAAACATTTAATACTATAAATGTCCCTCTCAGCACTGTTTTATCTGTACCCTATAAATTTTATATGTTGTGTTTTCATTTTCATTGAATTCAGTGTCTTGTCTAATAACCCATGACCTTTCATTTGTCTCTTGTGTTAATAAAAAGCATAATATTTAATTTCTTAATAGTTGAGTTTCCAAATGCTTTTTTGATTGGTGGTTTTATTATCTTTGTAGTTAGACAACATACTTTATACAATTTCAATTATTCTACGTTTGCACAAATTTGTTTTACACCCTAAAGTCTGTACAGAGAATGTTACATGTGCACTTGCAAAGACTGTATTCTGCTTTTGTTGAGTGAGGTGTTCTGTGAAATTTCTAATTGTTCAAGTTGGTTGATAGTGCTATTCAAGTCCTCAATATACTTATTCGTTTTTATGTATTTGTTCTATCAATTATTCGGAAAGGAATGTCAAAATAGCTAAATATAGTTGTAGATTTATCTAGTATTTTTTCATTTTTGTTTCATATATTTTAAATCTTTTGTAATTACACACATTTTTAGGATTGTTAGGTCTTTTGTGCAATTGACCACTATATTGTTATCTAATGTCTCACTTAATTATTGGTAATACTTCTTATTATGAATTCTCCTTTGACATTAATAATTCCATTTGAACGATTTAAAATTAGTATTTGTATGAAAACTCTTTTGTCCATATTTTAGCCTTTTAAATCTATTTCTTGATATTTAAAGTAGACTTGCTTTAGATGGTACATAGTTGAGTCTTTCTTTGGAGAGGAGTCCTGCCTTTTATTGGGTATTTAGCCTATTTGCATTTAATATATTTTTTTATCTTGTTGGCTCTAAAGCTACCATATTTTTAGGGTATTTTTTTAATCTTTGACTGTTGATTTTGGTTTTTCTTCTCTTTCTTCCTGTATTGTTTTTGTATTATTTATGTTACATCTTATTTCCATGATTGGTTTTTTGATTATACATCTTTTACTATTTTTAGCATTTCCCTTTTGGTCTAATTAGATAGATAAGTAAGTAGATAGATAGACGGACAGACAGACAGATAGATAGATCAACAGCTAGACTTAAAATAATATAACAGAACATTACATACACTATAATAACATTACAGTATTATATTTCCAGCTTCTCTCATTCTGTGTGTTAGTACAATTATGCATTTTACTTTTACATGTAGTATCAACATTATACTCATTCCATTTTTTTCTTTACAGTCCTTTACCTTTTAAAGTGATTAAAATTTTAGAATCAGATAATCACTTTTATATTTACCTTTATTTGACCATTTTCTGTAATCTTTGTTTCTTTCCATAGCAAGTTTCTATCTGGTATCACTTTTCATCTTCCTGAAAAACATTCTTTAACATTTCTTTTGTACAGATCCTCTGGCAATAATTTCTCTGAGTATCTTTATTTTTTTAAAACTATTTTATTTGACTTAAAAAGAAAAGTTTTTCTTATGCTTTATTTTTGAAATATACTTCAATTGGGTATACTATTCTGGGTTTTGTTTTTGCTTTTGCTTTCAGAACTTTAAACATGTCACTGCCTAGTCTTAAAACTTTCATAGTTTTGAAGTAATTTTTACCTTTATTTTGCTGTATATAACACTTAATGTTTTTTCTGCCTTTCTTTGAGGATTTATTTATTTATTTCATTGTCTAATATGTGCAGTATTTTCTTAATCCTGCATCCATTTCTCTATTTCTATAAGCTTTTTGAATTTGTATTTTAATATCTTTTCTTATTTAAAAAATGTCTTGTCCGTTTTCTCTTTCATTTATTATTCCCTCTTTCTCTCTTTTCTCCTCCTGGGACTTCAGTGAATGTATGTTAGATAGTATAATTATGACCAACAGCTCTTACATGCTTTTGTTCTCTTTTTTAACTCTTTCTTTCTTCCTTTTTCCATTTCAGTTTCCAAAATTTCTATAGACATATCCACAGCTTCACTAAGTCTTTGCTTAACAGTCTCTATTCTGCTGATAAGCCCATGAAAAGAATTATTCATCTGTTATGTCAAACATTTTTCTATATAATATTTTCCTTTGTGTTTAATTGTTTCCTGTTCTTGGCTAAAATCTGTCATATATTTATATGCATTGTCCAATGTTTCCAACCACATGCTTTATCATATTAATCATAACTACTTTAAAATTTAGCTCCAATAATCCTGGTATCTCGGGCCTCTCTGAGTTTCTTTCATTAATTGCTTTTTCTTGTGACAATGGGTTTTTATCTTGCACTCTTTGTGCCTCACAATTTTTTATCAAATATCATATACTATATAACAGAACAGTGAAGACAGGCACATAATATTATCTTAGGAAATCATCACTCTTCTGTCAGATCATTAATTTAGGTGGTTAAACTAATCTAGTTAAGAGTTGAACTGGGCTTGAATTTTGTTATTGCTCCTATTGCCTTCAGTGTATGACAAGCGTAAAATTTCTTTAGTGGTGGACACCTGTCACCTGATGGTAAGACTGAGTGCTACTCTACCAGAAGGCTTTATTCACAGTCCCACCTCTCTCTCTCAGTTTTGAGCTATCTCTGCACACTAATTCCATGAAGAGTTCTCCCCATACTCTTGCCCCTTGCCCAGAGTCTCTTGGCAGAAACAGAACACTCCATTGTCCTGCCGAAATATCAATATTAAGCAGCCCCTGTGCACCTAGGTCCTAGATCTCAGGGGCAAAGCATTTTCAGTGTCTTTTATTTATTTATTTTTTTCTCCTCCTGGCACCCAAACTCCGCCTGCCTATCTGTGGTTGGTCTTTGGTTGGATTTTCCGGCCTCTTCCTCAGCTACATAGACGTCCACACGGTATCAGTGTAGAAAGTGGACCAAGAGAGTTCTCCCCATTCCCTCAGGAATAGAGGTTTTTGGCTTCTACCCTAACTCCAACGGTAATAACTTTTTGTCTCAGAATTGGGATTTTTATTACTCCTAGAGAGGCAGATCACCAGAAGCAGATGGACTTTCCTTTTGTTCCTCCCCAAGAAGCAATGGATCTTTGTCCAAGCTGTATGGATTCGAGCATGTGCCACTCCTTCCCCAGGGGCTTGTAGATTTTACTTATATGATAGAAGTGATTGGGAAGTAGGTGGGGCTCTTGGTCTGCTCCTCTCCCACAAACACCATCACGTCTTTCACTTCTCCTTCATGGAGGGCTCCCTCTGTTCTGTCCTCAGTCTTTAATGTGGACTCCCCTTGGAGGTCTCTGGGAAGAGCTTGAGAGTGATAATGACCTTCCTTTTGGACATTCCCAACCAATACTAGCCCACGCTTCGCCTATAAGAATTTGTTGGCGGGGCGCGGTGGCTCAAGCCTGTAATCCCAACACTTTGGGAGGCCGAGGCGGGCGGATCACGAGGTCAGGAGATCGAGACTATCCTGGCTAACACAGTGAAACCCCATCTCTACTAAAAATACAAAAAAAATTAGCAGGGCGCGGTGGCGGGCGCCTGTAGTCCCAGCTACTCGGGAGGCTGAGGCAGGAGAATGGTGTGAACCCGGGAGGCGGAGCTTGCAGTGAGCTGAGATCCGGCCACTGCACTCCAGCCTGGGGGACAGAGCGAGACTCTGTCTCAAAAAAAAAAAAAAAAAAAAAAAAAGAATTTGTTAAAATTTTAACTGATTTTTTAACCCCTTGTACAGTGGCCATATCCTTCTTCTGTTCCGTGCAAAAGCTGAGATCCTTTGTGTCCCCATCTTTCTTTGGAGCCTTTCTTTGTTCTTTCATTTCCTTACAACCTCACCTCTCTGATGGGCTTTAAAAAGTTGATTTTTTTGTGTGGATTATCCATATAATTCTCATTGCTGTTGTGGGAGCAACATTTTTGGCAACTTTTTACAATATTCTAAGCAAAAGTAGAAGTCTCAACAAAACATTTTTTAAAGTAACTATGTTATTGCAAACAAACCTAGAAATTATTAACTCGAACAACTATTGAATATTTCAAATTAAAAAAATAATGAGAATGGAAAAAAGTAAAATATGATTGTGAAGAAGGGCATCTTAAAAACTCATATTGATATTCCAATTGTCTAGAAAACAGCCGTCAGTGAAATAAATAAACCATTAGGCAGCGAGAAAGCATAAAATATATGGCCTACTAATTTGCTGTTCTTGATAATGAATTGATCTTTAACTCTGACAAAAATTCACAGTACACAGATAAAACACAATAATGTAATTTCTCTCAGCATTCTGAGATGACATATGTATCAAATAATGAAAATAAACTTCCTTCTCCACTTATTACAATATTTACTAAGTCCCAGGGCTTCAGATTTAAAGTTCTTCTTAAAGTATGAGAATAGAGAAGAAAAAAATCTTTGAAATGCCTGAAGCAAAATGAGATGTAGGCATATTTCTGAGAATGCATAAGTTACTTCTTACCTTCTTTGATTCATGCTGGAAATAGTGTTGTATAAAAAAATTAAATCTTCCTACTGCATTGCAACAGGGAGACAAAATGAAATCAAGAGATTTCTCAATAACTCTATAGACTTCTAATTCCAGAAAAATCATAACCCACTTGTGTGTGGAGTGGATATTTCTTATGAGTATTATGTAAACATTTCATGCTGTTGAACTCAAATTATTTTAGATTAAGAGGAAATAAGAAAGCATTATGAATCAAATCTCAGAAAAATAGCACTCATTTTCACGCCAAATACTGTTTTATAAATTTTGGGGGAAATTTTAAAATTATATCTGAGGGTATTTTTCTGATTTATTGGTTAAATAAAATGCATCTGTGTTCCTGAATGCAACTGAATTGGTTTGTTTTGTGTTTATTTTTATAGATTGTAAATGAGTAATTTTAATCTAGGTTACTCATTTTAGAATCTATGAGTTTGCTATGATTCAATGTTTGTGTCCCTTCCAATATTCATGTTGAAACTTAATCATCAATGTGATAGTAATAAGATATGGCACAGTTAGAAGGTGGTTAAATTGTGAAGACTCTATCCTTATGAAGGAGATTAGCTACCTTACAAGAGGATGGAAGGGAAATAGCTGAGCCCTTTTGCTCTTCTGTCTCTTCCTCCATGCAAGCACACAGCCTTGAAGGCATCCTCTTGGAAGCAGACTGGGCCCTCATCAGACACCAAAACTGCCAGAGCCTTCATCTTGGACTCACCAGCTTCCAGGACTATAAGAAACAAACTTCTTTTCTTTATAAACTATCCAGTCCAAGTTTTTTGTTACAGCAGCATGAAACAGAGTGTAAAATAAGACAGACTCTAACTATGTCTTACGGAGTAATTTTCCACAAGACAGAATCTAAAAACTTTTTATGCATTGGTATGGTATGGTAATTAACCATAACATTTTAATACCATTTGTGAGTGTCCTTCATCACATTGATGTCTTTATTCCGTTCTTCACAAGTTTAATTCCAAGACCCATCACATTTTGCGCTTTGCATACATACATAATTTTCTTGACTTTTTATCTTATTGGCTTCACAAAATCTGAATTCAGATAAACCAAACTCTAACTTCTAACTTCTCACCTATACTAAAGCAGCCAAATATCATCACAGAAAAACACAGTTGGCTGGCCTCGCTTTAAATTTATAACTGCAGGTCAAAAGTGGGTCCTCAGCACTGGCAGGCTATGAATCACTGTGTATTAATTTTGTTAATTTTAATTTCTACTCTCTGACTTGATTTTTTAACAACATTTTTCTTCTCAAGACTCAGTCTCCTCTGCTTCTATTTTAACGTTCCTTGTCTCTAAGGAAAACAGAAACAATTAGAATAAAACTATTTAATTTAGCAACAACAATGGGCCAAACATCTTGGACTTACATTCGTCTATTCTGTCTTTTTCTTCTGTTAAAGTGGGCCCAATGACTCTGCTTCTAGCTAAGATCAACTCCCACATTGGCACATTGGATCATCCCCACTTGCCTCAGTGGCAATGCCGCTGCAATTTTCCTGTTTTTCCTGCATCATAAATCTAGTCCTATTTTCTGAACTATTTGCATAATCAGAGAAACATGCCATTGTATCTCCCACATGAAAAATGTGATTGAATTTCTGAATTACCACTTACCCCTGCAACTACTATTCCATTTTTCTGCTTGCCTTTATAGGAAAACTACTTCCAAGACCCAGACTTCAATATCCACCTATCCACTTGATATTTTCCATTGAATATGCTATAGGCATTTATGGGGTAGACATGACTAATAGCAATAACTTAAATTATTGCTATAATTTACGAGAATGACCCTGTATGGCAGATGCACCCAAATAACGTGTTTGGAGTTCTGAGCTGAGGAATCTGAGAGTGGCCAACTTGGAGATCACTCCTTATCTATAAGGAACATCTGAGCCCCAAATTCTTCCCATGAAACATAACAGGGGATCAAGCCTCTTTGTTTAGGGTTATATGAAGGTTGACAGGTGGAGGTTAGGGAGAGGGTGCTAAGTGAAAATGCCTTGCAAACGGTATGCTTTTTACAAGCAGGAGGTAGTTCCCCTGTCTAGCCTGCAGACACTGGGCTGTGCTGTTCTTCTAACCAGCCCGCTACCACTAGACCATGTTTTAATTTAGCTACCTCTAATAAAACCCCGTGTCTCATTTGCTGGCTCTGGGTCTCCTCTTCAGCCTCTTGCACCTGGGGCCATCCCTATTGCAGTTAACAGGCATCTAGCATGACAGTATTTCAACCTCAACTCCTCCACTAAACTCCTAATATTTCTCGCTTTACATTACACTGACTTGCACAGTCATTTACTAACTGCTTCACCCAAATAATTAGAATTCATATTTCATCTTTGTCTTTCTTTCATACTTCATGTCATCTTCACATCTAGCAGCAAATGCTATTTTCTCTTCCATCAAAATTTGCCCTGACTTTGAATGATTTTCATGACCTCCACTGCTCACATTGTAGACTGAGCTATATGGTACCCTGCTTAAGTAAATTCAGTAGCTCTCTAACTTGTCTTCCTACTTCCACACATCTCTTATTTACACAGAAGCCAGAATCATACTTTTAAAATATAAATTAAATAATGTAGGTCTACCAATCTGCTCCTCTGTATACAAATAATTTTGATGGCTTCCAATTATACTTAGAAGAAAATAAAAAAAATTGTACCAAGGTGTAAGAGACCCTCTGCAACATTACAATTCTGTTTTTCCTGAATCATTTCCTCTGCCTTATCCATTAAAATATTTATTGTAATAAGTCTTCTTGCTGTTTTCAAAAGCAAGGTTTTTCACATCTGGATTTAATAGTTGTGTTCTCTTGGTCTTTAACACTTTTATTCCAAGTTATCACATATTTTGATCCTTCATGTTAATTAAGCCTTTCAATAAATAGCACTGCCTGTAAAAAGGTCTTCCCAGATTACTTCATATAAGACAGTGCCCTTCGGTGACTCTCTATCACACCCTTTTAACTTTCTTTGACAGCTCTTCTCACTTTCTGACATGGCATCCGTGTTTATTTGTACATGTGTTTGCTGCCATTCCATTACAATATGTGGCCATAAAGGCAGGTGCTTTCTTGATCTTGTACACCATTATACATCACCACTGCCTAGACTAGTGCCTGGCACATGTAAGGGATTCATAAATATGTGTAGAATAAATGAACTATTGTATCAGATTCCTAGGACTACCATAACAATTACCACAAACTTGTGGCTTAAGACAGCAGACATTTTTCATTTTATAGTTAGGAAAGCAAGACTCTGAAATCCAAGCATTGGCAGGGTTGGTTCTTTTGTGAGGTCTCAGAGGGAGACTCTGTTCTGTGCTTCTCTCCTAGTTTCTAGTGGTTCCCAGTAATCCTGGGTGTTTCTCATCTTGTAGATGTATCTCCCCCATCTCTGCCTTCATCTTCACATGGTTGTCTCCTTGCATGTCTTGACATCATCTACTCTCTGCGTGTGTCACTGCATCCAAATTTCTCTCTTCTTGTAAGTACACCAGTCATTAGATTAAGACCCACCCTAGTTCAGTATGGCCTCATAATTACATCTGCAAAGGCCCTATTTCCAAATTAAGTCACATTCTGAGGTTCCAAGTGGACATTAATTTGCAATGAAGGAAGGGGGATATTATTCAACCCAGTATAACTACATGCACATCAAGTCATAAAGATTACAAATGTTCCATTCATATCAAAATAATTCCAGAATATAACTTGAGGGGCACTTATTATTATTACTGAAAATAACAGCAAAGGATTGAAAGACTTGAAGGTGCTTTCAACCCTCATTTCTTCATTCAAATATTTATTCTTTAAATGTGGTATATGTACACCATGGAATACTACTCATTCTTAAAAAGGAATAAAATAATGCCTTTTGCAGCAACTTGGGTGGAGCTGGAGGACATTATTCTAAGTGAAGTAATTCAGGAATGGAAAATTGAATACTGTATGGTATCACTTGTAAGTGAGAACTAAACTGTGGGTATGCAAAGGTATACAGAGTGGTACTGTGGGCATTGGAGACTCAGAAGGTGAGAGGGTGGGACGGGAATGAGGGATAGAAAATTATGTATTGGATACAATATACACTACTCGGGTGATGAACGTGCTAAAATCTCAGACTTCACCACTGTGTAATTCATCCATGTAAACAAAACCACTTATACCCCAAATGCTATAGAAATTTCAAAAAATCATTTAAAAAATTTGTTCTTTTTATTTTTGTATTTGTATTGATGTATCATAGTTGTACACATTTTGGGGGTACGTATTATATTTTGATACATGTATACAGTGTGTAGTGGTCAAATCAGGGCAATTAAGATATCCGTCGCCTCAAACATTCATTTTTTCTTTATTTAGGAGAACATTACAATTCTTGTAGCTATTTTCAAATAGATAATAAATTATTGCTATAATTTTCCTGCTGTACTATTGAATATTATTGTGTACTTGTATGTTATAAGTGATAAGTAATGTAGACACATTGATGAACAAAACAGAGCTTGGTCTTACTCTCAAGAAGGTAACAATCTATTAAAACAATAGCGTGATTTTTGTTCATGAAATTTACCATCACCTGAAATCTTTAGCTTGTATCAGTCATGATTCCATTATAACTAGATGGCACTCCAATGAAGTAATATGAGACAAGTTCAATAAAAGAACAAATTTTAATGTTTTAGGAAGGCTTTAGAAAAGCCATGAAGAAATAACACAGTATCCCCAGGCAGAGCAAGCAATAGCAGGGGTCATTTACCATCCTTACCACCTGTGGGGACAAAGAGAAAAGAAAGAGTGAAAGAAAGGATTCTTTTCTAGTATCTCAATATCTAGAAGACTGTTTCACTTTATAACCATAGTTCTATATGTGCATTTTTATAAAGTGCCTGTGTTTATTGTGGACAAAGTACTATCTTTATTTTGCAACACCTAAGCTCTTTAAATGTTTTGAGATGACAGTGAATGATAAAAAGTAGAACTACTGCATTAACCAACTTGAAAACATCTTTTTTGTTATATTTAATAGAAAAGAAGCATCTTGCACATGGAACTGTTAAATCATCTCTGAGCAGTTAAATCAGAACTTGTTTATCATGTTGGCAGCAGAAGCAAGTACAAAGGAAGAGGTGTATGCAGAAGTGCTCATGGTCACACTCTGATTGTAATCCTGGTGAATGTGTGCATTTCTCTTGGCCATACTATGTGAATTAGTTTTAAAATAACTAAATGACGATATAACTTCTTGCTAATATTTTAATCATATACATCTTAGAATCTCTTAGAGTGTTATGCTTATTGCTCTGTGTCTCATGCTAAATTAAACATTAAGAATACACAGTATTTTAAATGTATCTCTGACACCATCTATAGCCACAGGTCTGTTGTCATTTTGTTTTTAAAGAAATTTTTGTCTTCACAAAAGGCTGGAATACCTTTCTTTCCTGATTGTTGTGGTGTATATTCTTGGTAATCAAACTACTTGTGGCTTTGGAAATTTGAATTGGCAAATATCCGTGATATAAATAAAGTCAAAATGTTTACTCCATTGTGTACATGGACACACACAACAGGACGGCTTGCAAATATAGAGATGAAGCAGAGACTAGAAGGATGCGTTAGAATAGAGTGATTGTACTTATGAATGATTGTGTCTTCTTTGTTTCTTCTGATTCCCACTTTTCCGTAACAAGCATGGAAAGTTTGGGAGAAAGGTGTCACTACAAAGAAATCAAGATAAAGAGTACTCAAGACAAATGGACATCCTCTAGAATAAATTTAATAGCAAAGACTGCAGGGAAAAGTTAGGAAAAACGAAACATGATTTTTGGTAAAACATGGTGTCTAACAACATGGTAAAATATCAAGTATGAGGAATTTGAAATAAAAATACAGTATCATTCCAAGTGTGTTTGTGTGTTTGCATGTGTGTAGATATACACATAGAAAGATGCAGATACAAACTGACTTTGTTCATATCCATTTTCCTGCCCCCTACAAAAGTATATTGATTCGCCATAGAAGAATTCACCCCTCTCAATTATCCAGAATGTTGTCTCAGAGGAATTCATTCCTAGGGGTAGGTCCTGATTGCTTTAGCATACCCCATTCCTCAATTCAAAAGATTTCTTTTGTAAATGGTCATTTCACCAGATTATAATCAATGTGATAAGAGGATATTGAGACTTCTAGAGGTAAAAGGAGTCTTTTTCTTGGTTGTTGTTGTGTTGGTTTTTATTGTTGTTGAGTTGTTTTATGGTGTTACTATAAGTAACTGTTTTGCATTTGACTTACACAGGAAAAAAATGCAAGCCCAGAAAATAGAGCATTCATCCTCTAAATATAAAGGTAGGCATACCCTACAGAAAGAAAACTGAGGAGTAGAGATAAACAGAAACGTGCTCACAATTATTTCACTGTCAAATCAATCTAAGCACAAAATGTCTGTCTACCTCTTGTTCATTCAGCTAATAAACCAGGCAATTTTCCTTATTTAAATAAATTTGATTTTAGGTTTCTGCTACTTGAAAAGCATGATTCGTAATTTTTCCTTAACTTAAACTCTAAAAAAAAATTAAGATATTGATATATATGTTTATATAAACATATATTTATTTTGGTGATTATTTGATTTTTATGAGGTTTGGCTCATTGCATGTAGTGAATGCAATGTAAAACATGTATGTTTACCTTGATCCCCTGGGCATATGTACATTTAAGTCCAATTTCTGCACTTGAATTATTTTACCATAGACTTCAGTAATGTTTTATTTTAAAGTATAAATACCAGGTAATATTATCCTAGTACTGATAGAGGTTATATTATATATATTATAAGGAAGTAAACTTAATATTTCTTTGCCCACATAATGATGATAATAAAGAATGCATATCAGTCTCTCTGAGGTTTTCAGCAAAATCCATGCTTTCAAATTATTTTAACTACAGAAAACTTTGAATTTATGAAATATTTATGAGAAGTCACATCACGTCTACAGTGGTTCTCAGCTGTGACTCCAGCATATGGTTTGTAAATTGAAACAGGTGTGAGAGAACAGGTGGTCACCGCCGAGTAAAGGAAGGATTGGAATTTACTGTGGGGAAGCAACAAGATAAAATACCACCATTGGCATTGAAGGCAACTTGCTGACTTGATGGCAGATCCTAAAAGATGCTCACAGGGGTAAATACACTTGACAGCACTTGAGATGAAAGTATTCACCCACTCAAGTCTAGATGTGGAAGTTGGGAAGCAGTCAGTATCACTTCCCGTGGTGAACAAATGCAAGTGAAACTTTATATTAAATTTGAGTAGTTTGCAACTCAATTGCATTAAAAGAATAAATGCATAAACCTTTTCTCCTACTTCTTTTAACAAAAAAACTGGTCCAAAGAGGGCCTGCGGCCACTTTCACCTCTGTTATCCACACCATTTCTAAGAATGATTCCATATTCTAAATCCACAAACTCCAGGCATCAGAAAATCATTCCACAACTTTTCTTTTTGGAAGAGATTGGTATAATGCTTTCCTGTTACTTCAGAAAATGCCTTTAAAATAAGTCTTTCCAAAATGTCATAGTGTTTACACAATTCAGGTAATAGAATATAGCATTTATGACTTTTAATCCCCACCCCATTCCCAGTATCTCATTCTACATTCATTCAGAGCTTAATAGTCCATACTAATGGAATGGAACTATGATACAGTAAGAGCTAAAAAAATATTTCTAGATGGATTTGGAATCACCATCTGTATTTAAATTTAAATATGAGCTTTTACCTTTTAGATATTCATAAAGTTTCCAACCAACTATTTTATGGAGTTATATTTTAATAAAACATCAAATAAAAATCTGGAGAGTAACTTGCCTTCCTAATTGTCTTGTTTTAATCCATAACCTGGCATACATTCAAATGAAAATGGACCCCACTACCTCAAAAAGCAGTATAAAATTTTAGGAAAATTGAATTATCCTTCCTCCTCCTCTCCTTCTCCTTCTCCTTCTCCTTCTCCTTCTCCTTCTCCTTCTCCTTCTCCTTCTCCTTCTCCTTCTCCTTCTCCTTCTCCTTCTCCTTCTCCTTCTCCTTCTCCTTCTCCTTCTCCTTCTTCTTCTTCTTCTTCTTCTTCTTCTTCTTCTTCCTCTTCTTCTTCTTCTTCTTCTTTCTTCTTCTTCAGACAGAGTTTCATGCTTGTTACCCAGGCTGGAGTGCAATGGTGTGATCTTGGCTCACTGCATCCTCCACCTCCTGGGTTCAAGTGATTCTCCTGCCTCAGCCTCCTGAGTAGCTGGGATTACAGGCATGTGTCACCATGCCCGGATAATTTTGTATTTTTAGTAGAGATGCAGTTTCACCATGTTGGTCAGGTTGGTCTCGAACTCCTGACCTCAAATGAGTCACCCCCACCCCAGCACCCCTAAAGTGCTGAGATTAGAGGCATGAGCCACCGTGCCTGGCCGAACTACCCTTCTTTATCTTTCTAAATTTCTTTCCACAATTTATAAACTTGCCTTACAGTGACTAAAAGGGTTAATTTTTTAGAGCTAAAAAAAGAAAGAAAACAGAAAATAAGGCAGAGTGACAAGTAACAAGGGACTTTATCATCACATACTTTCTCACTGAATGAAAAGTAGGGGTAGAGGATGTGCAATACCCAGCTCACCTTCATCCACAAACATGTGTGCACATACACACACATGCATTGTAGGACTAAGCACCCTTCTTCCTGGCTGTTAGAAATGTTAGTGGCTAACAACTCTCAGGTAATTCCTTTTTCCCAACTATTGCCCTAGGATAAAGAGAACCACCTCGGTAAAGGTTGCACTTCTTTCCCAGAAACATCTCACCACCAATAAAGAGACAGCTCTGCAGAGCCCTCCCAGCCCCAGAGCTCACCTTGGCTGTGCTAACATCATCTAAGGTCTCCCTCTACTCATTTCTATGCTCTTCATTTTCTCACAAGTGTTCACCCGAAGAGCACTACCAGGGGAATTTCTTGTGCACACATCTGTCTCAGACGCAGAAAAGCACAACCTGCAATAGTTGAAGCCCGATGTGATCCAAGAAAGCAGACTGCATCACCTGTTGGCTGGCAGAGCACTGATATTTCTTGGCATAAAGTGGTGATGAAATTCGTTGAAATGTTTACTGCTAGGAATTGGTATGCACTGGAAGGGAATGCACTGATAGAAGTAATGTATCAGCCTTTTAAGAAGCACATCAAAATAGTCTTTGTAAGACAAATGGACTTGGATCACTATTTTAAGGGAAACAGATGACTTGGAGTAAAAAAATAAGATGATTAATCAACAATTAAATCCTAAGAGTTTCTACTTGGCAGCATATAAAGAGACTCCCACCTTCTGAAGGCTGAAGACAGAAGAATCAGATTTAATTATAAAAGTAGCAGAATCTCAAAGAAGGTTGAACGCTTATCACTAGCAGGTTTGCTGTCCCAATAGGGTTTCTGTATAAAGTATGAGGAGCTATGCAATTAGGTAATAGTGCATGCTATGCCTACAAGCAAGATAGACAGGTGACCCTCAAACTATGAAAACAAAAGAAATTAGGATTGATGATCAGGATTCTTAGAGTGGTCACCTGAATAAAAAGTTGCAACCCTTTGCCTAGTTTCTAAATTTCAGCCAGTTTTTAAACCCAGAACCTGTGTACTGAAGCTGTTGAGTTTTCAGAAGGAAGGACTTTGTAACACCATGACACACACATGTGGATGTTATTCTCCGATTCCTTCCTCAAAGGAAACTACAGTTACTGACTTCAGGAACTATACAGTGGGGAAAGCAGAACGCCCAAAGATATTGAAGACAGTCATACACGAGGCCTACACTGGCATTTATAACTAACAACCCAAAGCATCATAAGGCTCCTTTGTTAGAGTGGGGGCATTATGAAGGCCAGGTAATATAGGGAATTCTGGCCAAATGTCGCTTACAGTGGGTCCACTTCACCTAGTGGTAATTCTCCTAGTTCCCAAATGTAAAATTGAATGGATGTACTCATAGTTGATAGATGTCCGGCCCCACATTGCTTCCCTGTTCTGTGGAGTAAGAATCATCATAGTGAGAAAGTCAACTGGCAGCTTCCAAAAGCACCCTTCCACCAGCCAAAATAGAAACATAAAAAAACAATATCATGTCGTGGAAAGAATGGAAGAGGCTAGGACTATCCTCGGGGTGACGATGTTCATTATATCTCCATTCAAATCAAGTTTCTGACGCATAAAAAAAGTCAGACGGATCCTGGAGGACAGCATCCAATATTGCCATCTCCACCATGTAGCAATGCTAATTGTAGCTGTTGCGTGGAATGAGAAATCTGTACTAAAGCATATTAATATGGGATCAGATAAGTGATCAGCAGCCATTGATGGTAAAAATAAATACTGTTCTATCCCTAGAAAAAATGCAGATCAGGAATAGTACTTGCAAGTGTCCATTTAGAACAGATAACAGTACACCTTTTTGTCACAGGCTTATGATAGCACTACTGCTCTGTCACAAACAGTCCAATGGGAACATGACTTTGTGGAAGTCCCACAGATAGATGACCTCCCCTTAATGGGACCAGCTGAACAAGAAGTGTCAAAAATGTAGGAAGCCTTAGAAGACAAATACACTGCAGAAGACAGGAATGAATCTTTACAAACCTTTAGAAGCTGACTATATCAGTAAGGTTTGGGGCAGGTCTGAAATCCTGGGATGCCATGATAATTTCTCCAGTGTAAAAGATAAATGTTTGCATTTTGCACCTCCCACCACTAAGAATGAAGCACCAATACCTATTAAGCATCTTTAAGTTTCAGGGGTAGGGTATTCTACCTATGGGAATACCACTATGATTTATAGACAAAGTAACTTAAAATGCTTCCAAGTTTTAGTAGAACCTAGGAGGAACATGATTTCAGACTGACATGCATGAAGCTCTGTCACTTTGGTCATATGACCTAGTAGGGAAGTATTCGAGGTGTTTGTGTTGGGAAAAGAGGTTGCATGGAGTGTATGGCAGCCCCGATAAAAAGAATCACAGCATAGACAAAGCTCTGGAGAAAGGCCATGCCACTTGTAGCAGAGAATTATACACCTGTTGAAAAACAGTCCATTGCTCAATCCCCAGCCCTGAAAGTTATGGGGTACTGGACCACAGGAAACCACTTTACCATGAGGTTGGAATTCCCATCATTTTCCAATCAGGATGTGATGTATCAGTTAGGGTTTCACTAAAGAAACATAACCAGTCTCTATGATACATATATACTTACAAATATTATGTATGTATATAGATGGCAGAGCCACAAGCCAGGCTATCAGGAAGGGCGAGCTAGAAACTCAGAATGAAGCTGAGGCTTTGGCCCACAAATGGAATTTCTTCCTCTTCAGGAAAATCACAATTTTTCTCTTAAAGCCTTGTTTTGATTGAATCAAACTGACCCAGATTATCTAGAAGAATTCCCTTAAAGTGAACTGATTGTAAATCTACATTACATCTACAAAATACTTTGAATGAATAACTAGGGACTATTGCTTAGCCAAGCTGACACGTAAAACTGAACATCACACCTGGCTTTTTCCAGGCCCACTGTTTCATAAGGTCAGGTGTATCTAGAAGTAATCCATTACAGTATTGAAGTGGCACCTTCAGAATTTCACATGAGCAGGGCAAAAGGTTATTAGCCGGTGGCCATGGAACCCAGGTCATCCCCCACTGTTAAACCAGTGACTTGCTTTTAAATGGATTTGGCTGCCTTCCAACCTTTTTCAGGGTGCCCCTAAAAACAGCAGTGAAAGGAAATCACCTCATTGGAGAACAATTCTGGTGGTTAACTAGGCCATCCTCTGTGTGTGGAAAGAGAAGTGTCCATTGTTCAGAATGTACATAGACTCATGAACATTGGTGAATGGCTTGGCTGAGAAGTAAAGGACTTGGAAGGAATAAGATGAGAGAACAATGAAGTCTAAAGGTTAAGCATATGGAGAATAGTCATGAGCTGCGAACATCTTTGCAAACTAATATGATCTTTAGGCTTCTCATGATTGTCACAGGCTAGGTTGAGAGATGGATCTTTTTTTTTTTTTTTTTTTTTTTTTTTACCGTGACTTGTTTTCTGCTGTTTTGTTGACTATTCTTTCTTCCTTCTCCTCTATTTTTACAGGTTCTTTCTTTCTGTCTTGAAATATATTTATTAATATTAGGCCTATGGGACTGTTGTTTTTTATTTCCCTCCCTTGTATGTGTGTATATATATTTACTATATACTATATACATATAGGCATATGTGTGTATAATTGGGGACTCTACCTTCTAGTATATTTCTAGAAGAATTTCTAGAATTTGTGAAAACACAAATTTGCCTGGAGTATGAAACACAAATTAATTAATTAATCTTAAAGGTATTTTTAGTATGTGACTTCCAGTATGAAATGCGCAAACGACACAGTAACAAATCCAACCTGCCACCCAGCCATATACAAAGAAAATTAAGAATCATGCCTGAGAATTTTTATGGATTCTCATTCATAGTGAGGAAAGGCCAAAGTCTGACTGTTAAGACCTGCTACACTCACATCACATTCTACCCTTCCAGATTTTAACTCAATTTCTCCAATTTATATACTGCACTCTAGGCAAACTGAACTACTTAATTTTCTCTATAGTTACTTAGAAATTTTCCAGCTCCATGACCGTGCCCATGAGTTTCCTGTACCTTAAAATATCTTTATTTACGAAGCTATCCAACAATCTTCTGGGAGCAGTCTTTTCCACCTCTGAACTCATATATCAGTTCATCTTAGTGAAAAAGATGTTAAGGATATTTGTGCATCTTTATCTTTCCCTACTAGACTATCAGTTCCTTGAGTACAGCAACAATGTCTTTTTTCAGCTTTCAATCTCTAAGACCCCTCTCACATCCAGAACCTAGAAAAAAGTGAAGCATAGAAGCCATCTTCAGTACATTTGTTGAATAATGTTGTCGCACTTTGTACATCCAAATTGTGCTGCAGGGATTAGTAACTTTTGTTTGTTTGTTTGTTGTTTGTTTGTTTGTTTTGAGACAGGGTCTCACTGTGTCACCCAGGCTGGAGTGCGGTGGCATGATCTTGACTCACTGCAACCTCTGCCTATTGGGTTCAATCAATTCTCATGCCTCAGCCTCCCAGGTAGCTGGGATTACAAGTACACATCACCACACTGGGCTCATTTTTCTGTATTTTTAGTAGAGATGGGGTTTCACCATGTTGGCCAGGCTGATCTTGAACTCCTGACCTCAAATGATCTGCCCACTTTGGCCTCCCAAAGTGCTGGGATTACAGGTGTGAGTCATCATGTATTAATGATCAAATTCAATATATATTCCCTGACTTGCTCAGTAAGAAAATGTTTAATTTTAACTGTAAGAAAATGCTTAATTTTATACAAAGGGAACTGAACTTTTCTCCCCAGCACTGGCAGCTGTGTGATCATCTGACTAAATTCTAGAAAATAAGATATAAATTACACAATATATCTGGCAATAATGAAGAAGAACATCTCATGCTTTTAAAAATGTCTTTAGAAAAAAATTATTCATTACTGATTTTTGGAGTGCTATATATTCTGGTGCAAATTATTTATTAGATATGCCCTGAAAATGTATGCTCCTACTGTGTAGTTTGACTTTCTATCAGTCATTGCTTTTAATGAACGTGTGCTCTTAGTTTCAAGTCAAATGTATTCAAATTTTTTTATTTATAGTTGGTATATTTTGTGGTCTGTTTAAAAAATTAATCCAAAGATATGAAGATATTTTCCAAATATTCAAAGCTTTTTGTTAACTTTCATATTTAGGTCTGTTACCTTCTGGTTTAGTAATTATTCCTACATATATGGATATAATAAACCTTACTTATTAGCATTTTTTAAAGCATGCTTTCATTACCACTTCCACCAATTTATCCTGGTAGCACTTCCTAATAAATCACTTTCTCATAGATCCTTATCCCAGGACTTACTACTTCAGAAACCAACCTAAGAAAGCCCTTCTTCCTGAACACGTGTTTTGCTGCATAGAGTCGACAGATTTATTTGTTTACTTGTCCCTTTGAGGATAGCATAGCATTGCCTCTCTGTTGTAAATCAATGCAATGGTCTTCACATGCCTGTTTTAATGTAATAATTGTCTTGATGGGTAGGCTGAATTTTCTTTCTGGCTGCTTTTGAAACATTATCTTTGACTTTGGTGTTTGCAGGAGCACACTGATATTATCTGGAAATAGAATTATTTTAATGAGTTTTTCTCAGCATTTACTGGGTATTTTTTGTAATGAAGAATCCCTGTCTTTAATCAGCTCTGGAAAATTGTCAACTCTGATTTCTTTAAAGATTTCCTGAAGTATATTCTGAATACAATATTTCCCTCTGGAACTATTAGAAATACGTTGCATCTTCTAAATTTTTATTCCTTGGACCTCAGTCTTCTTACATTTTCTTTCTTTAATATTTTTCATTTTGTATAATCTACTTCCATTTCACTAATAACTCTTCAACAATGTCATTTTTTAAATTAGGATATTTTTAATTTATAGAAGGTCTATTTCAATATTTTTCAAATTTGTTTTTCATTCATCGTATTCTCTCTTATGTTAGTGTTTCAAATCCTTCTTTCATAATTGTGTGCTTGCTTACTTTATATTGACTTTCTGAATGTATTTCTATTACATTAAGCTCTTAGGCCTGGGAATCCCTTTGGGAATGCCTGTCAAGATAAATTTTACATTTATTTGCTTCCACTAATCCCACAGAAGTTTCACATTTTACCTTCTCTGCCTTCTTGACAACATCCCTCTCTCTCTCAGTTTCTCCTTCTTTTTCTCTCCCTCCTTTTGTCTCTTTCCCACTTCCTCTGTCCCACTCCTTGTTCTAAGAGTTATAAAAACACACAGGCAGTATAAAACCAAACCACAAATCTAAAGGAGGTATAAACATAGGTTTTCTAAATCTCAAGTTGGACTTCTTTTTAGTTGACTAAATGGCAAAGCAGATAAACTACAGATTAAAAAAAAAAAATCTTTGTTGTAACTCTGGTTTTCAGTCACCTCCTCAAAGTGGAGGGTGGATTTTTAGTCTACATTTTACTGAAAGTGAAAACACAATGGTTTTGCTTTTATCTCCCCCTGCCTGGTATAAGTCTGTGTCTTAGTTTTCTGTCCCCGAAATCAGCATTAAAACCCGATCCTACTGGTAAAAAAATACAAACAATTACATCCACATGCACCTATCCTTACCCCAAGTGCAGCTCTATCCTAAGCTCAAATTTTAATTGCTCTGGCCTTCATTTCTCTCTTGGTTTGAGGCATTCATAGAGTTTCTTTTCTTTCTTCCTATTTTTCTTCCTTTTCTTCCTTTATTTCCAGCTCAGGTGACATTTAATATACATTTTGTTAAACTTTTTGCAACATTTCTAAGTGCTGGAGGGTTTAATTCTGGAGGGTTGTCAGTTTTTATCATCTATCATAAACCTGGAACCACAAGTTGTGCACTATTTTCACTTTAAAACTGGAAATCAATGCCATTTTTCCCATCACTAAGGCCTGTTTCAGAAATGTGAGTTTATGCATGTGATGATTCAAATAGGCTTTTCCTAGAACTATGCACTTGTACTGCTTGAGAGCAGAGAGCATTATGCTAAATTGACACTCTTGCAGAGCAGTTACATTATTCACCCAAGTTAAGCACTAGCTATAGGAAAGACACAAGGCTAGCATTTAAGGTCCCTGTCCCTCAACACCAGGCCTTTTGCACACTATTGTTACCTTCTTTACAAACACATGACTTTCTGCTTTCTTTGTAAGTTGAATGTACAGCCAAAACAACAGCAACGACAAAACCTATGGTCTTTGAACATAAAGAGAAAAAGTTTTGTTCCCTGGCTTAGACATTTACAGAATCTAGCAATGTAACTGGGCAAACTAAAACACTTCCTGATCCAGCCTCAGGTTGCTCATCAAAAGTCAACAAGAAATATGAACTTTTTTAATAAACAAAAAATATGAACTTCTCTGTGTTGTGATAAATAGACCTAGTGCATGCAAAACATTTTTACAAAATTTTATACACAGAAGATAATAAGTGAGCTATTTTTGATATATTATTATAATTATCTATATTAGTAGTAAAAGTGGCTTATAGTAGTAAAATTATTTTTAAAAGCAATGCTTTCTTAAATATCTTTTTTCTCACCTGATATTGTGTCTGTCATAAAATAGCCGCATCATTTCACTAGCTAACCTATTGTCAATGTCATGCTCCTATTTGATTTGCCAGTATCTTTTCTTACCCATTAAAATGTATATAAAACCATCTTTGTACCTGCTATGAATCCTGAGTTTTAATTTCTAAAGCATTTTGCATTAAAACTTTCTAAATGCTCCATGGTGTTTTGCATTCTGTATCTTATTTTTTAAAGTTACTAAAAATGGTCTAATGCAGCCCTGGTAACTTGATTTTCAAAATTCAGTCTAACAAGGCAATTTTCATTTTTATAAAAAAAAAAAAAAGAAGGATGGAATTTGCCCAACTTCTTCTACCAACACAAGTACTCAAAGCTTGATCTTCTTATGACCCTGCATAGAGTTTAGACACATAACTAGTACTTCACACAGAATACAAAGAGAGGGAGAACCAGCACTTGATTAAAAAAAAAAAGAAAAAAAAAATTGATTTTCTTTTTCAAACCTCTTTCAATAAAATTCACAACTTGTTTCTCTCTTGTCCTACAATAACATGTTGGCTTAAAGGCCTTTATGGATTTTTTTTCCATATAACAACAACCACATCTTTCGTGGTCAAAATGCCATTACACCTCATCTTTGAGGATAAACAGTTCCTGCTTTGATTCTGTATCTTTTATCTTGCTTGCCTTTTATCAAACTGCTCTGCCATCGGCCATCCAAGTCACCTGATCTCAATCTTCCCATTCCGGGTCTTACTGATTCTCATTGTGTTTCTGTTTTAATCTCAGAGCACAGCCTATCAGGCAACTTTCCTCAGACCACCTCATATAAACATTCAGTGTTTCTCACTTGAATGTTTATAATGCAACTATCTTTCTATTTAACAATTGACATGGTTTCTATTATTATTTTATATAGATGCAAAATTTAAAATAAAAAATCCTAACAATTTTCGTCTCATCATTTTATAGAGCTTCTCTCCTGCTGCAGAACATAAGTAAATCCAAGAATTAATTAAATAGTATGCTATTCATTTATCCATTGCTTTATACAATACAAAATGATTTCAAGTAAATGAATTTGCTTTATCACAGTTACAATCCTGAGACACATAGAACAGGTTTTAAAAACTGATTTTTAGTGTCTTTTAAAGATTAAAAAATAATTGTAACTAGGGGTTTATGCAGCTCACCAAAGCTCTCCCTAATAGATGGAACTGACGTTGAAGACCATATTTTCTGACTCTTTACCCTCTGTGCCTCATATTACATTGGTCACTGCATATGACCATTATAAAGTGAATGCTTTAAAATTTTGAATATTGAGATAATCAGTACAGATTCTCAATACCCTGAAAGCTATTCCTAATTAGGCTTCAAAAAATGAACTTGGCATGATATAACAGGGAAGAGCAAAGGATTTATAATCACACAAAGCTAGATTTGGACTCTGACTCTGGTAATTAATCACTTAGTTACCTTCTGTCCTAGATATTTATGCAAGGCTAATCATATCATAGATATGGAAGTTATTGTTAAATTCATACCTATGATATGAATCATATTTATGACATGGAAGTTATTGACTGAATGAAAAATGTAAGAGGTAAGCATTACATCTGGAAAATAGCAAATAATTAATAAGTGGTACTATTATACTTTTTCTCAGTCAGACTTTTGGAAAATCTTTGAAGCAGGAAGCTGATTTTGAACTCTGAGCTCCAATATCATCCCACTTATACTTGTGTCCCTACATTCAACTTGCTACCACTATCTTCCTATCAAAATTTGTTGTTGTTGTTGTTGCTCTTTCAGTCATCTCCATATAAAACATAACTCTAAAGATTAGAAGGGAATTTTGAAGCATGTTATCCAACAACTCAGTTTCCAACTCATGGAAAATCTGAGTCACAGAGGGGTTAAATGGCTCAAACAGGGAGAAATAATGACTGGTATGTACTTTGGATATGGCCTAACCTAGAAGTCAGTGCATTTCTTAAGGGGTACAAGGCTTTACAAAGGGTATAAAGCCCACAGTCCATTCTCTGTGCTGTCTTTTTTGGAAGGGGGAGGAGATGCTGCAATCATATCTCAGGCCATCTCCCATTTCACTGTGTAAAGGCCATCCCTAGTCTTGTAGAACTCTGTTTTCATTGCCTGTCTTAGGTCACAAATGCTCAAATGAGTCAAGAGCAGAAGAGTGTCTTCAGCAGCAGCCTTTAAGCACAAATCTATTCTCTCAGTTCCTTTCTCTGTGTGCTTCCCATTATTTATCTTACCCTTGTTCTCTCTTCCCTTTCTAGGCCCTCATCTTATCTTATTTTCAACTGTAATTATCCATAACTGGGGTCTCCGTTTCTGGTCTCTCATATTAAGACTGGATTTCATCTGTTGAAACAACTGCCTAAGTCATTAGATTTCAAACTTATTTGATTATGAACTGCAGAAAGAAATAAGGTTTACATCAGATGGTAGACACACAAACACATACACACTCATATACACACAAGCAAACAAAAGAAGACTTTCATTAATACATTTACTCATATTACATGCATTCTGATTTATGACATTTTCTATTCTGTTCTATTTCATTTTTTAAGTTGGCTGTCCACTAACTCAATATAGTATCACCCTTGATAAGTTAGAAGGCATAGAAAACCTATCATGAGCCAAGATGGCCAAATAGGAACAGCTCCAGCCTCCAGCTCCCAGGGTGAGCGACACAGAAGATGGGTGATTTCTGTATTTCCAACTGAGGTACCAGGTTCATCTCACTGGGGAGTGTCGGTCAGTTGGTGCAGGACAGTGTGTGCAGCCCAAGGAGCAAGAGCCCAAGCAGGGTGAGGCATCACCACACTTGGGAAGCGCAAGGGGGAAGGGAATTCCTTTTCCTAGCCAAGGGAAACCATGACACACAACACCTGGAAAATCTGGTCACTCCCACCTTAATACTGCACTTTACCAAGGGTCTTAGCAAACGGCGCACCAGGAGATTATATGCCACACCTGGCTCAGAGGGTCCCACGCCCACGGAGCCTCTCTCATTGCTAGCACAGCAGTCTGAGATCTAACAGCAAGGTGGCAGTGAGGCTGGGGGAGGGGCGCCTGCCATTGCTGAGGCTTAAGTAGGTAAACAAAGAGACCCAGAAGCTCGAACTGGGTGGAGCCCACTGCAACTCAAGGAGGCCTGCCTGCCTCTGTAGACTCCAACTCTGGGGACAGGGCATAGCTAAAAAAAAAAAGCAGCAGAAACCTCTGAAGATGTAAATGTCCCTGTCTGACAGCTTTGAAGAGAGTAGTGATTCTCCCAGCACAGAGGTTGAGATCTGAGAAAACGGACAGACTGCCTGCTCAAGTGGGTCCCTGATGCCCGAGTAGCCTAACTGGGAGAGCCTAACTGGGAGCAGCCTAACTGGAGTGGACCTCAAGCAAACTCCAACAGACCTGCAGCTGAGGGTCCTGACTGTTGGAAGGAAAACTAACAAACAGAAAGGACATCCACACCAAAACCCCATCTGCACATCACCATCATCAAAGACCAAAGGTAGATAAAACCACAAAGATGGGGAAAAAGCAGTGCAGAAAAGCTCAAAATTCAAAAAATCAGAGTGCCTCTCCCCCTCCAAAGGAACACAGCTCCACGCCAGCAACAGAACAAAGCTGGACAGAGAATGACTTTGACCAGTTGAGAGAAGAAGGCTTCAGTCAATCAAACTTCTCAGAGCTAAAGGAGGAACTACGAACCCAGAGCAAATAAACTAAAAACCTTGAAAAAAGATTTGACAAATGGATAACTAGAATAATCAATCCAGAGAAGTCCATAAACGACCTGATAGAGATGAAAACCATGACACAAGAACTACGTGACAAATGCACAAGCTTCAGTAACCAACTCAATCAACTGGAAGAAAGAGTATTCGCGATTGAAGATCAAATGAATGAAATGAAGTGAGAAGAGAAGTCTAGAGAAAAAAGAGTAAAAAGAAATGAACAAAGTCTCCAAGAAATATGGGATTATGTGAAAAGACCAAATCTACGTATGATTGGTGTATCCAAAAGTGATGGGGAGAATGGAACCAAGCTAGAAAACACTCTTCAGGATATCATCCAGGAGAACTTCCCCAACCTAGTAAGGCAGGCCAACATCCAAATTCAGGAAATACAGAGAACGCCACAAAGATACTCCTCGAGAAGAGCAACTCCAAGACACATAATTGTCAGATTCACCAAAGTTGAAATGAAGGAAAAAATCTTAAGGGCAGCCAGAGAGAAAGGTCGAGTTACCCACAAAGGGAAGCCTGTCAGACTAACAGCAGATGTCCCAGCAGAAACTCTACAAGCCAGAAGAGAGTGGGGGCCAATATTCAACATTCTTTAAAAAAATAAATGTCAACCTAGAGTTTCATATCCAGCCAAACTAAGTTTCTTAAGTGAAGGAAAAATAAAATCCTTTACACACAAACAAATACTGAGAGATTTTGTCACCACCAGGACTGCCCTACAAGAGCTCCTAAAGGAGGCACTAAACATGGAAAGGAACAACCAGTACCAGCAATTGCAAAATAAAAAGACCATGGATGCTAGGAATAAACTGCGTCAACTAATGAGCAAAATAATCTGCTAATATCATAATGACAGGACCAAGTTCACACATGACAATATTAACCTTAAATGTAAATGGACTAAATGGTCCAATTAAAAGACATAGACTGGAAAATTGGATAAAGAGTCAAGATCCATCAGTTTGCTGTATTCAGGAGACCCATTTCACATGCAGAGAAACACATAGGCTCAAACTAAAGGGATGGAGGAAGATCTACCAAGCAAATGGAAAACAAAAAAAGGCAGGGGTTGCAATCCTAGTCTCTGATAAAACAGACTTTAAACCATCAAAGATCAAAAGAGACAAAGAAGGCCATTACATAATGGTAAAGGGATCAATTCATCAAGAAGAGTTAACTATCCTAAATATATATGCACCCAATACAGGAGCACCCCGATTCATAAAGCAAGTCCTTGGAGACATACAAAGAGACTTAGACTCCCACAGAAATAATGGGAGACTTTAACACCTTACTGTCAACATTAGACAGATCAACGAGACAGAAAGTTGACAAGGATATCCAAGAATTGAACTCAACTCTGCACCAAGCAGACCTAATAGACATCTACAGAACTTTCCACCCCAAATCAACAGAATATACATTCTTCTCAGCAACACATCGCACTTATTTCAAAATTGACCACATAGTTGGAAGTAAAGCACTCCTCAGCAAATGTAAAAAACAGAAATTATAACAAACTGTCTCTCAGACCACAGTGCAATCAAACTAGAACTCAGGACTAAGAAACTCAATCAAAACCACTCAACTACATGGAAACTGAGCAACCTGGTCCTGAATGACTGCTGGGTACATAACAAAATGAAGGCAGAAATAAAGATGTCCTTTGAAACCAATGAGAGCAAAGATAAAACATACCGGAATCTCTGGGACACATTGAAAGCAGTGTGTAGAGGGAAATTTATAGCACTAAATGCCCACAAGAGAAAGCAGGAAAGATCAAAATTGACACCCTAACATCACAATTAAAAGAACTAGAGAAGCAAGAGCAAACACATTCAAAAGCTAGCAGAACACAAGAAATAACTAAGATCAGAGCAGAACTGAAGGAGATAGAGACACAAAAAAACCTCTTCAAAAAATCAATGAATCCAGGAGCTGGTTTTTTGAAAAGATCAACAAAATTGATAGACCAGTAGCAAGACTAATAAAGAAGAAAAGAGAGAAGAATCAAACAGATGCAATAAAAAAATGATAAAGGGGATATCGCCACCGACCCCACAGAAATACAAACCACCATCAGAGAATACTATAAACACCTCTACATAAATAAACTAGAAAACTTAGAAGAAATGAATAAATTCCTGGACACATACACTCTTCCAAGACTAAACCAGGAAGAAATTGAATCCCTGAATAGACCAATAGCAGGCTCTGAAATTGAGGCAATAATTAATAGCCTACCAACCAAAAAAAGTCCAGGACAAGACAGATTCACAGATGAATTCTACTAGAGGTACAAGGAGGAGCTGGTACCATTCCTTCTGAAACTATTCCAATCAATAGAAAAAGAGGGAATCCTCCCTAACTCATTTTATGAGGCCAACATCATCCTGATACCAAAGCCTGGCAGAGACACAACAAAAAAAGAGAATTTTAGACCAATATCCCTGATGAACATCGACGCAAAAATACTCAGTGAAATATTGGCAAACCGAATCCAGCAGCACATCAAAAAACTTAGCCACCATGATCAAGTGGGCTTCATCCCTGGGATGCAAGGTTGGATCAACACACACAAATCAATAAACGTAATCCAAATAAAAACAGAACCACAGACAAAAACCACATGATTGTCTCCATAGATGCAGAAAAGGCCTTTGACAAAATTCAACAGCCCTTCATGTTAAAAACTCTCAATAAATTCGGTATTGATGGAACGTATCTCAAAATAATAAGAGCTATTTGTGACAAACACACAGCCAATATCATACTGAATGGGCAAAAACTGGAAGCATTCCCCTTAAAAACTGGCACAAGACAGGGATGCCCTCTCTCTCCACTCCTATTCAACATATGTTGGAAGTTCTGGCCAGGGCAATCAGGCAAGAGAAGGAAATAAAGGGTATTCAGTTAGGAAAAGATGAAGTCAAATTGTCCCTGTTTGCAGATGACATGACTGTCTATTCAGAAAACCCCATCATCTCAGCCCAAAACCTCCTCAAGCTGATAAACAACTTCAGCAAAGTCTCAGGATACAAAATCAATGTGCAAAAGTCACAAGCATTCTTATACACCAATAACAGACAAATAAAGAGCCAAATCATGAATGAACTCTCATTCACAATTGCTTCAAAGAGAATAAAATACCTAAGAATCTAACTTACAAGAGATGTGAAGGACCTCTTCAAGGAGAACCACAAACCACTGCTCAATGAAATAAAAGAGGACACAAACAAATGGAAAAACATTCCATGCTCATGGATAGAAAGGATCAATATCGTGAAAATGGCCACACTGCCCAAGGTAATTTGTAGATTCAATTCCATCTCTATTAAGCTACCAATGACTTTCTTCACAGAATTGGAAAAAACTGCTTTAAAGTTCATGTGGAAACAAAGAAGAGCCCGCATTGCCAAGACAATCCTAAGCCAAAAGAACAAAGCTGGAGGCATCATGCTACCTGACTTCAAACTATACAAGGCTACAGTAACCAAAACAGCATAGTACTGGTATCAAAACAGAGATATAGACCAATGGAACAGAACAGAACCCTCAGAAATAACACCACACATCCACAGCCATCTGATCTTTGACAAACCTGAGAAAAACAAGAAATGGGGAAAGGATTCCCTATTTAATAAATGATGCTGGGAAAATTGGCTAGCTAGAAGTAGAAAGCTGAAACTGGATCCCTTCCTTACTCCGTATACAAAAATTAATTCAAGATGGATTAGAGACTTAAATGTTAGACCTAAAACCATAAAAACCCTAGAAGAAAACCTAAGCAATACCATTTAGGACATAGGCATGGGCAAGGACTTCATGTCTAAAACACCAAAAGCAATGGCAACAAAAGCCAAAATTGACAAATGGGATCTAATTAAACTAAAGAGTTTCTGCACAACAAAATAAGCTACCATCAGACTGAACAAGCAACCTACAGAATGGGAGAAAATTTTTGCAATCTACTCATCTGACAAAGGGCTAATATCCAGAACCTACAAAGAACTCAAACAAATTTACAAGAAAAAAACAAATAACCCCATCAAAAAGTGGGGAAAGGATATGAACAGACACTTCTCAAAAGAAGATATTTATGCAGCCAACAGGCACATGAAAAAATGCTCATCATCACTGGCCATCAGAGAAATGCAAATCAAAACCACAATGAGATACCATCTCACACCAGTTAGAATGGCAATCATTAAAAAGTCAGGAAACAACAGGTGCTGGAGAGGATGTGGAGAAATAGGAACACTTTTACACTGTTGGTGGGACTGTAAACTAGTTCAACCATTGTGGAAGACAGTGTGGTGATTCCTCAAGGATCTAGAACTAGAAATACCATTTGACCCAGCCATCCCATTACTGGGTATATACCTAAAGGATTATAAATCATGCTGCTATAAAGACACATGCACACGTATGTTTATTGTGGCACTATTCACAATAGCAAAAGCTTAGAACCAACCCAAATGTCCATCAATGACAGACTGGATTAAGAAAATGTGGCACATATACACCATGGAATACTATGCAGCCATAAAAAAGGATGAGTTCATGTCCTTTGTAGGGACACAGATGCAGCTGGAAACCATCATCCTTAGCAAACTATCACAAGAACAGAAAACCAAACACCGCATGTTCTCACTCATAGGTGGGAATTGAACAATGAGATCACTTGGACACAGGAAGGGGAACATCACACACCAAGGCCTGTTGTGCGATGGGGGGACGAGGGAGGGATAGCATTAGGAGAAATGCCTAATGTAAATGACGAGTTAATGGGTGCAGCACACCAACATGGCACATGTATACATATGTAACTAACCTGCACGTTGTGCACATGTACCCTAGAACTTAAAGCATAATTTAAGAAAAAAAGAAGGCATAGCTTGAAAAAAAAGTCTAAATGACTTAAGAAAGTTGTTCACTTTAATGTAAATTATGTTTATTTCTATACGAAAACTATTGAATGATCAACACTTTCTTTTTGTGTGCATTTCAATATTACCAGAATTTGTAAATAGGTCATTAGCTTTAAAAATGAACAAAGTGTCAATTAAATTAATCAAAAGAAAAGATTAGAATTTAAAAACCAAAACATAGCACATGTGGTCGGCATTGTAATCCTAAGAATCAAATAGAACACTCCTTAAGAAAATATTAAACTATGAGAGATAAAGGAGGAAAAGTGTTAGCAGACCAAGAGTGGGGAAAAAAGTTATTTTCTAATCTCTAGTCTACCTTTTTTTTTTTTTTTTTTTTTTATTTTCTTGAGACTGAGTCTCACTCTGTGGTCCAGGCTGGAGTACAGTGGGGCAATCTCGGTTCACTGCAAGCTCCGCCTCCCAGGTTCACTCCATTCTCCTGCCGCAGCCTACCAAGTAGCTGGGACTACAGGCGCCTGCCACCACACCCAGCTGATTTCTTTTTGTATTTTTAGTAGAGATGGGGTTTCACCGTGTTAGCCAGGATGGTCTCAGTCTCCTGACCTCGTGTTCTGCCCACCTCAGCCTCTCAAAGTGCTGGGATTACAGGCTTGAGCCACTAGGCCAGTCCGGCCACCTTTCTTTAGTACTGCATTCATGTCTCTCATCCAGGAGTCATGATTACGGCACAGGTTAGTAGTCAAAACACGTTTCACACCAATTAATAGACAAAAGAGATTAAATGAATATTACATCCAGTATCAAAATGACAAAACCAAGGCAATGTAAAAAAATGTTTAAAATCCTATGTAAATCTCAGTGTAATGTGCTCGTACATCTCACCTAGCAGGTCACTATTTCTGGTGAAAGTCACAGCGAAAGTTACACTTTAAGAACTTTCTTTTGTTTTCATACACAGGTTCTCTATTTCTCCAACAATGTATTAAGATCATGAGGAAACAGATTCCATTTTGCTTTCTTGTTTAACTAGCTTTGTATGAACTCTTGTTAGCTATGTCTCAATCTCCAAACCTGTAGAATATACACGCCAGGCACTTGCTCACACTATGTATAATAGTCACACTACTTCACCCTCTTCAACAAAAATAAGTGGAAGAATCTGGATTATCCAACTGTTTTTAGTCCAATGAGTTCATGCCATTGTGTACACCAAGCTACTAAGACAAAGCCACCAGGAAGAATGCAGCTTTTTTCAAATTTGTGAAACTGGGTACAGGAACATTTTTATATTTTTGTATATTTTTATTTGTACAAACTTATAGACAGAAAAAGATTTTACTCTCATAGATATGGCTTCCTGGAAGGGAATGCACTACCTAAGTGTCCAGAGATTCTTTTACCAAATCAGTGACAATACCCAACAACAAGAGGAAAAATAACTCAACAGCCCTTTGATAAGTGGTTTACTTTTCCCACATCTATCTTTACCAGTCTGCAGCCATTGTATGTGCAGAATTACCAATCTGAGGCTGTTTTATGTTTTTACCAAAGATGGTGCCAAAGAAAAACGTGCTGCAAAACTCTCTGGGTAAGCTTTTATTTCAAGCTGTTTATGAGATTTGATAATGAGAAAAGATATCTTATATATCTGCAAAAGTTGCCCCCTGTTACTCCCAGATAAATATTTGAGAGCTCATGAAAAAGGAAAGATAGATTTTAAAAAAATAAAAGCAACAGAATATCCTGTTGGGTGGAAATAGTATTTTCATCCTGTGTCTTTTAAGGCCACAGTCTCACAGCCATCTACATTTTCTGAATGAGACATTGCATTTCACTATTTTATGTTAAAGATACCCATTACATCAGAATTAACCTTTTTACCAAATTCTGTCTTTGAAAAACTTATTCTGTCAGTTCAGACTCATAACATTTGCATTGATCCATAATGGGAAATATTTTTAAAAACTGAACATAAATTGACATAGAAATACATACTTCTAGTTATTCTATTCAGTCAAACTCTTTGACGACAATCCAAGTTATTTAAAGAGAATATTATATAACTCTTGAGCGTTTCCTGAATCGTCTCTAGAACATGCATCACCTCCAGGTTATGCACTTCTCAGTTCCCTGAAAATTGTTACCATTTCTTGACCAATGTGAGATTCTGTCAAGAAATGTGTTAATAGCGTGAAAATTGCTTGACACCTACTCTCCATATGACTACAAGAAATATTTTTAAGCCTCCTCACCCCAAACAGAACAAATGTTGAAGGGAAAAAGTGCTAAACTACCTGCAGAATTGTCTGCTGAGGAACAGCCAAATGAAATAATTTATTCTCTCTTCAAATCTCTTTCCCAAAATACAAGAAAACAAAATCCAGAGTTATGCTACCTAAGAAGCAAAATAATTAAAACCTGAATATAAATTCGTTTTTTTTTTTCCATTTTCTGACTCAAAAACCCCCTGACCCTGAATGAGATTATGTCTAACCCTCTTAGATGGCAATGAATAAATGACTAAATCTTTATTTAAGACTCGTTTTCTAGTTTCTAAACTTATTCTTTAATGGAAGACAAGCAATGTCCTGTCCCTCCTTTCATACACAAATACAAAGAGATAGTAAAATAATATCTGATGGTTCAGCCTTTGTAACTCCTTTGCTTTGGGCAAAGAAATGTGAGTCACCTGTCCTACCATGTGGCTGTCACAAAAAATCCATCCAATTAACACAGTTCTCCCTGTCTTTAAAGCAGCTAAATAATGTATCTAACAGATCTACCAGAAGTTACACATGGTTACTTTTTACTCCTTCTCTAGCTTCCTATTCCACAGCAGGCGGCCACAAGTCCTCAACTGTAGGGATAATGAGAAAACCCAAAAAGGACTGCAACACTGCGTATTCAGAGATTGGGAAGGTATCTTATACCTCTTATTTTAGGGACAAGACAAGTAAGTCTTTGCTTAAACTGACAAGTCCCACAAGGAAGCATTTTCTCCATCCAAATATGAACACAGTATAGAATAAAATCATTATACTAACATGCACTTTCAATATAAGTAAAAAATTATAATTTAGATTGATGTAAATTCCATGACGTCTTAAACAAGTCACACCATCACTCATTATGCCCTATTAAATGTTTTATTAGATTGTTAACCGTTGTTACAATGAAAGACATCAACGCATCACAAATATCAGCTCCAATTCTATCTGCAGGTTACTATGCGAGCCTCATTCTTCACACTGAAAATGTTTACTCTGAATATCTATGTTAAATCATTTTCCCTAGAGAAAAGCCTCCAATTCATATTCAGGAAAGCAGAACAAAGCTGATGTTTTAAACTGTACAATCTATGAAGATAATGGGGAAAATCAACCAATTAGTATATTTGATATTAAAAAGCATCAAACTAGTCAAAATAATATATTTCTCTGTGTGTATGTATATGTGCATATGTGTATAGATAACTCATTTAAAGTGTGGGATTAATTTTGTTTTAAGATGAAAATTGATAACTATTGTTTGAAAGACAGTGTATCTATATAATGCATTATCTTTGCCAAGGCAGTTTGGAATTTCACAGCCATTGCTTCACTAATACGTATACCTATTTTTCAGATGAACAAAAAAGGATCCCAGAGAATTGAAAGAACTTCCTCCACAAGACAGCTAATTAATTACGGATGATGGGCTAAAGTCTTGCTTCTGTTTGATGTCTCTGTGGCCCAAAAGATTTTCGGGAATGAATCCAAAAGTTAGAGCAGTGTTAGCAAGATGCACAGCACATATATTCATCATCAAAGATGCAAACTCAGAGCTGCAGCCTCTAATGATTTATAAGCATGTGTTTGATAAACACTGGGATAAACCCCACTCATAACACAGAATTTCCTTTACTTTCAGTTATTTTTTAGACTGTTAGAACCCTCATTTACCCTTCAAACCTTGCGAGGTAATTAAGCAAATTAGAAATTATAGATATTCAAGGACAAAAGAAATACTTTCAAAGAAAACATAGTCTTACATACAATTGTCATTTCTGTATTAAAGAACAAAGATAATAAGCTTCATCAAGTTCTCTATTGCTTATCCACACCTGAGAAGATGAAGAATCATCTATCAAGTTAAAATTTGGAAACCATAGGAACAAAAGAACGTTATTATTTGCCCACAATATCAGAGATAACCAGAAATAAAATTCTCACTTAGTGACCTCAGAATGCAGATACCCAAATTTTCTAATAAATGGCTTTGCCATTGAAACACAAGTGATTTTCCCATATTACTGTTCAAAATCTTCTTTTGTCTTCAGACCACTGTCTCTTTCAATGCTGATCCCTCTTTCTACAGTCTCCTCCACACTCCATCCCTACCCCACCCCTTGAGCTCCTCCCCCCTCCTGTACACATTTTCTCATTCAGATAGCTGCAATACAATTTGAGAGCCGTCCCACTCCAACCAAACTCTTTTTTTTTTTTTTTTTTTTTTTTTTTTTTTTTTTTTTTTTTTTTGAGATTGCGGTTCACTCTTGTTGCCCAGGCTGGAGTTCAATGGCACCATCTTGGCTCACTGTAACCTCCACCTCCTAGGTTCAAGTGATTCTCCTGCCTCAGCCTCCCGAGTAGCTGGGATTACAGGCACCCACCACCACGCCTGGCTCATTTTGTATTTTTAGTAGAGACAGGGTTTCTCCATGTTGGTCAGGCTGGTCTCGAACTCCCAACCCCAGGTGACCCGCCCGCCTCAGCTTCCCAAAGTGCTGGGATTACAGGCCTGAGCCACAGCACCCAGCCCCAACCAAACTGTTTCCCCAGTGTGCTCGTGCATCTCTACCTTCATCATCTTATAATACAAAATTTGTACTTTTGTGCCTATATGAAATTCTTCCATCTGCTTCTCAAGGTCTCTAAACTCACACCCTTTGTAAACCCTCACCAAAACACCACCTGGTTCATGCTAGCAACAACACAATAGGCTTTTAATTTAGCACTGCACTGACTTAGCTTTATAGAAGACTACAGGCCCAGCAATTGGACATTTTGTTTCTCCGTGGGAGGTCCAGCAGCTACCTGTGTACAACTTCTCATCCCATCAACCTTACTCAATTTACCTACAGAAAGTATATACCTGTCAGGGATGAGACCTGGGTATGTGCAGCTCACTTCGACATGGAGAAGCTACTGCTTGGTTTCTTACCCATCTTTAATGTTTTTTCCAGTTATGTAGAATTAAGATGTGTAAGTAACTTAGGAGAGCTTTTTGACTCCTAAGTTGACTTACACACCATAATTCTAGGTCTACACGTACAGTCCAATAGATCAGGTGTTGCACAGTTAAAAAGAAAAACCCTTAGCTCCTGGAATACATTATTTTTCATCCATCTGAACTCTGTCATGTCCATAGAAATGGTGCCAGGACAGGTAGATCCTAGATCAACTTCCGTAGCAAGTCTAGGATTGTTCAGAGTCCAATGATGATAACCCTTTACTCATACCAGTAAAAACAAAAAATCCTTCTTACATTTTTCATTTGATGGATAATCACCCACTGATTTCTGTTATTATCATTGTTATTGTTATTGCTCACATCGTTTGTTTCTTCTGGTTGATTACAGTCATAGAATGTTAATAATATTTCAGATTTCTGTTCACTGCCTTATTCTGTTTTCCTAATCTTGGAAAGTCTGCCTTGTATTTATCTCTGCATTCTATTGTTGCTGTATAGTTGTAACATTGGGACCCCTGAATGCGAGGCTCATATTATTTCATTTATCTCCCAGACGTTTTATGTCCTGTAATTTTGCTCTAAGAGGAAAAAAAATTGTTTTAGAACCAGACAGTCTCAACTTTGGTTACTTATCTAGCTAACCACGTGTTGCTTGACTCTCTGCCGCAGTATGAGTAGAGTCATCATTGGCTCTGAGATGCTAGAGAATGAACACATATGCCTTAATGTAACCAGACCAAAGGTGATGGATGTTTTCTTATAACCGCTTCACAGGCAAATGACAAACAGAGAGAACAGAATATTTTAAAACCACAAGAAACAAGCTCAGTTTTGTGTGCTCAAAAATACATATTTTCTGTCTAAAAGAAGGTCTTGGTGTTTAACTAGGAAAAAAAAGTACTTCTTTAGAGATCACGTCTATCAGATGTAGTCCCAGAAATGGAGAAAGTACATATTCTGTTTATTCTGTATTATTGTTTAATTCCTTTAACAACACTCTGAGGTGGGAATTTTTATCTTTCTTTCTGACAAAGCATGACTCAACCACAGGCCTCTGACTCTGAGTCCAATGCTCTCTTTACTTAGGTCTATATAGATGATTACACTGTATAAAATAGAAACACACATAATTCACAGGCAGGAAGTTTCACCTTAGTTGAAGAAGGTATGACTTAAACTTAAGTGGAAGGAAAGTGGAGAACTCACCTGGTTTTTACTCATGTTCCCATTTCTGAGTTAGAAGAGGATGGTTCAATCAGGCAGTGTACTTGAACCCAGTATGAGAGCTAACCACATGGAATCTTGAATCAAAATAGGACACGAGTTGACATCTAGTGAAAAGGATGGGCAAAATCAATACAACCCTAGTGTATTGCTAGCAAATAAACTCTAAACCTATCATCAATAAACTATGTTGCATAAGCTTGCAATAGCACGCTAGAAATAAGTGTAGCTGTAGTAAAACAATTCACTCTGCATAACCTGGGTGAAGTGTGGCTTGTTTGAAATGGAGTAGAAGGAACATTATTAGTACCAATTCCAGTTGCAAAGGTATTCATTCAAAGACCATTTTTGTACATGTTACATAACAGGCTCTGGCTAAGGAATGAATAAAAAGAAATGAGTCAACATCCTTCATGGATAAGCTTTCACATTCAAGGTAAAACAGTAAGATAGGGAGATACAGGAAATGGAAAAATTTTGCATGAGATAGTATGGGTCACAAAAAATATATTTAATTAGGCCTTGAGAGATAGGGTTGGGGTAGGTCAGCAAAGCTTTAAGGAGATGATGATATTGAAACTGGGTTTCGAAGGATTACCAAGATTTGATTAGGTGGAGCAGGAATGGAAGCTGGTAGTTTGGAAATGGTGAAAGCAAGATGTTTCATATAGAAGAATCACCAATTAAAGAGGCATTGTGAAATGAATGACAAGGCATGGACTCTTTGGGGAATGACTCAAATGGTGAAGACTATGGACTTTATCTTGTATCCAATGGGTGGCCACTGAAGTAGAAAGGCCGCATGAATGGATGTGTATCCTGCATAAAGACAAGCAAGTTTTGTTAAAAAGTGATGCATTGTTCAATTTTGTATTATTTTCTCAAGTATTCAGAATATGATCTGAATTTCTTATCTGAGTGGTCTCTCTACCATCACCATTCTCTCCATGTCTTCATGCATTATAAATGTCTCAAAATGTGTTAAATCTCTACTATGTGCCTGTCACCATGTGAAGTACCAGAAGTATAGATTATTGGCAACTATTCTCAAGAATCTTGCAGCAGAAATGGAAATAAACGAGTCTACTAATTAAATCAGTATAATAAAGTCCTGAAATTACCAGGATAGATTATGGACAGGGACAAGGGGAAATGAAGGGATGTTCACTTTGCCAGGGTGTTAGGAAAGGCCAAAGAGAAGGTAGCACTTGGGTTGAACCCCATGCTAATATGTAAGATTTTAATATTTAACTTTTCTGGAGTACCTATTTTGGTCTAAATGCAGATACTTTTGGAAATGCTATACTATTTAAACCTCACTACAAATGTGTAAGTATTCAAACCCCTCCCTTTAATAGTTCAGAAAGTAGGATTCAGAGAGAAAAACAGAACCTTGGTAAAGGTCACACAGGTGTATAGAGATGGAACTGGGTTCTCAATGTTTTATGCCCTTTTGAAAGAACACTTGATGTTCTTCAAAACTCACGGAGAAGGGGCACTTAAAGTAAAGGCTGTCATGTAGTACCCAGGACTGTCCTGTATTTTTTGCCTCTTTACCTTGACAGCAGTTTTCCTCTTATTTCCACTCAAGCACCAATGAGTCAATGGTCTTCTAACAGACTAGGTGATAGTCTTCAAGAAAAGGTATGGAACATCACAGCATTTCCTTTAACCAAACAGACATCATCTAAATATCCCTTATTCTTATTTTCTTTATATACACTTTAGGAACATTTTATTTGGTTTTCTTTTATACACTATATGTTTTGGAGAAAAAGCTGGGAAGGAAAAGGAATTTTTATAGGATTAAAAAGCTGATTTTTATCATTAAATTTAAATTGTTAAGACTTAGGATGACCAGTTAGACTGCGACTGAGGGGTTCCTCGGGGTACAGGATTTTCAGTACCAGAACTGGGACAGTACTGGGCAAACCTGGATGAACTGGTCACCCTAGTATTCCTGTATTTATTCCTGCCTTCCTTATGCTTAGTACATTGCAGAAATTCAATGAATTTGGGATGAAGTAATCTTTATCTTTGTTTAAGTTGTTACTAACAAGCTATTGTATTTTTTACAACAAATGCAGCTCTGTGGAAAGAAAAGGGACTATTAAAGTCTAGGACACACAAGTTGCAAACTATGTAAAGTCCATGCAGTTCACAGGGCATAAGTAGCATCGATAGAATTTATGCTTCCAGAAAGCCAGTCTCATTCGTGTCTAAATACCCAAGAGAGCAAAATAATCATAGCACAAGCACTCAAAACAATTCCATCTCCTTCTTCTTAAAGCAGGTGTCAAGATTTACAAGTGTCACAGGTTTACAAGTTTATAATCAAAACTTGAAGTTTCATATGCATAATAAACAGAAGGTCTGAAAAGTTTTAAGTAAATAATTTAATAATGGATACATCTCACGCCCTTCATTGGGAACTGAAGGGAAGGAAGATCTTTAATGAAAGTTATTCTGAGAAGCAGGAATCAGAGATACCCACTGAAGAGGATTCAAAGATTCCAGTTTGTGCAAATGACAAACACCAAATTCAAAAAAAAGCAAGTTACTTTTGTAACGAAGATGTTTCATCTAGAAAGTTTTGGATGGATACAATGAAAACACTACAAGTCTGTGGTTAAAATTTCATTGTTGATAAAACCACTACAAGTCTGTGGTAAAATTTTGTTGTTTATCAGTGCCTTTAACTTTACTGGTTTCATCTAGAAAGTTTTGGATGGATACAATGAAAACACTATAAGTCTGTGGTTAAAATTTCATTGTTGATAAAACCACTACAAGTCTGTGGTAAAATTTTGTTGTTTATCAGTGCCTTTAACTTTACTGATTGGTATGAAATGTAGTTCTTTTGGAAAACAGCTCTAAGAGATGTATTCTAATCATCCAAATGCATTTGTTTCTTTCTATTGTCAGAGATTGTGCAACTAGCAGTTACAAATAGAAGAAAAATAAATAAAATCAAAGTTCCGGATCTAAAGGAGCTTGCAGACTATCCAGGACACCAGATAACAAATAGGTACAGTAATATATGAAAAGTGTGAAAATTCAGGTTTGCACTGTAAAGGAAGCAACAAATGCTGTGGGAACATTCAGGTAAGCATCAAAGAAGAGGTGACATTCAGCCTAAACCTAGGAGAATGAATTAAGCTGTGTGTTAAACACACACACACACACAAGCAACACACACACACACAAATATATGAAGAGTTTAGTCTCTAAGCTTTTTAAATGTATATAAAATAAAATGATACCAAGTATAGCAACCAATTAGCCTACCACTTTGACAGAAAGATATTTTATAAAGATAAGAGTGGAGGCTTCTGGGTGAACATAGAAACCTAACTGTTTGATTCCTTCACTTCTGCTAACAGGTCCATGGAGTGAGAACTATCAATGATCTACGTGTTGAGAAAAAGAGAGATTACAAAGAGCTGAAAAGATTAGATGGCCCTGCCTGAGAGACAAGAGAGGTGTCAGCCACACTGAGCTTTTAAAATAGATATCAGATCACATCACTTCCTATTTAAAAATCTTCTAGCTGCTGACTCTTAAAATTACAGTAACTCCAAATTCTTTCTCGTGGCCTTTGAAGAACCCCATAGTCTGAGCCCTGCCTGCTTCTCTGATCTCCTTACACACTCCTCTCCTTTACATGGCTACTCCAACCACAGCACCCTGTCTGCTCCTAAGACCCTGCAAGCCTGTTCCAGCCTGCATCCTTTGCACTTGCTTTGCCTTTCAAGAAAAGCTCTGAGTCTACTTCTTTCATCTGGCTGCTGCCACTTTGAAGACATGGCCAGTGCCACCCAGCTCAAACTGCCTGCATCCCTCCCTCCCAGTCAGTCTGTAATCAATGATTGCTATGGGTTAAACTGTGGTCCTCTAAAGAAATATGTTGAAATCCTAACCCTGGTATGTCAGAAGGTGACCTTATTTGAAACAGGTTACTTGCAGAGGTAATTAAGTGAAAATGAAAGCATTAGGGTAAACCCGTAATTCAGCATGACTTAGGTCCTTACAACAAGGGAAAATTTGGACACAGAGACACCCACACAGAGAGGATGCCATGTGAAGACGGAAGTAGATATTTGGGGTGATGCTTCTACCAGCCAAAAAATAAAATAAAATAAGATAACAGAGAAACTGACAGAAGTTAAAGGACAGGCAAGGAACAGATTCTCTCCCTTCACAGCCCTCAGAAGCAACCAACCAAGATCAACCTGACACCTTGATCTAGGACTTCTAGCCTCGAGAAAATAAATATATGTTATGTCGAGGGCATAAATATATGTTCTTTAAAACACTCAATTTGTGGTACTCTGTTATGGCAGACCTAGCAAATGGATACAAGTGGCCCAGGTTTTTTGTTTTTTGTGGTTTTTTTTGAGACAGAGTCTAGCTCTGTCACCCAGTCTGGAGTGGAGTGTAATGGTGCAATCTTGGCTCACTGCAACCTCTCCTCCTGAGTTCAAGTGATTCTCCTGCCTCAGCCTCTTGAGTAGCTGGGATTTTAGCCACGTGCCACCACTCCAGGCTCATTTTTGTATTTTCAGTAGAGACGGGGTTTCGTCATGTTGACCAGGCTGGTCTCAAACTCCTGACTTCAGGTGATCTGCCTGCCTTGGCCTCCCAAAGTGCTGGGATTACAGGTGTGAGCCACCACGCCCAGCCATGGCCCATTTTTAAAATAACGTTTACCTATAACTAAAACAATCCTATGTATTTGTTAATTCCTCCACTGGAAGACACGCTTCAAGAAAGTATTGAGTTTTTCTTTCTTGCTCATAGCTCTACGTTGGCACCCCAAAACAGTGACTGGCATATACTAGCCACTTTATAAATATTTTTGAATCACTGAGGAAAAGACAGAAAGAATGAATGAGTATAAAGTGGGGCAGAATTTACACGGAGACACATGCTAGAGAGGACAATCTAAGGATGTTTCCTGGTGGTAAATAAGCAATATTACCACTCTTATCGATTGTTTTTCAAATTATTGGGATAGTTAGCAGTGATAATATTGAACTGAAATGAAGTTATTTTGTTATATTTACCTTTTAGTAAAATTTACATTTTACTGATATTTTAGAACAGTTTGTGATGTTAGAATTAGGCAGTTTATTATTTCTTTTTATCTGGGTTTCTGAGTCGTGATTGTTTATAAATGTGAATTTGTAGAAACTGGTACTTTTTTGGTTTCATTTAGTTCTACTCGGTAGGTATTCTAGCTCCATTTTCATAAGTTTTCTCCCAGGTTCTCCAATAAAACCTTCCAGAAATGTAACATTCACATGGAACTTGTATTGCTTTACATATGTGACATTCCACATGGCATATTTTTTAATTTGATTATTTTGAGAATATAATAAGTAAGCCATCTCTGTCACTGAAAATAATTACATTTTGTTGTTCACATTGTATGAAAACAATACAAGATCTGATGTTATTTTGGTATCTTTTCTCACTCACCACAAATATCCAAAATTAGACGGAAGAATTAGGATGTCTTACTATTAGTAATACAGAATCTTAACCAGTTAAGAGAGTTACAATAACACTTCTAAATGGGCAAATAACTTTTTACTTTGTGAAATTACATGAAAATGCTCATTCCAAGTGTATTATGTTACATGCTCTATAAAATATATGAAATATAATTTTTCCACCTGAAAACCTGGAAAAATTAAATAGATTTCTATATTTGCTACATATAATCATGAAATAGCTTAAAGACATAGCACCTTTTTTGTTGTTGTTGTTTTGTTTCCTTTTTTTTTTTTTTTTTTTTTTTGACAGTCTTGCTCTGTTGCCAGGCTGGAGTGCAGTGGTGCAATCTTGGCTCATTGCAACCTCCACCTCCCGGGTTCAAGTGATTCTCCTGCCTTAGCCTCCGGAGTAGCTGGGACTATGGGTGCATGCCACCATGCCCAGCTCATTTTTGTATTTTCAGTAGAGACGGAGTTTCACCATGTTGGCCAAGATGGTCTCGATCTCTTGACCTCATGATCCGCCTGTCTCGGCCTCCCAAAGTACTGGGATTACAGGCATGAGTCACCGCACCCGGCCCAGACATAGCATCTCTAATTAATGTCTCCTACATGAAAATAATTTTAACTCACTGAATTAGTTGAAAAGCATTATATTTAATAAAAGTGTTTCAGTGCAATAATGAATTGAAAAGACACCTTAAGATGTGTGCTTTGAGATTGTTGCCCAGGCTGGAGGATGACAGGAGCTTTTCAGTGGCTCAGCTCCTTTGGGGAGAACAAAGCAGGGTGACACCGTTTATTGCTGTGAGTCTCCAGATGGAAGAAGGTTTGCTCCCCCCTGCTTAGCTGTAATTGAGACTTATGTCCAGCCTCCTACTCTATTGCACATGTAAGTTTGATATTCCTAATTCAATATTATTATTTGATGTTTTGCTATATTTGACCACGTGTGAAATTTAAAACTTGTTCCTTAACAAAAGGTTTGTCAGACTTAAATACAAAAGATATGTGGCATGGCCTACTTTGCAACTGATTTATTCAACTATGTCTCAGTGGGAAGGACAGATTATGGTTGAATCTACATAAAGGACAATATAGCCACAAAAAATAAAAATGCTTAATAATGGCATCTTCCATAATATTTTAAGTATTGTTTTGAGGAGTTTGTCAGATCAATAGATACATAATTTTATTTCCTTTTTCAGAACATTATGTTATGTCTCCCTGATGATTTACTAGTTTTAGTTTATATTAAGATCTTTTCTAAAATATTTTTTTTCTGAATTCTGAGGGGTTTTATTTTTGTTTATACAAGTACCACCTTTAAGGATTAGTGATTAAAATGGAAGGATTTTTTTTTTCAGACATTTATTTGAAAATAAGTAGAATTAGAAAATTAATTGTAATTAAATCACTTATTTTAGTCTCAGATAATTAAATTTTGTTTTGCTAATCTGGATTTAAGAAGGCCATTCTCAATAAGCCATCTGTTTACGCACTAAAAGAATCCTGGAATCATGGCTCAGTCCTTTGGTGCAGGTGCACTTTCATAGTGACACTGTCAGATCCAACTAGGAAACCTGCTTCTATTGATTTATTTCTTAAAGTATCAAAAACGTGAGAGCACCTGGCACTGTCTTTAATGCAGCTTATAGTAGAGAAAAGGAATCAAGAAAATTCCCATGTGAGAAAGCTGAATGACTCGGGCTAATTTGTTATAATAACCAACAATCCCAGAACAGAAGAAGGTGAATTCCCCTTCTGGAGTAAAAGACAAAATCATTTCATTTGTTGCATGAGTGTCCTAGACCACAGCTGTGAGTAGAGAATTATTTCCCAAAAATAGCTTTGCAAAGGCCTCTTCTTCAACTTCAAGAGGCCTAATGCTTGGTAGAGGAGAGAGAGTATGAAATTTGAAATGAGACAAATATGAGTTTGAATACTCTCTATGGTTATCATCTTTGTATACATTTTAAAGAGTAATCACTCTAAGCCTATCTTTCTTTTTCATAAACTAGAAGTCATGCTTATTTTGCAGTATTATTATAATAATTAAATGAAATCTCCTATAAAGTAATGGGCTTTCTCTTCAGAACCAAATAATGGCTAATATGTCATAATAAAACGAGATACAATAGAACTAGAACCACATAAAAGAGTAAAATCTCATATATTTAGACATTTAAGGCCTCTTCGCTTCTCAGAGAAAGTTTTTTGTACAGAAATATTTAAACACTCTTTACTTTTGACTCATAATTTATTTAGTTGGCTATTCATCACTTTTGGTTCAATTTCCATTCCCAAAATTAGTGGTCTAAACAAGTATTCAATATCTGAACTTTGATAAAAATATAAATCATGGATTAAATTCCAAGATGGCGAAGACTATGTGTATTTTACTCACCAAAAACCTCTAAAATAGCCCTGTCCGGTAGAATACAATGGGCCGTAGGCATTCAAAAATCCCATTAGCCACATTAAAAATGGAAAAAGAAGCAAGTGAAATTTATTTTAATAATGTATTTTAAATTAATATATCCAAAATGTTATCATTTCAACGAATAATCAATATTAAAATTTTATAATGATTCAAGTATTTGTATGTTAATTAATTAAAATTAAATAAAACTAAAAATTCATTTCCTTGGTTGCACCACCATGGCTCAGGTGCTTGTAGCTGTAGGCTCCCTTATTGGGCAGTGCAGTTCTGGCACCTACCACAGAGCCTGGAACAGAGGAGGCACACAAGATGAATTGAGTACATTAAAAAATAAATAAATGAAAATTATCATAACACTCTATGTATAACGTCTCTCATCAATGGTCTGCCATAAAAATTATTGCTCTCTTTGCTCTTTAAAAGACTTTTAGAGTCTTCCTGGAAGTAATTACTAACCAAAAGGGGTCAAAGGAAGTTGTCCCATAATTGAGAGATATATATACTTATGTATATAAAAAGTAATCTGATTTTATATTTGAGGATGGGGCCCTGATAAGCAAAATTATTATATGTAGTAAAAGTTATATATATATATATATAAAATGTTATTCCTTTTACTATATATAGGAAAACAAATATATATACCAGTTTTATGCTATATAGTAATAATATATATAAATAAATAATATATATTTCTGTATAATATATAGTTATATATTACTATATATTATACAGTAATATATTATATAATATATAGTATAATATATAATATATAGTATAATATATAGTAATACTATATATATTACTATATAATATATAATACTATTATATTATATAGTAATATAATATATATTACTATGTAATAGTATAACACATATAGTAAAAGTAATAATATGATAATATTTAAAACTTGATTATTTGCACAATAAAGTTATGTATGTTTAATTTTTCCAAAAAATAATTATTTTAACAAATTCATCATCTGAATGAAAAACTAGGTATTTCATCAGAAATGACTCTACAATGCCTTTGGAAATTCTAAGGCATCTATGTCTATCAGATCTTTCTGATATTTTCTGTATTTTTTTTTTTTTTTTTTTTTTTTTTTTTTTTTTTTTTTTTGAGACGGAGTCTCGCTCTGTCCCCGGGCTGGAGTGCAGTGGCCGGATCTCAGCTCACTGCAAGCTCCGCCTCCCGGGTTTACGCCATTCTCCTGCCTCAGCCTCCCGAGTAGGTGGGACTACAGGCGCCCGCCACGTCACCCGGCTAGCTTTTTGTATTTTTTAGTAGAGACGGGGTTTCACCCTGTTAGCCAGGATGGTCTCGATCTCCTGACCTAGTGATCCGCCCGTCTCGGCCTCCCAAAGTGCTGGGATTACAGGCTTGAGCCACCGCGCCCGGCCATTTTCTGTATTTTTTAGAAGCTCTTTAAGTTTATATACGTTTCTGAGACACAAGTAATCAGTTAGAATAAAATAGTAGAGACTGTAATGCATTCACTTAAATTTAGTTGACTACCAACAGAAAAAACACATGAAAGATATTGATATGATAAGTAAACTGATGAATGAAAGAAAGCACACATTCTAAAATTCTTCACTCTCTATCCCCAGATCTTTGTAATTTAAAGTGGAAAATGGGTCCAGAAACCAATTCTACTGTGAGAAGCTGGGCCTGCCAAGTTTATGAAAAAGTTATCTTTTTAACTGTAAGTTTTTGTTGTAAAATTAAAGCTACATACCCAAATGGAGTGGAACATATAGGCAAAGTCGCTTTCAAGAGGTAGTATGTCCCCTAAATCAACAAGATTCTATTATAATCTGACTGCACACAAATATAAAGGCAGTTGTCAGTGAAGATGGCTGTGATCATTGTGGATTGCTAACAAAAGCAATATCACAGAGGCAAGTTTGAAAGGGCCTATTCTAGTACAAAAAGAGAATGAATTTCTCCTTTTGTGTGACCATGACTGTAAGCAGCTGTGGTCAATTTACCTTGAGTATTCTGGTAATTTTTGCTAGATGCCATTAAAACTTCAATCGTTTTGTGTGCTTAATCTTGATTCCATATTCAACAGCAACTCCTCATTACAACCTGGCTTCCCACGAGGGTCTACTTCTACCTTCAAGAAGAAAATATGTTGAATATATAGTTTCGCGGGAATCTGGTTTACAGGCTTTTTTGACATTGTGTGTTAGTTTTGGAACATGGTTAATATGAATCTGACCTTTGAGATACATTCACTATTGGTGAACTGACTATCAAGTTTTCAACACTGCAAGGCAGAGAGCCAGACATTGGATGATGAGAAATTCATCATGAGACTCACTACCACCTGTGAAGGCTTATAGGGATTTTTTCCTGCACACAAACTCTCAGTGTTTGTGTGACGACTTACTAAAGTTATTTACGTTGTCAGAGACTCTTCAAAGGGACAAAAATAAAAGAACTCAATGGCCATGTAATACCTTGCTTGTGCAAATAAAGTCATAAAGCTATTTATGACAACTGAACCATGGTAAAAAGAAAAGGATTTGTCTGCTCTTGATCACATGTTACTGAAATTTTAGGATCAATCATTTTCAATGTTTTCAGCATGTTTTACTTTATTCTCACTCAAAAACATAAAAACTACTAACTTAGCTTTGCATTATGAACCTGGAAGTCGAGCTTAAATGAGGAGTCTTCAAAAAGTTCCCAGAAAAAAATGTATATTGTAACAAAACTAAGCATTGATTTCAGACATTTTTGCACCAAAATAAACTTGTACTCACTTGTCATAACATGTCTGAGTAGGATGTAGTTTGAGGTACCAAGAAGGTTAAGACAACAGTTTGAAAGAGTCTCTACCAGAGCAATATGGATTGTGCTCAAAGTGAAGTGAGAAGAAACATCAAGTTTATGGTGAAGCTTTGGTGAAAGAATAGTGAAATCATTGATGTTTTACATAAATTTGAGGGGATGATGCCCCAAAGAAATCAGCAATTTTACAAATAAATAACTCATTTTAAGAAGGGACAAGATGTTGAAGATGAAGCCTGCAGTGGAAGATCGTCCACATCAATTTATGATGAAGCAATTCGTCTTGTTTATGCACTAATCGAAGAGGACTAACAATTAAAAGCTTAAACATGTTTGCAGTCCCAGCGACTCAGGAGGCTGAGGTAGGAGGATTACTTGAGCCCAGGAGTCTGAGACCATCCTGGACAACTTAGAAGACTTCGTTTCTTTCTTTCTTTCTTTCTTTCTTTCTTTCTTTCTTTCTTTCTTTCTTTCTTTCTTTCTTTCTTTCTTTCTTTCTTTCTTCCTTTCTTTCTTTCTTTCTTTCTTTCTTTCTTTCTTTCTTTCTTTCTTTCTTTCTTTCTTTCTTTCTTTTTCTTTCTTTCTTTCTTTTTTTAATGCTTTTCCAAATTTCCCAATTTTATTTAATAAAATTAGTTTCAAAATAGAAAAAATGCCAATAGTTTACATACATATTTATATGGATATAATTTCACATATGGAGAAAAATAGCAAAGAAATGCAAAAAATGATGACATCTTCTTTGAAGTTATAGAATAATGTTTTTTCCTAAGAGGAAAAGTGTTTTTAATTTGAATTTAAATGTCTTTTTTAATAAATGACCCTAATTTTAGTTTATTCCTGTAGCAAATGTCCACTTTCAAATGTAACTTATTCTTTATTTTTATTTAGTTTTTTTTTTTTTTTATTTTACATTAAGCTTCAGGATACATGTGCAGAACGTGAAGGTTTGTTACATAGGCATAGTTGTGCCTTGGTGGTTTGCTGTACCTGTTGATCCATCATCTAAGTTCCCTCCCCTTGTCTCCGGCCCCCCAACAGGCCCTGGTGTAAGTTGTTCCCCTCCCTGTGTCCATGTGTTCTCTCATTATTCAACTCTCATTTCTGAGTGAGAACATGTGGTGTTTGGTTTTCTGTTCTTGTGTTAGTTCATTGAGGATGACGGCTTCCAGCTTCATCCATGTCCCTGCAAAGGACATGATCTCATTCCTTTTTATGGCTGCATAGTATTCCATGGTGTATATGTACCACATTTTCTTTTTTCTTTTTTCATTTTTTTTTTTCGGTGGGGGACTTAGTTTCGCTCTTGTTGCCCAGGCTGGGGTGCAAAGGTGCCATCTCTGCTCACCACAATCTCTGCCTTCTGGGTTCAAGTGATTCTCCTGCCTCAGTCTCCCAAGTAGCTGGGATTACAGGCACCTGCCACCAAGCCTGGCTAATTTTGTATTTTTAATAGAGACAGGGTTTCTCCATGTTGGTCAGGCTGGTCTCGAACTCCTGACCTCAAGGTGCCTGCCTTGGCCTCCCAAAGTGCTGGGATTATAGGCGAGAGCCACCACGCCCATCCATGTACCACATTTTCTTTATCCAGTTCATTATTGATGGGCATTTGAGTTGGTTCCATGACTTTGCTATTGTAAATAGTGCTGCAATAAACATACATGTTCATGTCTTCATAGCGGAATGATTTATATTCCTTTGGGTATAACCCAGTAGTGGGATTGTTGGGTCAAATGGTATTTCTGGTTCTAGATCCGTGAGGAATCGCCATACTGTATTATTGTCTTCCACAATGGTTGAAAAGGCGTTCCTATTTCTCCACAGCCTTGCCAGCACCTATTGTTTCTTGACATTTTAATAATTACCATTCTGACTGGCATGAGGTGGTATCTCATTGTGGTTTTGATATGCATTTTTCTAATGATCAGTGATGTTGAGCTTTTTTGTACGTTTGTTGGCCATGTAAATGTTTTCTTTTGAGAAGTGTCTGTTCATATACTTTGCCCACATTTTTGATGTTATTTTTTTTTTTTCCTTGTAAATTTGGTTAAGTTCCATGTAAGTTCTGGATACTAAGCATTTGTCAGATGGGTAAATTGCAAAAAATTTCTCCCATTCTGTAGGTTACTTGTTTACTCTGATGATAGTTTCTCTTGCTGTGTGGAAGCTCTTTAGTTTAATTAGATCCCATTTGTCAATTTTGGTTTTTACTGCAATTACTTTTGGCATTTTCATCAAGTCTTTGCCCATGCCTATGTTCTGAATGGTATTGCCTAGGTTTTCTTCTAGGGTTTTAATGGGTTTGAGTTTTACATTTAAGTCTTTAATCCATCTTGCATTAATTTTTGTATAAGGTGTAAGGAAGGGATTCAGTTTCAGCTTTCTACATATGGCTAGCCAGTTTTCCCAGCACCATTTACTGAATAGGATATCTTTTCCCCATTGCTAGTTTTTGTCAGGTTTGTCGAAGATCAGATGCTTATAGATGTGTGGCATTATTTTTGAGGTCTCTGTTCTGTTCCCTTGGTCTACACGTCTGTTTTGGTACCAGTACCATGCTGTTTTGGTTACTGTAGCCATGTAGTATAGTTTGAAGTTAGGTAGTGTGATGTCTCTAGCTTTGTTCTTTTTACATAGGATTGTCTCAGCTATACGGGGTTTTCTTTGATTCCATGTGAAATTTAAAGTAATTTTTTCTAATTCTGTGAAGAATGTCAATGGTAGTTTGATAGGAATAGTATTGAATCTATAAATTACTTTGGGCAGTATGGCCATTTTCATGATTTGATTTTTCCTATCACTGAGGATGGAATGTTTTTCTATTTGTTTGTGTCCTCTCTTATTTCCTTAAGCAGTGGTTTGTAGTTTCCCTTGAAGAGGTCCTTCACATCCCTTGTTAGCTGTATTCCTAGGTATTTTGTTCCCTTTGTAGCAATTGTGAATGGGAGTTCATTCATAATTTGTCTCTCTATCGTTGGTGTAAACAATGCTTGTAATTTTTGCACATTGATTTTATATCCTGAGACTTTGCTGAAATTGCTTATCAGCTTAAGGAGTTTTTGGCTTGAGATGATGGAGTTTTCTAAATATAGAATCATGTAATTTACAAACAGAAACAATTTGACTTTCTCTCTTCCTATTTGAATATGCTTTATTTCTTTATCTTGCTTGGTCGTCCTGGCCAGAACTTCTAATACGATGTTGAATAGGAATGGTGAGAAAAAGCATACTTGTCTTGTACTGGTTTTCAAAGGGAATGCTTCCAACTTTTGCCCCTTCAATATGATATTGGTTGTGGGTTTGTCGTAATCAACTCTTATTATTTTGAGATATGTTCCATCAATACCCAGTTTATTAAGAGTTTTAACATGAAGTGTTGTTTGATTTTATCAAAGGCCTTTTCTGCATCTATTGAGATAATCATGTGGTTCTTGTCATTGGTTCTGTTTATGTAATGGATTATGTTTATTGATTTGTGTATGTTGAACCAGTCTTGCATCCCAGGGATGAATTCAACTTGATCATGGTGAGAAGTTTTTGATGTGCTGCTGGATTCAGTTTGCCAGTATTTTATTGCAGATTTTCACATCAATGTTCATCAGGGATATTGGCCTGAAGTTTTCTTTTCTTGTTGTGTCTCTTCCCGGTTTTGGTATCAGGATGATGCTGGCTTCATAAAATAAGTTAGGGAGAAATCCCTCCTTTTCAATAATTTGGAATAGTTTCAGAATGAATGTTACCAGTTCCTCTTTGTACCTCTGGTAGAATTTGGCTGTGAATTCATCTGGTCCTGGGCTTTTTTTGATTGGTAGGCTATTAACTACTGCCTCGATTTCAGACCTTGTTATTGGTTTATTCAAAGATTCGACTTCTTCCTGGTTTTTAGTCTTGGGAGGGTGTATATGTCCAGGAATGTATCCATTTCTTCTAGATTTTCTAGTTTCTTTGCATAGAGCTGTTTATAGTATTCTCTGATGGTAGTTTGTATTTCTGTGGGGTCAGTGGTGATGGCCCCTATATCACAATAAATTGTGTCTATTTGATTCCTCTCTCTTTTCTTCTTCATTAGTCTAGCTAGTGGTCTATTTTTTAAATTTTTTCAAAAAACCAGCTCCTGGATTCATTGATTTTTTGGTGGGTTTTTCATGTATCTATCTCCTTCAATTTTGCTCTGATCTTAGTTATTTCTTGTCTTCTGCTAGTTTTTGGATTAGTTTGCTCTTGCTTCTCTAGCTCTTTTGACTGTGATGTTAGGGTGCCAATTTGAGATCTTTCAAGCTTTCTGATGTAGGCATTTAGTGCTATAAATTTCCCTCCTAACACTACTTTAGCTGTGTCCCAGAGATTCTAGTACACTGTGTCTTTGTTCTCATTGGTTTCAAAGAACTTCTTTATTTCTGCCTTAATTTCATTATTTACCCAGGAGTCTTCAGGAGCAGGTTGTTCAATTTCCATGTAATTGTGTGGTTTTGAGCAACTTTCTTAAGTCTTAGTTCTAATTTGATTGCACTGTGGTCTGAGAGACTATTTGTTATGATTTCAGTTCTTTTCAATTTGCTGAGGAGTGTTTTGCTTCCAATTATGTGGTTGATTTCAGAATAAGTGCCACGTGACATTGAGAAGAATGTACATTCTGTTGATTTGGTGTGGAGGGTTCTGTAGATGTCTATTAGTTCCACTTGATCCAGAGCTAAGCTTAAGTCCTGAATACCCTTGTTAATTTTCTGTCTTTTCAGTCTGTCTAATATTGACAGTGGGGTGTTAAAGTCTCCCACTATTATTGTATGGGCATCTAAGTCTCTTTGTAGGTCTCTAAGAATTTGTTTTATTAATCTAGTTGATCCTGTATTGGGTGCATATATATATTTAGAATAGTTAGTTCTTCTTTTTGAATTGTTCCCTTTACCACTATGTAAGGTCCTTCTTTGTCTTTTTTGATCTTTGTGGTTTCAAGTCTGTTTTGTCAGAGACTAGGATTTCAATCCCTGCCTTTTTTTTTTTTTTTTTTTTTTTGCTTTCCATTTGCTTGGTAATTTTTCCTCCATCCCTTTATTTTGAGCCTATGTTAGTCTTTGCACATAAGATGAGTCTCCTGAATACAGCACACTGATGGGTCTTGACTCTTTATTCAATTTGCCAGTCTGTGTCTTTTATTTGGGGCATTTAGCCCACTTACATTTAAGGTTAGTATTGTTATTTGTGAACTTCATCCTGTCATAATGATGTTATCTGGCTATTTTGCACACTGGTTGATGCAGTGTCTTCATAGTGTCATTAGTCTTTATATTTTGGTGTGTTTTTTCAGTGGCTAGTAATGGTTTTTCCTTTCCATATTTAGTGCTTCCTTCAGGAGCTCTTGCAAGGCAGGCCTGGTGGTGATGAAATCCTTTATTATTTGCTTGTCTGGAAAGGATATTTTTTCTCCTTCACCTATGAAGCTTAATTTGGCTGGATATGAAATTCTGGGTTGAAAATTCTTTTCTTTAAGAATGTTAAATATTGGCCCCCAATCTCTTATGGATTGTAGGATTTCTGCTGAGAGGTCCACTGTTAGTCTGATGGGTTTCCCTTTGTAGGTGACCTGGCCTGTCTCTCTGGCTGCCCTTAACATTTTTTTCTTCATTTCAACCTTGGACAATCGGATGATTATGTGTCTTGGGGTTGATCTTCTCATGGAGTATCTTAGTGGCGTTCTCTGTATTTCCTGAATGTGCATGTTGGCCTGTCTTGCTAGGCTGGGGGTAAGTTCTCCTGGATAATATCCTAAAGTATGTTTTCCAGTTTGTTTCCATTCTCCCCATCTCCTTCAGGTACTCCAAACAATCATAGATTTGGTATTTTTACATAGTCCCATATTTCTTGGAGGCTTTGTTCATTCCTTTTCATTCTTTTTTTTTCTCTAATCTTGTCTGCATGCCTTATTTCAGCAAGGTAGTCTTCAAACTCTGATATCCTTTCTTATGAATGGTCAGTTCAGCTATTGATACTTTTGTATGCTTCACAAAGTTGTCCTATGTTGTTCAGCTCCATAGGGTCATTTATATTCCTCTCTAAACTGGTTATTCTAGTTAGCAGCTCCTCTAGCCTCTTATCAACATTCTTAGCTTCTTTGCATTGGTTTAGAACATGCTTCTTTAGCTCAGCACAGTTTTTTATTACCATCATCTGAAGCCTACTTCTGTCAATTTGTCCATCTCATCCTTGGTCCACTTCTGCGCCCTTGCTGGAGAGGTATTACGATCATCTGGAGGAGAAGAGGCATTCTAGCCTTTTGGGTTTTCAGCATTTTTTTCTTTGATTCTTCCTCATCTTCATGAGTTTGTCTAGTTTCAATCTTTGAGGATGCTGACCTTTGGATGGGGTTTCTGTGGGGACTTATTTGTTGTTGATGCTTTTGTTGTTGCTTTCCATTTACTTTTCTTTCCATGATCAGGTCCCACCTCTGTAGGGCTACTGCGATTTGCTGGGGATCACTTCAGACCCTATTAATCTGATTTGCTCCCACACCTGGAGATGTCACTCAAGGAGGATGGAGAACAGCAAAGATGGGTGTCTGCTCCTTATTCTGGGATCTCTGACCTTGAGGGGCGCCAATCTGATGCCAGTAGAATCGCTCTTATATAGGGTGTCTGGCAACCCCTGTTGGAGGGTCTCACCCAGTTGGGTGGCACAGGGAGCAGGACCAACTTAACAAAGCACGTTGACTGTCCCTTGGTGGAGGGGGTGTGCTTCACTGGGGGTAAACCCACTCATCTGGGCTGCCCAGATTCCTCAGAACTACCAGGAGGAAAGGCTAAGTCTCCTTGTCTCCAGAGACTGCGGCCACCCTTCCCCCTAGGAGCTCAGGACCAGGGAGATCAGGATTCTGTCCCTGAGCCTCTGGTTGGAGTTGTTGGAATTCCTGCAGGGAGACTCCACCCAGTGAGGAAGGATGGGTTAGGGTCAGGCCTGAAGGGATGCTCTGGCAGCAGTCTGCCACAGCCAACATGTTGGGATGTGAGGGACACCTGCCTCCTTGGCTCCAGCATGGGAAAAATATGGCCTGGAGCTATAGAGATGGATGCCAACCTTCCCACCACTGGGAAATTAGCATGTTAGGCAGTTATGAGTCCCAGTCCTGGCTGTTGGCCCTCCCTCAAGGAGTTCAAAGGGCTTAGACAGCAGGCAGGCGTAGCTGTTGTTCTGGTCACCTCTCCCCCAGGGAACTCAGCAGAGTTAAGCAGATTCTAGCTGAGAAGCTGTTGATAATCTGCGCAGCTCTGGGGTTAAGACCCTAGGCCCCGGTTGTGTGGGTTCATGAGAGGGATCTTCTGATCCATGATCCATGGGCTGCACAGTTCTGTGGAAAAGGCACCGTTTCCCCAGCTGGGTAGCACACTCACTCACCACCTCCCTTGGCTGGGGAGTGGGAGCTCCCCTGTCCCATGTGACTCTCAGGTGGGCTGCTGCACCACACTGCTCTTCATTCTTGACTGTGGATCACGCCAGCTGCCTAGTCAGTTCTGATGAGAGAACTTGGATACCTTGCTTGCTGGTACAGGGTTCACATGCTAATTATGGTTCTTTTCAGTGGGAGTCTCCAATCACCACTGCTTCTAGTTGGCCATCTTGGCCCTGCCTCCTGAACTCTGTTTTGAAAAAAATAAAAATTAAAATTAACCAGGCATGGTACCTTGTACCAAGTTCCAGCTACTCAGGAGGGAAGTCGAGGTGGGAGGACCACTTGAACTCCAGAGGTCAAGGCTGCAGTGAGACTTGATTGCACCACTGCACTCCAGCCTGGGTGATAGAATGATAGAATGAGTCAACGTCTCCAACAACCACAAAAAAAAGGTTCAGCTTCCACAATTCTGACCGAAAAATTAAAGCTAAGCAAAGTGAGCTCTCCACTCAATGGGTGCCAAAACTGTTGCACCCAGATAAGCTGCAGACAAGAGGAGAGCTTTCAATACAAATTTTAAACAAGCAGAATCAAGATCCTGAAGAATTTCTTCAAAGAATAATAACGATAAATGAAGCATGCCTTTACCAGTATGATTCGAAAGACAAAGCACAATCAAAACAATGGCTACCAAGAGATGGAAGTGATTCAGTCAAAGGAAACATTAACTAGTCATAAGCAAGGGGCATGGCAACAGTTTTTTGGGATGCTCAGGACATTTTGCTTGTTGAGTTTCTGAAGAGCCAAAGAATGGTAACATCTGCTTATTATGAGAGCTAACCAAAGCTTTAGCAAGAAAACACCCAGAAAATCTTCACCAGAGAGTCTTTCTCCACCACAACAATGCACCTGCTCATTCTTCGCATCAAACAAAAGTAATTTAGCCAGAATTTCAATGGGAAATCATTAGTCACCCATATTGCAGACATGATTTGGCTCTTTCCGACTCTTTTTATTTCCCAATCTTAAAAGATATTTAAAAGGCACCTAGCTTTCTTTAGTTAATAATGAAAAAAGATTGTATTAACATCGTTAAATTCCAAGGACCCCCCTTTTTTTTAGGGATGGACTAAATGTCTGATATCATACTTACTAAAGTGCCTTGACCTTGGTAAAATTTATGTTGAGAAATAAAGTTTATATTTTTATTTTTATGTTTTAATTCCATTTTCCATAAACTTTTTGAAGACCCCTTGTATTTCCCAAGTAGCATAAAAAAGAAAAAAAAAAATCCCTTTCTACCAAAGAGAACATATGTGCTTGAAAGCTTGTAATCCTATTGACTAAGCATTGTAAGTATCTTCTGGTCATGGACCCCTGGCTATGTACTAGAATGTATAGTCACCCTGAAGATCACCACTGATAAAGGATAAGCATGCAATGTTATGTACTCCTTTGAAAATAATGACATTTTCAGCTGAAAGCTGGGTGCACAGGAGTTCACTAATAAAGGAATTCCTCTGAAAGTCAGACTCTAAATAACTACATTTTAGAGTCTTACTTGCTACTTATCCTATAAAGGAGTCACAAAATCTAGCTAGTTTTACACAGAATTGCTGATTTTCAACTTTTCTCTCACTTGAGTAATTCTTATGACCAAATTTCTCCAGGGTTCGTGTTACTGAGAAAAAAAAAAAAATTGTCTAAGTTACTGAGCAAGGAAGGTAATTTGATTCTATTCAGACTTCCTTAAGCCATCGAGTTTTCAATGAAACCATCATTACATGCAATCATCGCATCGGGTTTCTCTTTAATTGGTCAACTGCCTGCAAGTTATTTTGGGCAAGCCAGCAATGCTTAGCTTTCAGAAAACCAATGCAAGTACAGTATGCAATTCAGCAACCAAAGCATTAAGGAAATTTAGTATCAAAAGCATATACTTGACATTTAAGTGTCCTGTCAGATTTCACTTGACATTGTCACTATAGTGACAATATCAGAAGAAAGACTAAGAATAATATGTTTATGAAATGTGGTTTAACTCTGTTTTTTTGTTTTGTTTTTTTTTTAAGTATTCTGTCCGCATCAAGTTCATGGTACTTTGTTATCAAACTGAAAAATCTTGATTCTATGAATAAATTTTACATAGTTAGTTTAACAGTACTAGTATCAATCTAATTTAGACTGGCCAATGGTCTCCCTCTAAACTCTATAGTGCTTGGCACCTTTCAGGATATCCTGAAGCCTGAAAATGGGTTCCTCATTTAGTTTCATTCTAACAATTAAACCCAAGTAGCAACAGCAATTTGTGTATTTGCAAAATTGCTTCATAGGAAACCAGACTGGGAGAGTCTTCCATATCTTTGGCTAAAACTGTCAGTCAGTGTAAACTCAATGCTCTCATATTCAGGAAGACCTCAATGACCTATTATCAGATTGGCATGAAATTGTGATTATTAATTTGTCACTTATGAAAACTTTCTGCTTCTGTAATGGCTTATAATATGTCAACTCAGCTAGACTAGCTAAACTATGAGGATGGAGTGAATAACCAGCAGGCATTTTGCCACATTTGCACACCGCCTTTCAATTCTTCAATCAAGCACTAATCTAGTTGCTGCTGTAAGGGGACCTTGCAGATGTAACTGAAGTCCCTAGTCAGTTGACTTCTTAAGCTAAGAAGAGCATCCTTGAGGAGCCTGACCTAATCAGGCAAGCCTTTTAAAAGGACTGTGTTTTTCCTGGCAAATAAAACTTCAAATAGCAGCTGAGACTATAATTGCTCTCTCTTCTCTGCATCTTCTCTTCTGAATGCCTGTGGCCAGAAAACAGCTTCAGCTCAGCCACATAGGCTCCCTTTTCCATGTCTTACAAACTTTCATTCCTTGTAATAAAATCTCTCTATATTTTCTCGTCCTCCTCCTCCTCTTCTCCTTCTTCCTCCTTTTCTTTCTCTCTCTCCTTCTCTTTCTCAATCTATCAAATGCTCTTCTGGTTCTGCCTCTTTGGTTGAGCTCTAATACAGAACCCCACACATTAGCTGCTATACTTCAACAGCTATGCTTTTCATGAAAGCTGAGTGAAAACTGCAAAATTAAATAAAAACTACTGTAATGTACCTGTATTATATTTATGCCCAACAAAATAGCATTCATTGGAAAAATGGTAACATATATTCATTGATTTATTCCACAGAAAAATTGAGTGCCTGCCTAATTCTATTCTCTATGTTGGGGATATAGGAATGATTAGAACAGAAAGTGCTCTTCTCATGACTTTTTACAGTAAGAGTTGAGGAAAGAAACTGAATATAAAGAAAGAAAATACTGAAGTTACATGGTAATAAGGGCTAGGATGAAACAGAAGTTTCTGGGGTGATTACATAAGTCTTTGCTTTATAATAATTTATCATATTATACATATATTTTACCCAGATTCAGTGTGTATTGTATTTCACAATTTGAAGTGATAACAAGTACTAAAGGAGGTTTGGTGGAATAAGGACTGTCAGTGGGCCAGGGTTGGGGAGAATGTTGTTTTATAAAGGCTGGTCAGGAAAATTAGTTCAGAGCAGGGAAAGAGACACAACCCCTTGCAGTTCAGGTTTATTGGTTTGGAGTTATTGACATCTAAGAAAGGAAGGAATTCTCTAGCCCTTGTGATAGAGTTCAGGTAAGATGAACAAGATGTATAGCAGTCTCTATTAGTGCGGTTCTTCAAGGGGGCTTGGTAGTGATTTCAAGCATATTTGACTTTATGATCTTTCATGTTTTTAACTATAACATTTACATTATATATCATAACCTACTACATATATCATTTTTTCAGGGGGCACTGTACTTTGAAATGTCTTCCTTGAGATTTCCTGATTCTCCTGTTGACTGGGACTGGGTCCCAGCAGTACCATGATCCCTATTGCTCCCCTATTAGATGTTCTGACTCTCTACACCCACGTGGGGTTGATCATATACCCCAAATTACTCCGGGACTCGTGCCTCTGGGGATGTCCTGGGATGTCATGACTGGGCCGAGATTCCAAAGACAATTTAACGTGGAGATCAATCCCTCCGGCCAATGGAGTATTTTGGGAAGGGTGGGGATTGCATGATATTGGTCTTCCAGAATGGTGTTGATATCCAAATTTGGGTGATTGAAATTGTTTCTATCTGCAAAAGTAAACATACTTGCTTGCTTTTAAAAAACAAACAAAAAACAACCATACTGTTTATACTTTCTCTGGTTTCCTTTTCTTCATTTAATGATGTATCCTAGTGATTGCACCAGACCAAAACGTCAGTGTCTAATGATTTCCATATCAAAGAATAATTTGTAACTCTTTCTTTTTGCAACTGCATATTTCACTGTGTGGCGATCGTGATTCAATGATTTTCTTTTAATAAAGATTTAGATCACCTCTAGTCTTTTTGCTAGCAAGATGTCTTAATGTATAACTTTGTGGAGTTATTTAACATTTTTTCGAGTGCATCTTTGAGATTGTTTCCTTGAAGTAGAATTCCTGGGCCAAGGATGAGTAATTTAACCAGATATTCCCAAATTCCTCTCCATAGGTGCTATATTATTTTTTTTCATTCCCACCTTTTTGGTTCCACATAGTCTTGCCAACAGAGTATTTACTTTGAATTTTTGACAGTCTAATAATTGAGATATTATGTCTCAATGGAGATTAATTTGCATTTTTCTTTTTATGAATCTGGATGAGTAATTTACGTATAGCTAAGAGTCATTTGAATTTCTTTTGCATGTAAAATCCTTGATTCCTCTTTCCTACTTATCCCATTCACTTTGTTGGAGTTTTTCTTTTTCATACTTCGGAATTCTTTATATGTTTGAAATATTAGTTCTTGGCCTATGGTAAGTCACTAATATTATTTTTCCATTTTATGTTATGTCAGTTGATTTTACTGCTGTTCTTTTTCTTAAACCATGAAAAGGTGTAGTGGTTGTTGTCACTGTTGCTTAAATATATGAATTTCTGATTGTTTTTATTGCCCCAGAATTTGGAAAATAGTTGGGAAGATTTTTCCTAATCCTAAATTATGAACGGACCAACAATATTTTCTAAAACTTATATGGTTTCATGTTTTTTACATTTATACATTTGATTCATTTGATATTTATTCTAGTGCACACCATGTGAAGTCTAAATCTAGCTTTAATTTTTCAAATGGTAATCCTGTTTTCCCAGCAACACTTACTAAATAAAATAATAAATATCTACCTTTCTCTGAATGTTAGATGCTACTTGTATCAAGTACTAATTTTTAAATATACTTGAATCTCTTTCTAAATTCTTTTTTTTTTTTTTTTTTTTTTTTTTTTGAGACGGAGTCTTGCTCTGTCACCCAGGCTGGAGTTCAGTGGCGCGATCTCGGCTCACTGCAAGCTCCGCCTCCCGGGTTCACGCCATTCTCCTGCCTCAGACTCCTGAGTAGCTAGGAGTACAGGCGCCCGCCACCTCGCCCGGCTAGTTTTTTGTATTTTTTTAAGAAGAGACAGGTTTCACGGTGTTAGCCAGGATGGTCTCCATCTCCTGACCTGATGATCCGCCCTCCTCGGCCTCCCAAAGTGCTGGGATTACAGGCCTGAGCCACCACACGCAGCCTTCTCTTTCTAAATTCTAATGAATTCCGTTGTGCTTTCTGTCTACTCGCATCCAAATACAATATTCTTCTACTTACGTAGCCGCTGTAAAGTATTTGAATATCTGGTAGGGCTAATTCCCCACCTCATTGTACTGCTTTAGACACCACCCCCACCAGCTACTTCTTTGCATATTTTCCCATATGGACTTCATAATTAACATGTATAGCTCAAGAAATAAAACATCCTGCTGGTGAGTTTGCTAAAATCATGTTCAATTTACCGAGAAAAGAAAAAAGTGTGGGATAATTGACCTCTTTCTGGTGCCATCTACTTTTCTAAAAACTTGGTGTATCTTTCCATTTGTTTAAATTCTTTCATATTTAACAGGGAAAAAATGAAACTACTGACCTAAGAAAACTAATTAGGGATCAGTTCACAAACCAGTAGTTTTCCTAAGGGCCTAGAAACAAAAGTTCAATTCAGAATAAACTAAAATAAAATAATATAATTTTTGCATACACCGTCAATACTTCTATTTCAGACACCAGGAATATAACAGCATACACTGATTTTAATAAGAACTATAATACCTAGGTAGAAAGTTTGGAGGAAAGCTGGTTTTAGACTTGTGGCTTGAGAGATCTGAATTCTGAGACAACAGGGATTTCTTTTGTCAGAAAGATACATTGAACAAAAATAAAATTTTTCCTTTGAGTTCTATTAGTAAACACTATTTTCTGACAAAAAAAATGAATTTTAAATGGCTACTAATTATAGCATAATATTTCCCTTTGCTTCCCCCAAAACACCTGGCAACAAGTATGCTTGGAGAAATGCAAAACAAATTTTTTCAGAGAAATGACAATATGTCTTTTTATGTCATATTAAGACATATTAAGATAACACATCTTATTAATCTCAGACACTTAGATTAATAAGACATAGCGAAGCCCTACTGGAAACACAACAGTGCAGCTAAGAAGTAAAAATTAAAATAATAATAAAATAAAATAAATAAGAAGTAAAAGTAAAAGCATTTTACAGTTCTGTTTTGCTTTTTTATCCTAGTACTCTTAAAGGAGGTCTTTAAAATTTCTATGAATACCTCTCCAACTGTCTCCCATGCATGGGAAATTCACCAGTACCTTTATATATCAGTTTCTTTTTCTGTTGCATAGCTCTTGTCTTCTCATTCTTTGACACTACAGTATTCAACTATGGTTTTATTAAATTCTCATAGAAAGGCTGCAATGAAAACATATCTTATGAGAGCATATGCCTAACTGATGAGCTGAAGCAACAAGTTATAGGTATACTATAAACACAACAAAACTGAAGTAAAAAGTTGCAACATACCAACATACGTGTTCTACCAGCTGCCTTGCCATTTATTAGATGATTTGAACTTTATTCACTCTCTTTGATTTTCTGAATGATATTTATACATTTTCTCATTTGCAACATAAAATCACAGCACTTATCCTATTTACTTTAAAAATGGCTGTGAAAAATAGTTCACACATATAAAGAAACATTAAAATCATGCAATATTATAAAATTTCAATAATTTTATGTCTAGCTTATTCCACTTAGCATAATATCCTCCACACTTATCCACATTGCGGCAAGTGGCAAGACTGCAATCTGTTTTTTTGTTTTTTTTTTTTTGAGACTGAGTCTTGCTCTTTCACCCAGGCTGGAGTACAGTGGCGTGATCTCAGCTCACTGCAACCTTCGCCTCCCAGGTTCAAGCAATTCTTCTGCCTCAGCCTCCTGAGTAGCTGGGATTACAGGCATGCACTACCACGCCCAGCTAATTTTTGTATTTTTAGTAGAAATGGGGTTTCACCATTTTGGCCAGGCTGGTCTCGAACACATGACCTTATGATTCGCCCAGCTTGGCCTCCCAAAGTGCTGGGATTACGGGCCTGAGCCACTGCACTCGGCCAAGACTGTAACCTTTTTTAGGGTTGAATGATATTCCTTTATATGTATATATAGCAGTTTTTTAATCCACTTGTCCATTGACACTTTTTCTGACATTTTTTCTGTATCTTGGCTAGTGTGAATAATGCTGCAATGAACTGGGGAATGCAGACGTCTTTTTGAGAGGGTGATTTTATTTCCTTTCTGTGTGCGTACATATATATATATATGTCCAGAAAAGGGACTGCTGGGTCATATGGTAGTTCTGTCTTTTTATTTTGTTAGAAACCTCCATACTGTTTTCCATAACAGCTGCACCAATCTACATTCCCACCAACAGTGTACAAGAGTTCCCTTTACACCTTCGTCATTTGTTATCTCTTGAATTGTTGCTAATAGCCATCCTAATGGGTTGCCCTCTCGTAGGAATTTTGACTGCAATTCCCTGATGATTAATGACGTTGAGCACCTTTTAATATACCTGTTGTTCCTTTTTATTTCTTCTTTGGAGATATGCCTTTTCAGGTCTTTTGGCCTTTGTAAAAATAGACCATTTGTTTTTCTACTATTGAGTTCTTTCATTATATATTTATATTAATATGCTTATATTTTTGTGTTAATAGTCATATGTTTATATATCGGGTATTAACCTGTTATGTGTGGTTTGTGAATGTTATTCTCATTTCATAGGTTAGTATTTTATTTTGTTGACTGTTCCCTTTGCTGTGTGGAAGCATCTTAGTCTGATGTTGCCCCGTTTATTTATTTTTGCTTTTGTGGGTGTACTGAGCTTTTGGTGTGATATCCAGCAAATCCTTGCCAAGATCAGTGTCAAGATGATTTTCTGCTATGTTCTTTTCTAAGAGTTTTATAGTTCCTGATCCTACATTAACCTTTTTATTCATTTTGAATTGAGTTTTAGGTACAGTTTAAGGTAAGGGTCCCGTTTGATTCTTTTGCTTGTGGAAGACCAGTTTTCCCACCACCATTTGCTGAAAAGACTAGTCTTTCACCATTAGGTCCTCTTAGTTCCACTGTCAAAAATTAATTGACTATATATGTTTGGGTTTATTTCTGGACTCTACTGTCTTCCAGTGGTCTATGTGTCTTTTTTATGCTAATAGCATACTGTTTTAATTTATTATAGCTTTGAGTTATAATTTTAAATCAGGAAGTGTGATACCTCCAGCTTTGTTCATTTTGCTCAAGATTGTTTTGGCTATTTGGAGTCTTTTATGTTTCTGTATGAATTTTAGAAGTTTCTTTCTATTTCTGTAAATAATGCCTTGGAGACTTTGATAGACAGTGCATTGCTTCTGTTTGTTTTGAATAGTATAGACATTTTAACAATATTAATTTTTCAGTATGTGAGCATAGAATATTTTTCATTTATTTGTGTATTTATTTCTTTCATCAGTGTTTCATAGATTTCAACGTACAAATGTATTTTTTGCCTCCTTGGTTAAATTTATTTCTAAGTATTTTTAAATTTCATTATAAATGGAATTTTTTCTTGATTTCTTTTTCAGTCATGTCATTATTTGTATGTAGAAATACTATTGAGGCTTGTATGTTGATTTTGTATTCTGCAACTTCACTAAATTTATTTATTAAGTATAACAGGTTTTTGTAGAATCTTTGGGGTGTAAAGTTTTTGATGAGAAATCCACTGATAGTCTAATAGAGATTCCCTTATATGTGACTTGATGCTTTTCTCTCACTGCACTTAACATTTTCTTTCTTTCTTTCTTTCTTTCTTTCTTTCTTTCTTTCTTTCTTTCTTTCTTTCTTTCTTTCTTTCTTTCTTTCTTTCTCTTTCTTTCTTTCTTTCTTTCTTTCTTTCTTTCTTTCTTTCTTTCTTTCTTTCTTTTTCTTTCTTTCTTTCTTTTTCTTTCCTTCCTTCCTTCTTTCTTTTCTTTTATTATTATTACTTTTTTTTTGAGACTGAGTCTTGCTCTGTCTCCCAGGCTGGAGTGCAGTGGCGTGATCTCGGTTCACTGCAAGCCCCGCCTCCCAGGTTCACGCCATTCTCCTGCCTCAGCCTCCCAAGTAGCTGGGACTACAGGTGCGCACCACCACACCCGGCTAATTTTTTGTATTTTTAGTAGAGACGGGGTTTCACCATGTTAGCCAGGATGGTCTCAATCTCCCGACCTCGTGATCCACCCACCTCAGCCTCCCAAAGTGCTGGGATTACAGGCGTGAGTCACTGCACCCAGCCTAAAATTTTATTTTTACTCGGCTTTTGACAGTTTGGTCACAATGTACCTTGAAGAAGAACTCTTGGGGTTGTATCGTTCAGGGACCATGAGCCTCAAGGGTCTGGATGTCCATATCTCTCTCAAGATTTGGGAAGTTTTCAGCAATTATTTTATTAAATAAGTTTTCCATCCTTTTCTGTCTCTTCTCTTTCTGGTATTTCTAGAATATGAATATTTGGTCACTTAGTGATATCCCAAAATTTCCACAGGTTTTCTTCATTCTTTACTTATTTTCATCATTTTTTCTTTTTTCCTCTGAATGAGTAATTTCAGAAGACCTATCTTAGAATATTTTTTCTTCTACTTGATCTTCTGCTGCTGAAACTCTCTGTCATATGTTTTATTTCATTAATTAAATACTTCAACTTCTAGATTTCCCTTTAGTTCTTCTTTATTATATCTATATCTTTGTTAAATTTCTAATTTGTGTCATTAATTATTTTTCTGATTTCATCGAATTGTCTATTTGTATTCTCTTGTTTCTCACTGAGTTACTTTAAAATTATTATATTGAATTCATTTCCAGGTAATATGTAAATTTTTGTTCCTTTGGGGTCATGTTTCTTGCTATTTTATGTTTCTTGGGTCTCTGTGTTGATGTTCACAAATTTAATGGTACAGTCACCTCTTCCAAACTTTACAGAGTGGCTTCTTTTGTAGGGTAGGACTTTCACCAGCAGATGGGTTTAAGGGTGCTGATTGGGCGAAGGCTGGCTGCACATGCATGTGCATGCAGTGGTGTAGCACCATGCAGCTTCTTCAGTTGTGATAAATGTCAGCAATTACTACAGCTGCCTCAGTGGTCTAGGCTGCAAGAATTTGGCCATGATGGTGGCTGTGTATGTTATTAGGACAAAGGCTTTAGGAATCTTTCTGTTCTTCTCTTTCTCTCAGTGGGAGACTCAGCTGAAGGAGTCTCTTTCGATGTCAGGTCTGACACCACCCTCAGACAACAGCAGCAGCACCAGGAACCAGGTCACAGGTGCTTGGAGCAGCTGTGGAGCTGAGTTTCTTGCCTCAGAGCCTTGTAAAACTACTGTAGCACCTGGGACTTGAGGGGCAGGTTCAGCTTCCAAGACTCAATTGAATTGGATGCAGTTTTTTCAATAAGCTGGGGTCTACTGCTCTGAGGCACATCTGAGCAGCTCAGGCCCAGAGGGCTGATAAATATCTGTGGTTCTGACTCCAGGGTCCAGATGCAAAACTGACATGGCTCTGGAAATCATGGGGTGCAACAGAAGCTTGGGCCCCAGGGAGAAGGACACAGCTGCAAGTTTGGACGTGGAACCAACAAGGTGGAGCAGCAGCTGGAGCTTCAAGGAATGAAGTACCATGCAGTGGTGACTCTGTCCAATGGGATGGGTGGGACACAGCAACAGCCCAGACTCTTTAAGGCCAGGTGCAGAGGCAGCAAGGAGCCAGGAATGGCAAGATGTCACTGTGCCTTCAGCCCCAGGGGCTGGAGAGCAATGCAACAATGATGACAGCTCGGATAGCGTGGGGCTTGTTCAGTCCAGGTAGGTGGGACACTGTGCCTATATGGCCTTTTCCCTGCATAAATAATTCCCTCCTGGTTTTGAACGCGGATGGAGAGGTACAGGCAAGGTGTTTCCCTCTCTTCTCTGTGTGACCATCCTTGGTCTCTGTATTCTACTGGATTTCTGCTGCTTCTTTGCTGTTCTCTGGAACTCTATTTTAATTATTTTGATCAAAATGTAGTTTCATTTTCATATCTGTAGATTATGAAATGAGTCAATATTTTATTTTTTAATTGATAATTTGTTTCCTCTCCCTGTTTCGTGTTCAGTTTTGCTAGGTATTTATTAATTGCATTAATTTTTTCAAAGAATCTTCTCTTAGCCATGTTAATTTTCTCTATTGATCTGTGTATTTTTATATTATAGATTTCTGCTCCTAGTTATATTATTTCCTTCCTTCAACTTACTTTGGGCTTACTGTGCTCTTTTTTTCCCTAGTCCATTAAGTCGAACTTAGATTCTTAGTTTTAAACCCATATTATTTTCTAATGGAAAATTTAAATCTCTGTATCCATCTCCATGCCATGTTATAGCTGCAACCCCAAAGTTTTAATATGTTATGTTCTCATTACTTTCCATTCCAAGTATTTTCTGTTTCTTATCCTGATTTTTCCTTGATTCACTAGTGTTTATATGTGTGCTGTTTAATTTATAAATACTTGGTGATTTTTTAGATATCTCATTGCTATTTATTTCTAATTTATTCCCCTTATTTAACTTAACTCTCACTTACTCTGTAAGATTTAAATATTTTAAATTTACTTATACTAAGACTTACTATAAGAAAGTAATTTTAAGGCTGAGGGTATACTTGTCTTGGTGAACATCCCATGTATATTTGAAAAATATGTATTTTATAGATTCGAGGTATAAGATCCAAGAAATATCAGTTGGGTAAAGTTGGTTGATATAATTCATATTATCTTCTCTATTTTTTATTCTACTTTTACATAAATTACTGAGAGAGGTATCTAAGAATATTCACCAATGATTATGGATTCTCATAGTTCTTCTTTTAGTTCTATCAGTCATTGCTACATGGATTTGAAAGCTCTGTTACTACAGGCACATGCATTTAGGAGTGTCATGTATGGCTGATGAATTGCCACTTGTTTCATTATTAAATACCCTTGTCTCTGGGTAATGTTTCTTGTCTTGAAGTACACTTTGATGTTAAACATTTTTTTGGTTACTGTTTATAGAACATACCTTATTTCTTTGCAAATGCTTTATACTATTTGTGTATTTATATATAAAGCACATCTTTCTTAAACACAAAAGAAGGTGCCTTATATGCAGTCTAAAATTTCCTATGCTTTATTTAGTATTACATTAATATGACTATTGTCAACTAAAGAAAAAAATCAAGCTTTTAAATAATTAAAGTTAATTTTGTTCAGAAGTCTTCCTAAAGATTGCAGACTGAGGCCTAGGGCCAGAGAGCAGCCCCTTAGAGAGTTACTATCAGACTGCTGTAGTATAGTGCTTTAGCTCATAGTTTATATATGGGTTGTGGAAGTTCAGCATGTGCAAAATCACACCAAACTTTATTGCTGTATTGAAGCAGAATCACATCAAGGTTTGTGTGGAAGAGTACATTTTAGGCCGGCCACAGTGGCTCAAGCCTGTAATCCCAGCAATTTGAGAGGCTGAGGTGGGCAGATCACCTGAGGTCAGGAGTTCAAGACCAGCCCAGCCAACATGGTGAAACCCCTTCTCTACTAAAAGTACAAAAATTATCTGAGTGCGGTGGCGGGCACCTGTAATCCTGGTGATTAGGGAGGCTGAGGCAGGAGAATCTCTTGAACCGGGGAGACGGAGGCTGCAGTGAGCCGAGGATATGCCACTGCACTCCAGCCTGGGTGACAGAGTAAGACCCTGTTTCAGAAAAAAAAAAAAAGAAAAAAAATACATTTATTGTAGATTACAGAAACATAATCACTAACCCCATCAGATGTTGTTTTATCTTTGGTAAAGGTAAGGACTAGGGTCATTTAAGAAATACGGTGCCTTAGGCAAGGGAGATGTGCTCTATCCTGTGCTGTCTTCAAAGCATCCTTCTGGAGTCAGGGGCTTGGTGAAAGCATGCTGGTGAGCAGAAATAAGCAAACATCCATCTTGTGTGTTACTTTGTCTCACACGGTCAATACAGTGAGTTTAAATGCACCATCTAGCTAGTATTTCCCTGTTTATTTCATCTATTTTTGTTTCTCTGCTTTTCCTTTCCTACCTTTATTTTAGTATTCTTTTTTAATTTTATTGATTGTTGTTTAGCTATTACTCTTTGTATAATTTTATTGGTTGCTTTTATATTGTAATATACATTCTTAACTATGACAATCTACTTAATGTACCAGTTCATGAAAAATGTATAAATGCAAAAATGGTATAATCTTTAATGTCTGTTTCCTTTTGCTATTGTTTATCTTATGCTACATTTTACTGCTGTTCATGCTATAAAGTCCTCACAACCATTAATCTTGTATTAAGCAATTATTTGTCTTTTAAAGAAACTAAGAGAAAAATTATTGTCATTAGCTTACATACATATTGACTATTTATAGTGTTCTTTATTTCTTTTTATTCTGTCATGTTTCCATCTGATATTTTAGCATAAAAACTTGGTTGATTAATTCTTGTAACTCAGATTGACTGGCAAAAAAATCTCAGCTTTTGTGTATATAAAATGTTTATTTCACTTTCAATTTAGAATATTTTTTCTTTTAGCACATCAGATATATAATGCCAATGACTTCCGACTTCCACCACTTCTGATGAGACAAAATTTGTAATTCTTGTGTTCTTCTTTTTGCAGGAGCTGATAACAAAATATTTTCTTTATCATTGGTTTTCAGCAGTTTCACCCTATGTTGGTTTTATTTTTATTTATCCTGTTTAGCCTTCACTGATTTTTTTTGAAACTATAATTTGACAGTTTTTACCAAATTTAGGAAATTTTTGGCCCTTTTTTCTTTAAACACTTTTCGTCACGCTCTCTTGCTCTCTCTCCCTCTCTCCCTTTCCTAGGACTCTAATATACGTATGTTACGTTGCCTGATGTGGTTTCACAGGAAGCTGAGGCGTGGCATACTTTTTAAATATTTCTCCCACTTTTTCCATTTGGATAATTAATATTAATTTAACTTCAAGAATGCCAACCTTTCTCTTGCAGTATTAACTCTGCTATCAAGCCCATTCACTATTTTTAATCTTCAATATTATACTAAAAATCCTCATTTAATGTTTTTTCAAATTTTTTATTTCACCACTGAGAATGCATATTTCTTATTTATTATGCACATTTTTTCCTTTAAGTATTGGAATATATTCACGCTATTTTTGTTTGATTTTTTCTGTTTTATTATTATATAATCATGAATATATAATAATATAAATTACTATATAATTTTCTGTATTCCAATTGTGGTGATGGATTATATCTTCACATGTGTTTTATCTGTTTCAGTATTATATAATCATGAGTACATAATATTATAAATTATTATATAGTTTTCTGTATTCCAGTTGTGGTGGTGGATCATATATATTCATGTGTGTTAAAATCACAGGCCTCTAGCCAGATGGGGTAGCTCATCCCTGTAATCCCAGCTACTTAGGAGGCTGATGTAGGAAGATGGCTTGAGGCCAGCAGTTTGTGACCAGCATGGGCATTTTATTATATAGAAGACCCCATCTCTAAAAATATATATTAAAACTTATCTGGGCATGGTGGCATGCACTTGTAGTGCTAGTTACTTAGGAGGCTGAGATGGGTGGATCACTTGAACCCAGGAGTTTAAGGCTGCAGTGAGCTGTGACGACACCACTGAACTCCAGCCTAGGTGACAGAGCACGATGTCATCTCTAAAAGAAAAATAAACAAAAAATAAAATCGCCGGGCACAGTGCCTCACGCCGGTAATCCCAGCACTTTGGGAGGCCGAGGCAGCCATATCACCTGAGGTCAGGAGTTCAAGACCAGCCTGACCAACATGATGAAACCCCATCTCTACTAAAAATGCAAAAATTAGCCAGGTGTGGTGGCACGTGCCTGTAATCCCAGCTATTCAGGAGAATCGCTTGAACCCAGGAGGGAGAAGTTGTAGTTAGCTGAGATCACACCACTGCACTCCAGTCTGGGCAACAAGAGCAAAATTCTGTTTCAAAAATGAATGAATAAATAAAATAAAATTATAGGACTCTATACCAAAAGTCAATTTCTATAATTGTGGTTCTCAGCAAACACCTAAAATTTTTAGTTATTTCTCACACTTTTGCTGGGCCACAATTCCACCTTCTGCTAGCACTGCATGACCTCTGACATTCCCATCTATCTCCCAGGCCTGCAGTAGTGTCTCTTCACGGGGCCTCCTATGTTTTGCCCCATGCATGTGTAGTCCAGCTGTTAGCCAAGGACTAAGGATCATGTGGGGAACCCCAACTCAGGCTTCTCACATCGCCATCTTTGCTGCTGCCTCCTCTCTAGAACTATGCCCAGCAAATTCCAGATAGTAAAGCAGTCCAAACTCAGAATTCCGCTTTCTCGACACAACTATCCTCCTGCCTTTTGCTTCAGCTTCACCACTCCGCACACACATCCAGACAGCGTACCCAGAACAATCCGGGGGTGGAATTCATGTGTTTTTCTTCTCTCCGAGATCACAGTCCCATATCTCTGGTTGTTCAATATGTGCAAACAGTTATAATGTCCAGTTTTATCGTTGTTTAAGATCAGAATGAAGTCTGATACCAGTGACACCATTGACTATGGAAGTTATCGAATAAAATATGTGTTTTTGTGCTGTTTCTCATAGTTGGAGAAACTCTAAGAGCTGAGAAATTACAAAAGTATGTGCTAGGTTGGTGCAAAAGCAGTTGCGGTTTTTGTCATTAAAAGTAATGAGAGTAAATACTAGAGTCAAGACAATTATTTGGAAAGCAATTTTAGAATTTTTATAAAGAGTCTTTACATTTCTTATACCTTTTGACTCAACAGTTTTACTTTTGGGAATTTTTAATGAGCAGAAACAAATTTGCTTAAGGACTGCCATTACAGATATTTATAATGGGTGAGGGAAGAGAAAATAATCAAATATCCAATAAACGGGAAATTGTCTAGTACATTGTGGTTGGCATATACAGCAAATTATTATACAACCACTAAAATTGCTTTCCAATGACATTTAATAACGTGGGAATTGCTCATGATATAATAATAATGAGAAGAAGATTATAATATTAAATGTACACAATATGATTCCACTTTTGTTCATGCATATCCAAATACAAATCAAGATTGAAAGCACCTAAATGGCTATATCTTTAATGCAGAATTATCAGTGATTTTTCTTTTCTTCTTTGTATATGCTCTTACATAGTTTCCAAATTTTCTACATTGAACACATATTATTGCTATATTTTTTAAAGCTTAAGCAAATATATAAATGCATTATAATTTCTACAAATTAATGTAGAAACAGTAATAAAATTCCTGAAACATTTAAACTGGTTCAGACCAATTCAAATATATATAGTATACGTATATGTGTGTGTGTGTATATATATATACACACACACACAATGTTTATATGTGTGTGTGTGTGTGTATATATACATATAGTGGGGTGTTTTTTTTGTTTTATTTTGTGTGTGTGTGGTTTTTTTTTTTTTTTTTTTTTGTAGAGACAGAGTGTTGCTCTATAGCCCAGGCTGGAGTTCAGTGGCATGATATCAGGTCACTCACTGCAACCTCTGCCTCCCGGGTTCAAGCAATTCTCCTACCTCAGCCTCCCGAGTAGCTGGGACTACTGGAGCAAGGTATTTTAGTTGAGACAGTGTTTCACCCTGTTGCCCAGGCTGATTTCAAACTCCGGAGCTCAAGCAATCTGCCCACCTTAGCCTCCTAAAATGCTAAGATTACAGGCATGAGCCACTGTGCCTGGCCATAAAGTGTTTTTGATTGTGGCAAGAACACTTGACATGAGATGTACCCTCTTAAATTTTGAAGTGCATAATAGAGTATTGTTTACTATGGAAACAAGCTGTACAGAAGTTACCTAGAACTTTTTCATCTTGCATAACTGTAACTTTATATCCTTTGAACAGCAACTTCCCATTTTCCTTCCCTGCCAGGCCACAACCATCACCTTTCCACTCTCAGCTTCTAAAAATTTGACTATTTTAGATATCTCATATAAGTAGAATCATGCAGTGTTTGTTCTTCTTTGATTGGCTTATTTACCTTAGCATAGTATCCTCAAAGTTCATTCATGTTCTCTCATATAGCAGGGTCCTCCTTTTTAAGACTGAAGAATATTTCACTGTATGTATACTCCACACACTTTTTTCTTTTTCTTTTTCTTTTTTTTTTTTTTTTTGAGACAGAGTCTCGCTCTGTCGCCCAGGCTGGAGTGCAGTGGCACGATCTCGGGTCACTGCAAGCTCCGCCTCCCGGGTTCACGCCATTCTCCTGCCTCAGCCTCCCGAGTAGCTGGGACTACAGGCGCCCGCCACCTCGCCCGGCTAATTTTTTTGTATTTTTTAGTAGAGACGGGGTTTCACCGTGTTAGCCAGGAAGGTCTCGATCTCCTGACCTCGTGATCCACCCGTCTCAGCCTCCCAAAGTGCTGGGATTACAGGCTTGAGCCACCGCGCCCGGCCTACACACTTTTTTTCCATTCATCCATCAATGGACATTTAAGTTGTTTTCAGATTTTGACTATTGTGAATAATTCTACAATGAATATCAGAGTGTAAGTATCTCTTCAAGATTCTGATTTCAATTCCTTTGGATAAATACCCCAAAGTGGGATTGCTAGATTATATGGAAATTATATTTTTAATGTTGTAAGGAACCTCCATACTGCTTTCTACAGCAGTTGCCTCATTTTACATTCCCACCAGGAGTCTACAAGCTTTCTAATTTTTCCACACTTTCATCAACACTTGTTACCTTTTTTTGTTTTTTGATAATGGCCATTTGAATAGGTATGAACCAGTATGTCATTGTGGTTTTGACTTGCCTCTCCCAATGATTAGCTATGTTGAACATCATTTCATATACATGTTGACCATGTATATGTCTCCTTGAAGAGATGCTTATTCAAGTCCTTTTCCTACTTAGTTAGCATTTGAAAAATGGTCTAGAGTTTCCAGGTTCATTTGTTCTCTATTATATTACAAATGTCGCTCATAGTTGTTCCTATTTCTGCAACATCCTATGAGACAAACTTCTGCACATTTTACACACAGCTGCTTACTCATGTTTTCAACATCCTTAATCCCTTCTCTCCTGTGAAGTGTGATAATCATAATATTCTATTATGGAATTATTATTATAGAAAAGTATAACATTATCACCATTACTGTTAGAAAATTAGTTTTTACTTTTTGATCATATTTCTTTTTAATTTTTATTTGTACCATGCCTTTATTTTTAATTCATGTACTGCTTCCTTTTGCAAGAGCCTAGAAAACTCATAAAAATTCCAGATACCCAAGATAACCATCATATAAACTTATTTTAAAACAAGCAGCCAAATATTAGACTCCCAAAGCATTAAAACACATTCACCTTTTCAGTCATAAATAAATTACATCCTATTAAGTAGTAAATAGAGAGAGAGAAAAAAATCCTTTAAATATTAAAAATCAACATAGATCTTTCCTTATATCCTGACTGTGTTAACATCCATTTCATTCCCTCTCCCTCAGCTGTTCTTAGCTCTCGGCTTTACTATATTTAAATCCCCTGTTGATATTATCTTGAAATTCACTAAGTTTTTAAACATTACTACTTTTTGAACGACTGTAATTTTTTTGGTGTTCTACTGCAGACATTTTCCGCTTAGTTTAAGCCCTTTCCAGTGGGCCAGTACCTTCTGTCCAGAGTAGTGACACCTGTCAACTATCTAGTTTGCTCCAGTTATATCTCAGCTGTTCCCTATCCACCCCAAAAGAGCAAGTCACATGCGTTTTTTAATAGAGGAGAGAAAATAGAGGAGAGAAAAGGGGACAATTAATATCCATTGCATTTCTACTCTGTGTCAGGTTCCCAACATGAATTTGTCTTCTGTAAACTCTTGCAATAACAGAATGAAAAAAGTTTATTTATTTTCTGCTCAAGCTCATACAGCCGGTTAAGTGTTAAAGCTGTTATAAAGTCTAACTAAGTCTAACTCTAAACCGAAAGCCCCCCCGGTTTTCTTTTCTTTTTTTTTTTTTTTTTTTTTTTTTGAGACGGAGTCTCGCTCTGTCGCCAGGCTGGAGTGCCGTGGCACAATCTCAGCTCACTGCAACCTCCACCTCCCAGGTTCAAGTGATTCTCCTGCCTCAGTCTCCTGAGTAGCTGGGACTACAGGTGTGGGCCACCACACCCAGCTAACTTTTGCATTTTTAGTAGAGACGGGTTTTCACCATGTTGGCCAGGATGGTCTCGATCTCTTGACCTCGTGATCTACCCACCTAGGCCTCCCAAAGTGCTGAGATTACAGGTGTGAACCATGGCGCCTGGCCCCGCAAAGCTCTTCTTAATAGTGCTTGGGCTGGGCATGGTGGCTCATGCCTGTAATTCTGGTGGCTCATGCCTGTAGTCCCAACAATTTGGGAGGCCAAGGGAGGAGGATCACTTGAGGCCAGGAGCTTGAGAGCAACCTGGCCAACGTGGCGAAACCATGTCTCTACTAAAAATATAAAAAATTAGCCAGGCGTAGTGGTACATGCCTGTAATCCCAGTTACTTGGGAGGCTGAGACATGAGAATCGCTTGAATCCAGGAAGTGGAGGTTGCAGTGAGCCAAGATTGCACCACGGCACTCGAGCCTGGGGGACAGACAGAGACTCTGTCTCAAAAAAAAAAAAAATTAAAATATAGTTCTTGGAACCATATTCTACATTAAGAAAAAGAAAAAACAGCACTACTTACCTGTAATTACAAAATTACACCATTTAGCAGAATAATTATAAATTGCTTCACAGAAAGAACAACAAGCAGTTCTTTCATGCTTTAATTTGGAAAGAATTACATTTATCTTAAAACATTAAAATATGTTCAGTTTCAGGAAAACAAGATATTTCTGGTCACTTTTTAAATTTTTTTTTATTTAAATAGAGTCTCACTTTGTCACCCAGACTGGCGTGTAATGGCTTGATCATAGCTGACTGTAGCCTCAAATTCCTAGGCTCAAGCACTCTTCCCTAACCTCCCATTTCAGCCTCCTAAGTAGCTGGGACCACAGGCATGCATTACCATGCTTGGCTAATTTTTAAATTTGTTTTTGTAGAGATGAGGGTCTCACTATGTAGCCCAGACTGTTCTCAAACTCCTGGCTTCGAGCGATCCTCCCACCTTGGCCTCCCAAAGTGCTGAGATTACAGGGATGAGCCACCACACCTGGCTCATTATATTCTGCATGTTCTATTATATTCTGCATGTTTTCCTGAATGTCTTGGAATGATATGCTTCAATACCATTCCAATGTCCAATCTGTTGGTATTTTTAAGAATAAATGGGCCCTTCCAGAGATTTAGCATTTTGCTAATCCATGAGGATGTTGTATACAAGGGCACAACGACTATGAAATGGTTCCACATTCTTCCTACAAAGGACATCCGAAGGACATTTTTCAGCCTCTGATAAAATCATGGAATCAGTAGTTTCTGATTGGAAAGTTTAAGGTTTTTGAATACCGACCCTTTAAAAGCATGTGTCATAAAAAATAAACAGATGCAAAGACACGTGGAGAACACAACAAGCAGACTTGGCAGAATTAATCCTGATTTGAAATGAATTTTGGAGAATCAGTAGATGACGAACTATTTCAGTAATGTGTTTTCCTTTGCCGCACAGTAGCCTATGCCTGCTGAATCTGCCGTATATAGCCACGTATAAGGTTTGCTTTTGATTTAAACCATTAACATTTCTTCGTTTAAACCAGTAATGCTACGTGTAGAAAACACTGTAGAGTAAAATATAAAAGCAATTTTCTCTTTATAAGATATTGATTTTTAAATAACTAATCAAGGTTTGAGGTTACCCTATGGAAGGAAAAAAGGCAAACTCAAAACTAGATTAATAAAGGTATACACACAATTTCAGTACTCTGAACCTTGGTTTTAAAGCAATTAGTGAAATAACTCAGGGACCAATGTTAGATGATAACATGACAATAAATATATAGTTTTAGTTTTTTAAGTTTTAAAATGAATTTTAAATTTAAATGGAGGTAAAATAATTATATCCTTGCATTTAGGAATAATTCTAATCAAATGCTTGGTTTGGAGACACTAAACTTTTCCTCAAGGTTACTGTGAGGCTTGGGAGGCTGAGAAGTAACAAGAACAAGTTCATGCAGCTTTAGTGACCTTGCCTATAGCCAATTTAAAGGCTCTGAGAACAAGTGAATTTCTGAATAAAGCTATAGCTCATGTTTTGGTATTTCATTTTAAACTTTAGCCTCAGTATAAATTGGTATAAAAATATTTGATTCCTCAAGGACTCTTTCAGTTATTGAACAACCTGAATGGAGCCTTGGAAGCACAGCTACCTGCAAACACATGGAAAATGGAGAACAAGAAATTAAAGTGAGAATTCAATTATACACAGAGCTCTACAGTGCTAGGGCCAGCATATTACTCCTTGAACATCAGAGCACTTAGCCCATAGGAAAAAAAAAAAAAGCCACAAAAGACACTACGATATTTAGCTCATAGAAAACAATATAAAAAACAGTTTGATCCCTAGACTCAGAAAAGGACTGCCTTTATAGATAGCTAATGCATGTTTTTACATGGACTCTCTCTGATATTTCATGCTCTTTTTACAAAATAGGTTTTGGGAGGAAGGTCTCTTGATATCACTTAAGCAATCAGAAAATGGCAAAACAAACTGTGGAAACCCTTTGATTCCTCAGCAGTGTTTGTGGTTTTGTATCATGGGTTTGACTCTTTGGAAGAACACAGTTCTTAAGGTAAGATATCTTAAATCACAGAAAACTAAACGAAATTATCCCAACGCTTGTTCTCCTCCAAAATATTATTTATATTGGGGTAACAGGTCAATATTTTTTTCTAAATGCTTATAAATTTTTCACAGCAGGAAAGAATCATCATTGCAAATAGCCTTTTTCTAGAGTCTACTGTATGCCAAAGATTTTACATACAAGTTTCAAAGATGCATTGATTCACCAAGGATTTTTTAAGCACCTGTCTTAGTCACTTTTGGCCTCTATAACAAAATACCTTACACTGGCTAGCTTATAAACAACAGAAATTAATTTCTCACAGTTCTGAAGGCTAGGACCTCAGCAATCAAGGCACTGGCAGATTCAACATCTGATGAGGCCCATTTTGTGGCTCATAGATAGCACCTTCTCATTGTTTTCTCACATGATGGAAGGGGCGAGGCAGCTCTCTGAGGCCCCTTTTTAAAGGCACTAAACCCATTCATGAGGTCATTGGAATGTAATCATCTAATATCATCACATTATCATTAGATTCTCAACATATGGATTTTGGGAGGACACAAACATTTAGATCATGGCAGTAGCTTACTATGTTATAATCCTGACAACAAATCTTCAAGGTACATATTATTAGCACCATACTTCAAATGTGAAAATTATTCTCAGTGAAGTCAAGTAATTCAACAAAATTTATAAATATAACATCATCAGCACAAGTATTCAAATCCAGGATATTTTGTCTTGCTATCTTAAGCAACGTAAGCATAAAGAATCTCCAGTGCTTATGGATGTGACCTATTTGGAAGATGAAATCTTTCATCTTCCCAGGTAGGTTTAGTCTGTGATGATAGTATCTTACAACAATACAGGAAAAGTTGTAAGAATAAAACAGATTTTGATGCAAATTTTTAAGGAGAAACACAAAATGTCAGGTAGGATGGATTATTCTTTATAGTTTATAGAATAACTCAAAGGGTTATAGGAGAGAAAAAATAACTGTAGAAATCTTCTATGTTTCCAACTAATCATCAGTAAGAATTATGTAAGAACATTCTCATTCCTGTCTCTATGACCAGTAAGTGCAGTGCTAAAGTTTGAAAAGTAAATTGTATTTTCCATTCCTGATTTCAGTTATAATGACAATGGCTTCATCTAAATAATCTAGAAAATATTGTCTTCTTCATTTTAAGTTTGCCCATTTTGGGAGAAAGCTGTCATAAAATGTTTGAATATCTTAAAAAGTTTAAATTGGTACCCTGCTATAATCATGGTAGAATCAGGGAAAGCCTAAAGTCGTAAGAGTAATAAAACAATACAGAGCAAATTTGCAGTGATTAGATGAAGATAATTTACATTTCTATTTGAATGTACAAATCATATGTCAGGGTATGCTATTTATCTACCATACCAAATATTTTATATCAAATACATTTTTATAAATAATATTAATATTCAACTGCAAGAGTCCTCCAGAGTACTGTTTCATTAATCAATAATGTAAAAACCTTAATATTGTATGTTACAGATTGTATTGACATACTGCAAGTACATCATTCTAAGTGTCCTGATAACAACCTTAAACTTTTATTCTCTAATTAAACTTTAAAATTCTGAGATTTATTATTGTCAAATTATTTTTTCCAAGTCGAGGTTGCACCTGTGGTCATTTCATGGCTGTCCTAGACAAGGTTAAATGTCATTTCCTACACAATTGTCACCAACTTTAACTTCCCCTTTAGACAGCTCACTTTTAGGTCTTTTTACTAACACAATTTCCATGCAAAGCAGTTTTAGACATAAAAGATAACTTTTGAAAAAAAATCTCAATTTCTATGGAAGACCTGATTTATGATAGCTGTTTTAATTTTTTTACTACATAATATTCTATTTTTAAAAAGCTTGTTATAAAACCTCTTCCGTCTTCACAATGTAGTACCATACTCTATTTTTATTGATTTAGCACTCATTTTCGTCCTCTGGCAACTGCTGTCCCTAGCATAATCTCTTATTGGCTATCATGCAGAACTTATCAATGATTAATCCTGTCAAATTTAGAGTCAGCTATGTGACCAGGGACTCCTGATTATTTCCTGAATCTTGCCTAATCTCAAGAACCTTAATGTAGCTTCAATCTTAGCTTGCTCCTTATTTTCTCTACAAGATGATATTTTCACGTTAGCCAATACCAATCTCCTATTTCTATCAGCTATATAATAGTGTCAGTTTAAAAAGACAAATTTCTTTTCTAAAAAAATGATTACATAAAAGCAGATTATCAATAAAGATGAATAACTGCCTTGTAGTCTCTAAAATAACTCTAGCACCTTTTTGTTATCCCGATATACTCTTCAACTACCTTGATACAATTTCTACAGTAAAGATAAAAGCATAGTAGCAAAATATTTTGTCTAACCTTGGTTTACAAATGAAGGTGAACTGATTTCTGAGATGGTCAGGAGGGATCATATTTGAAATTTCAATGCAATTGTCAGATTCATTAAATATATTTATTAAAAAATCATTGTTGTGTAAAAGAAGGATGCCTTTATGGGAGTTACTTTTTCCACATATGTACATTTATTAATTTACTTCAAAGGGGTTAAAATTCGTCTTTTTTAAGATAGACATAGATTTATTTTAAATCTTCCATCTAAAGATGTCATTGGCAATGTTAAAAATGGTCATCCTTTAGCAAAGTCAATATAATTCTCCAGATAATATCATTTACAAATTTTGCATGTCTAATTAATTTCTTGTTAAAGCTGCTGTACTGTCGTGTTAATTGGATTATTGCTCTAATTATACAATTCTCATTTTTTGTTAACACTTATTTGATTATTTTATTATGAACATAACACATACATGTTTTACCATATTTAGACATTTAGGAAAAATGAGGCCGGGCGCAGTGGCTCACACCTGTAATCCCAACACTTTGGGAGGTGGATCACTTTGTGGGTGGATCACTTGGGTTCAGGAGTTCGAGACCAGCCTGGCCAACATGGTGAAATCCTGTCTCTACTAAAAATACAAACATTAGTTGGGCATGGTGGTGTGCACCTAATCCCAGCTACTTGGGAGACTGAGGCAGGAGAATTGTTTAAACCCAGGAAGCAGAGGTTGCAGTGAGCTGAGACTGCACCATTACACTCCAGCCTGGGTAACAGAGTGAGACTCCGTCTCGGAAAAAAAGAAAAAGAAAAATGAGTTATCTACATTTACCCCCCAAAATCCAAAATCTCACACAATGCTTCAGAAGAGGAAGAGCCCATGTAGGTGCCTGAATCAGTACCCAACGAGGAGAAACCCTCCCTGAAGGGGCTTTGTGTTAGGAAAGCAGACGGAGGTCCTGGCAGGCAGATGCCCAAGGCAGCTATGCAGAGGCCACCACCTGACTCCTCTTTTCACTGCTGGAAACACAAGGCATTTTTCTCCAATATATACTATGAGAACCTGATCAAGCTCCTGGGTAAAACTCACAGAAGATTGAAGCTACCTCCATGACTGAGTTCCTCTAAAGTGTTTAATTCTCAGAATTGTTTTTACTGATCCTCTTACAGTTTGTTAATTACAGTCCAGGTTTTCCTACCCTGACACTGGTTCCTGTGGAGGTTTCGGTTCACGAGTTTCTTCTTCCATAAGTTTTGATTCTGTGTATTGCCTATCTGTCTCCTTAATTTGGGGGTAGCAGCTAGCCCTATGACCTCGTTTCCCCTGTGACTCAATAAAGAGTGGTTGATTTTTCAGTTTGTTCAGCTTTTTACTTGTTTTTAGGATAAAGTGGCAATTTTAAGCTCCTTACATGTGGAAACAGCCTCATTAGTTTTTCTATTATTAGTATTCAAATAAGTGTTGGTAAGAAAGAAAATCAACTAGAATATTGATTTATTGCTGGTGAGGTGTCAATTGATAAAATTGCTTTGGAAAACCATTTGGAATTATCTACTGAAGTTGGCCATATGTTTATTCTATGAACTGGCAATTTAACTTCCAGGTACACACTCAACAGAAATTGTACATGATGTACACATTTCAACCAAAAACTATTCCCAAGAATATTTGTGACAGCAATATTTATAGCAGTCTCAAACTGGAAAAAATCCAAATGTCCATCACTGTAATCTGAAAATATATTTTGGTAGTATATAAAATGAATAGTGCATAGCAAATAAACAAACTGGTACCAAATGCTACCATGTAAAAAAATACATAAACATAAAACTGAGTATAAGAAGCCAGACCCCAAAGCACACATTGTATGATTCTATTTACATAAGAATCTAAAAGTGAAGAAAAGCTGATCTATGTTGTTAGAACTCAAAATATAGGTTAAATTTTCAGAAGGAGAAGGGGGGTGAGGAATAGTGATTAGAGGGGCCATAACACAGGCTTTTGGGTGCTGGTAATAGTCTTTTTCTTAGCCAGGGTAGTGGATATACAAGCGAGTTTCAGTTGGTCTCAGAAGCTCAACTGGTATTCACTGTCTCCCTTCTGCACTGCCGTTCTAAATATTTCTCACCCTCAGCTGTCACCTCTGCAGGTCTTGATGGCTTGCAGGTGGTATGACTCAAGCCTTTATTCCTGAGTAGTGGTAACCACAACCTTCTCAAGCCAAGGTTGCCGTACATGTCCATTTTCAGTTATAACTGGGTGAAGGATTATCAAATAGTACCCAGGTGAATCATCTGATTTCCACAAGTATGCCTCTCTCCCTACTGTGTAAAAAGAGCCCCTTTTTTCCCTTACTGATCTGCATAAATTGTCTCTGCCAAGACAGTGACTTATCTCCTTGATTGCTGATTGCTGGAAATGAAGAGTCCAATGTGTGCAGGTGGCAGCTGTAGCTTACATATCAATAAGGCCATTGTTCTTTCACTGAAAAGAGTTCTCTCCTTTCAGGGACCAGAATCTCTAACCCTACAGATTCCAGCACTGCAAGGACAAAAACATAAAATCCTACAGAAGATTCTAGGAAGGAATGATGAATGGGGTCACTCCGGTTTCCACCCCTTAGTTCCTGGCTCATATGGAAATAGAACCATATGGAGATGGTTGAGTCAGTGCATATACTGTGCTTTGAAGAATGGAATGTGATGCTTGAAGAGTACCCTCTCTGAGCTTGTATTTCAGTGGTGCCTTCAGTGGACCATTCAGATGCTGTATAAAGCTAGATACTTCTGGATGTTTAGTACATGACACAATGAGTGAACCCCAAAATTACGGACCTGCTCCTGCTTCTATTTGGCTATGAAATGAGTTATCTGGTCAGTTGCTATATTGTTGAGAATTCATGCCTATGGATCAGGCATTCTTTAATTATCATAAGACACCATAAGCCTATGGAAATTGGTTCAGCAGGCAAGAAAGGAAAAGACCGTACCCTGAATAGGTGTCTATCTTTGAGGATGAGCCACTGGCCCTTTCAGGACAGAGGGGCTCAATGTAGTCAACTTGCCACCTAGAGACCTACTGATCTGTTTAGGAATAGACTTTATCAGCATTAGTCTCTGTGGCTTTAGTTTGGACATTCAAAGGTAGCATTATCTAGGTCAGCCTTAGTAAGTAATAAACCATGGCACCATTTCTGCAAATGGCCACTCCATTCTTATGACTATGATGCTAGTTCTGAGATGGTTGTTGATTCAGGATCAAGGTCCACACTTATGTGTTCAGTGGCTTTTCTATGATAAATGCTTTCTAAAGGGCAATTCTAGGTGATGCAAAAATCTTCACACTTTGGGCACACTGCCATATGCTCATTCTCATGAATCTACCCAAGACTTCCTTGTCTTTCAATTTTCAAATCTTTTCCTTCCAGGCACCCTGGCATTTGGCTAGATCATTGGACACTGATCAGAAGTTTGTATATATTCCTACTTCAGAGCACTTTTGCTTTCATGAAAGTAGATGACCAGGTGTATTTATTTGATCTTTGCCCATTGAGAAGATTGTTTTCTCTCCACTGTCTCTCAAGGTAATTTGCAAATGTACTTGTAATGCAACTGCTATCCATTTTTGGCCTATACCAATTTACTGGGCTTTAAACCAAGTTTAGGCTTTTTCTCTTTAAGCCAAGTCTTACAGAAACTTTCAATGGCCATAGGTATATGCTAGTGGAGAGGCACTGTAAAAACTATGGTGAGGGGCATGGCAACTCTGGGGCCTCCAGCTTATGGTTTACTCCTGTCCTCTTGTCCTTTGCAGCCTTGATCCCAAAACCACCATTACAAGACTATAATGAACTACTTGCTGGGCATGCATATCATTACACACTGGGCATGTAATCATAGCTTTATGATTTGGCAAGTTAAAAGCAGCCAGCTCACAAAAGGAAGTTCCAGATGCTTTGTCATTTAGTGCTCCATGGTCATTAATGATACACAAGCAGCTCTTCCTTGATTCTAGACAGCCTAGCTTTCTTCAGAACCCCATTTGTACTTGCCATCCACTGCATATTACTGACAGCTTCAACAGCCTGAGAACTGCTGGATCATATGGCCCAAGAAGGAAACCCGCTTCTACCATAGCCTATATCTGCTGCGGTTCTTTTCTACTTCAAGCAACACTCAAATTTGGCAGTCTTCTGTATTCCTCAGTATATATACCAGAAAGGAATTCCTTAGTGTGGCATGAATTGCTCCTAGGACCCAAAGAAAACTACTAGCGATTGTGGTTCCTTTTTGTTTTGTGGTATGGGATACAAAATAGTACAAGTTTTCTTTTACTTTTGAGGGAGTATCTCAACATGTCCCTGATCCATGGGCCCACTTGTATCTTTGTAATTTTATCTTCTGCCTTCTGGGAAGCATAGGTATTACCCAGGCCATTAGGATATTAGCCCCTCCAGCTTGCTCTGTTCAGTCAACATGATCTCACACATGTAATGCATCAATGTGATATTCTGAAAGATGACAGGAAGGCCATGTTCTTTTTAGACTGTATTATGACAGTGTGAGATAGTTAACATAATCATGGTATAAAATGACAAATAAATGTTGGTGTTCTTTTCATTCTAATGTAAGATGTTTCTGAATCCTTTTGATTAGAATGGAAAAAAAATAAATTCTCCAAATCAATGGCTTCATATGAAGTATGTGAAGCTTTAATGATCTTCTCTAATAACAATACTATGTCCAAAACAATAGCTGCAATTGGGACTACTACTTGGTTAAGATGGGATCATTTACAGTCATTCTCAAGGATCCATCTGGTTTCTGCAGGAAAGTAAATGTTGAGTTAAATGGAGATATTCTTTAGGAAAAGTTGGTATTAATATCCACCATTAATGCTGGAATGCAATACTGGCTTTTGTGTTTGCTTTTTGTTTTGCTGTGTGTGTGTGTGTGTGTGTGTGTGGGTGTGGGTGTGTGTATGTGTGTGTGTGTTGTGTATTTAATTTGATTTGGTTTGGTTTTGGTTTTACAATATCTTGGCTGAGGTCAAGGGCATTTTCAGAAACTTCCACTTAGCCTTCCCCAGTATGATAGCTTTTACCCCACAGGCCAAAAGCTTAATGTGAATATCCTTCCAACTGCCAAGTATATTTATCTCAATTCAATTATACTCTAGAGACCTTGCAAAAAACAACTAAGTAGGTCTAGGGACCTAGTGGAATCACAGTAAAATAAACATTAGTCTGAATTTCATTCATTATCTAGTCCTTACAGGACCCCACTCTAACAAAGGACCCAGGGAGATGTTTTAGGTTTTCAGATTTCAATGTCTGCTCCTATCCTGTGCCTAACAGTCCTCGGTATAACTGGATGGTCTTCTTTCACGGTATACAGTCACTGGAGTAAGTAGCCATAGGTCTCTGTGGAGAAGGTTTGGGGAAATCATTATGGTATACAATTGTTTTTATGTTGCATTCTCTTCACTTATTGGGTCAAGGTCTGAAAATAGATCTGGTCCAAGAGCTAAAGAAGGAATCATGATTTTTTATTACAGTGACTGCTCTCAGCCCTCTATTCTTGCCGCCTTCTGATTGCAGACAGTAGGGAGCACCCTCATTAGCTGCCCATCTATCTTTCCCCTAGGAACATCAGAGTCTATTAGCCATCTCTGAAGGTCATTTCCACCTAGCTGCCTCTCCACCTTGCCTTTTGGTACAGTAATTGCTGCTCTCTGGCCCCCTGACAGTTAAGCACCATCTTCTGTCTTCCATTACTTTTGAAGCCTCATCATTCCCATGGTCATTAACAAGCTCATTGCTAAGAATACCTAATATCTATTCTCCCCTTCTTTCAACAATTGTGTCCCCAAATTTTAGTTAGAAACATGTCAAGCTATAGACCACATGCCTAGTCTCCCTTACAGGTAGTCAAGGCATTTGTGGCCAATGAAAAATGAGCAAAATTCCTGTATTATACTTCCAGTTGGCACCCTTAGAGGCCATGCAGTCATAAGCTTACTTTCTCTCTCTCTACTTCTGGATATGGAGTCGGCCTATCAAACATAATGACATATCATTTTGAGCACAGGATTGAGGTGATGCTGGAGTGATGAGGCAGAGATAGTTTGGGTTTCTAGAAGACTTCAAGGAATAAACAGTTTACCGGTCCTGAATCACCTACCTCTGAACTATCCCATAAGAAAGAAAGAAACTTCTATCTTGTTTAAGCTCTTTATCAGCTGAGTATTTTTAGAGCAGTTAAATCTGTATTCTAACTAAGACTCATCTCTGTCACTTCATCATAAATTTATTTTTAACTAGACATAAAATGTGAGGAAGGTAATTATAGGTGCAGGGAAAGCAGAAATCTGGAATCGTCTGAGGTCCAAGCATCACACAGTTGGTAGCATCAGACATATGTGCTTCCTCAGTAAATCTCAAAAAGCTATTGTAACAAAATTGATAGCTTAGCGCATCCCCAGAGCACACTCTACCACTCAGTACTGGTTTCTCAGTTCCTGAACCTCTTCGCTTCAAATTAAATTTGCCCCTCATTCAGCCTCAAGTATTCACTCTCATGTTACAGCCTAGATGCCACTACCATTAGCTGCTCTACCTTCAAAACCATCACCTCCTATCTTTCCAGCTTTCCACCTCTATTAACCTATGTCCAAAAATATTTGAACTTCACGGGGACTTCAGGTATTTTGATCCCACCATCTTTTCATGTTCTCCAGTACTTCATCTTCTCATGTCTGTACATTGCTCCTTAGATCTAATGGTGGCTGTTTCTTATAACTCGTTCATTCATTGTTTCTTTGTGCAAGAAATATTTGTTGAGCAAATCAATAAATCAGATATTTCTCTGAGTATTAGGGATGGAGAATTAAACACAATTTTTTAAAAAGATCTGCTTCTACGGGGATTACTTACTTTGAGTAGGCAGAGATATATAAGTAAAAATATATCTTCCATATCTTCATAATATATACATACATATCTTTATATATTATCTCTCATATATGATATGTTGATGGTTTTAAATAAGGATGCACCACATTTCAGCCTCAGCCGTAGCATATGAACCAAATCTGGTAGTCTCAAACTTTGACTCTTAAAAACTAAGTAACTAGTCCTTTAATATAATTTCTGGTGTCACTGATATTTGCATGAATAATTATTACATAATGACATAGGTATCGTCACATTTAAAATGCATAACAGTGTCCATGAATTAACAGAGGATTAAATTCTAATTTATTGTTAATATCTTAATATTCAATTTCAAACATAAGTAGGCATTCTGTATTTAAGGTGGAATGAAATTCACTTCATGGGCTTGTTGCAATTTTTAGACATTTGCTGTATAGCTATGTTTTGGAAAAACTCTCAAACCATGTTGTTCTTCTGCTCTCACACCAACTCAACAATAATCAACACAGAAGAAGACTTCTGTACCTCAAAATATGTGGGGATTTCTTGCCACCAGCAAGGAAGCAATCAATTCTGCACCAGACACCAACTGGATGTCTGCCAATTCAATTCTGACACTACCCACCCGGAGATAGCATCAGATCCCCCAGATTGAGGGCTCAGTCTCCAAGACTGGCCCCCATCCCACACACCAGTCACAAGTCTGGGCCTCTAGTACTTCTAACCCACCAGCTTCAAGTTGGCATTTTCACAACGGTCTCTTTGAGTTTGCTGAGTTTGCTGGAGTGGTTCATAGAACTTAGGGAAACGCATTTGCTGGTTTATTTTAAAGGATATTGCAAAAAACACAGATGAAGAGATGCATAAAGTGAGGGATTCAGGAAGAAGCGTGGATCTTCCACGCCTCCCCTGGGTGCACCACCCTCCAGGAACCTCTATGCGCTCAGCTATCCGGAAGCCCTTCAAATCCTGCCCTCTTGGATTTTTATAAAAGTTTCATGATATCAGCATTTCTTTCCCCAGGATAGAGGGCAGAACCCTCTCTGGAATGAGAGTCTTATGACCCACAGTCAGAAGGGCCAGTGATGGTTAGAGTCCTACTCTGGGGCAGGTGAAAGATGGGCAGGAGAAGGTCAGAGAGAGTCTGTTTCATGAGGCCTGCTCTTGAAGCCCAACACACGAATACACCCAACATTATAACAAAAGGCAGTTACGAGGGCTATGGGAGTTATGAGTTGGGAACTGTGGACAAAAACCTACACACACACACACACACACACACACACACACACAAGTTTATAATGTCAGCATTCCTTTAATTTTAAAATACTATTAATGGTAGATTAGAAGGAATGATGACATCATGAAGCTTTAATAAATACCCAAGAACACAGGGTTTGAAGAGCTATCAGATAGCTGAACATGTGGAGATCCCTGGATTAAACATATAGCATGACACCACCATCTATTATTGAAATAGAAAATACCGTGATAAGCTAGTACGATGTGAAAGCTATTACTTTTATAAACAGAAGTAAATTTTAAGAATGTTAATTAAATAAACAGGTAAATAGACATGTAGTTATTTATATCCAATTTGAGTCAACAGTATATTAAGTACTGAACGGAAAAATAAGAATTCTGATATTAATAGTATTTTAAAATTAAAATTTAACATTTGAGAATGGTATTTAGTTTTTGATTTTTGAATCTTTTTTTGGCCATAAGTCCTTCTAGAATAAGTTATATTTGGATATTCTTCACCATTTGAAAAGAGAAACTAAAATCAGAGGATCCATTTGCCAGTTCAAAATCTCATAAGAAGGAGAAATAGCAAAAACACATGCAACAACATAACAAAAACATTAGTCAAACAAGAAAATAAGACGTTACAAAAATGCTTTAGGAAGAATATTCCTTAAAGTTTTGACACTATGGGTGCTAAACACTTAAACAAAATCCTCGTTCTAATGATTGGCACAAACTGGCAAATATTTTTACTACTTGAAAAGGAAAGAATTTGAGAGATTTACAAAAACCTATTAACCTTAGATTCAAAGTTCTTGTTGGAAAAGAAGTTAAGAAAATCATTTTTTCTTTCTTCATTATATATTGCTATACATACAAAAGTCTGTGATATTATTAAACACATTCTTGCAGTCTAGTCAATCAGTTGCTTTCATAAACAGAAACAACAGATGATTTTTTCAAACATTTGAAAGTACGTGGATTCATGATAAATTCAACAATGCTTTCATTTTTACCAGCTAGCTGAGAGATTTCTGAGTTTCATATAGATAACAACATGGCCATTCGGATAGAAGAAATATTTACAGAATAGAAAATAACACTGTTAGGTTGAATGTTCATAAAGTGATTATAGTGCTGTATAATACAGATGAACTACTGGCTATTATCAGAAAGACAGGTAACAACTCTCATCACTCTTTTTCAGCCAAAGACAAGCTCCTAATATACAAGATTTTGTTATTGCCTTGTATAATATGTTCTAACATGATGGAACAGCAGCAATTACATGCTTAAAAACACATTTTAGGGCAAAAGAATGCCTTGTGCTGTACCTTGCATATAATAATACTGAAATGTACTTTGCATACAATAATACTAAAATGATTGGACTTTTGGTTGCAGCGAAAACAGTTTATTTGCTGGAAACAGATAAACCTGATAAACCTTGACAGTGTGTATATTTCTTACCTGGTAATTTCTATAGCATTTTATATCAGAGCAGATGGTAAAATTCGTGCTTATGCAATGAAAGCCAAGACACTAATGCAAGTTGAGGTATCGTTATCTTTAAGCCATTTTTGCTTCATTTCCATATTTTCACATCTACATTTTCTGTATTGTATAAACAAAATGTTTTATTCTTATCGTGTAAAGCAAAAATATTAGAAATAAAAAATAATAAGTGGAGCAACAATCTCAAATTTGCTTCTGAAAATATTCAGTAAGCATCTTTTGTCAAGCAATATAAAAGGTATGACTGATGGGATTATTTCAATAAAACTACCTCATCACCACTGACAAAATCTTATGTGGGGATAAAAATGAGATGTCTTTACCTAGTGTTTTACTCACAGTAATAAATAAAAACTTTATTTATTCCCTATTGGGAATATCTTTATCACAAGTACCTTATGTGAGCAGAGCTAGAAAAAAAACTTAGTCTTTGAAAGTAAACATCAATTTAGCATCACAAAGATACAATATAGTTACTATCTGAACAATCTAGCAGCTGACAACGCTGAGGAGGTATTGATACAGTTCTGTAAGGTCAAGTTTTACAAAATTGATGGCTATTTTAAATAATACAGTTGAAAAATTGTGAACATAAATAATATTTGAATATAATTCAGATTTATTCTTATTCATAATAGGGACACTCGGCTTTGGCCAATTATTGCCTTAAACACCAGACCATTGATTCCAAATGTGAGTTCCATCACACACAAGTTAAATCGAGTGAAACACGTCAGGGAAGGAAGCAAGGCAGTGAGGTGGGTAAGCACAGTGGATTCTGTACTAAGTAGGGTGGCCAAGGTAGGCCTCCTCAGGGAGCAAGCAATGCAGATATCTAAGGAAAAAGAATTCCACGAAGGAATAACACTGAGGAAAGAAATTCACTGGTATATTCCAGGAACTGTAACTAGGTCATTGTGACTGGAGGAGATTGACCAAAAGGGTAGATTAGCAGGTTATAAGGTCAGAGAGAAAGGAGCCAGGAATATAAGGTCTGTTGGCCTATTTTTAAAACTTAGCTATTTTTTCTGAGTGAAATGAGGAACCATTGGCATTCTTTGAGCTCAGTGATGATATGAGCTGATCTGTGTTGTTGAAGGATCACTCAATCTTTCAGGTTAGTGTTAGCATGTAGGGTGTAAGGGTAGAAACAAAGAGAACAAATCCAGGTAAGAGATGGTGGTGGTCTGGGCCAGGGGGTAGCAGTTAAATGAGATGAGACATGGCCTGGTTCTGACATATTCTGAGGGGAGAGGTCACAATATTTGCAAACAAAGAGGATGTGAAGTGCAGGAGCAAGAGAGTACTTAAACATGACTCCAAGATTTTATATTATGTGAGAAAAAGGGCAGGATATGGTACTTCACAAATGTAATCCTAGCCCTTTGGGAGGTCAAGGTGGATCTCAAGGGAGGATCACTTGAGTCCAGGTGTTTGAGACCAGCCTGGGCAATGTGGCAAAACTCTTGTCTCTACAAAAGACAAGAAAAAAAAAAAAAAGTAGCCAGGTGTGGTGGCATGCTCCTGTGGTCCCAGCTACTTGGGAAACTGAGACAGGAAGACTGTTTGTGCCTAGGAGGTTGAGGCTACAGTGAGCTGTGTGTTCACATCACTGCACTCCAGCTTGGGGGCATCAGAGTAAGACCCTGTCTCGAAGAAGAGGAGGAAGAAGGAGAAGGAGAGGAGAAGAAGGAGAAGGAGAAGAAGAAGGAAAAGGAGAAGGAAAAGGAAAAGAAGGAGGAGGAGGAAGAGAGGAGGGATGGAGGTAGTTGTCATTCACTGAGATGTGGGAAAATGTAACAGGAAGACAGGAAGCAAATTTTGGAAGGAAGATACAGACTTTAGTTTAGAACTTTGTAAGTTTCAGATGCATATTAGACATCCAACTGCTAAGTTGAGAATGTGCATATGAAATTTAGAGACTAAGTTGGGATGCTAATAGGGCTTGGAAGACCTGAGGATAAGAATGAAATTTCAGGCCTTGAGACGGGAAAAGATCATCAAGGATAGAGGAAGGAACATTCCATTTCCTTTTATGCATTTTCAATTCCTTGTCCCCATTTTCTTCCACTTAATAGGATGTCCTACTCCTGGTTAAATTCAATCATCCTGCCACAAGTCTAAGCCTGTACAGCTGAAGGCAATGAAAGGAAAAGCACATGACTCTTAATCAAGGATCACAAATAAGGATGTTTTGGACTTGCCTGGAAGTCCTAATATATCCAGCACTCAATTCACTGTTCCCTCCCAAAAAAAGAAGTCTATTATTTTACTCTCTCCTCTGAGTTATAACATACCCTCTCCTGACTCTTAGATATTGGCCTTACATTTTATTGTCCAAAGAAAGCAGAAGCACCAGAAGAGGCTATTTCATCATCCCTTCATTAGACCTAGTTTCTGTCTCTATCTGTATTTCTACACTCTGCTCACCCTCCTTTTTCAATAGATGTAATCCCTCAGCTTCCCTCCAAGGTTTGTGCTACCATCCCTACTGTATTGTAACCATCTTCCATTTTAGCAACAGCAACAAATTCTCAGGCTTCAGGCTCTTTGTAGCTCCTTTAGAATTATCCTCAATTAATAAGAAAACTCCGAAAATATGTATCTCGACTCACTCTCCTGATTCCTTACCTCCAATTCTCTTTTAATTCACTCCATTCAGCCTTCTAGTCCTCACACCTCATTGAACTCACACTCACAACTCCTCTTACCACTTTTTGACTCAGTAAGTCACTACGTTTTTGTTTTTGTTTTTGTTTTAAGTGGTGTCTCACTCTGTCACCAGGCTGGAGGGCAGTGGCACCATCTCGGCTCACTGCAACCTCCACCTCCTGGGTTCAAGCAGTTCTCCAGTCTCAGCCTCCCGAGTAGCTGGGATTACAGGCATGCACCACCATGCCCAGCTAATATTTTTGTATTTTTAGCAGAGATGGGGCTTCACCGTGTTGGCCAGGATTATCTCGATCTCCTGACCTTGTGATCCGCCTGCCTTGGCCTCCCAAAGTGCTGGGATTACAGGCGTGAGGCACCGCGCCGGGCCTAAAACTCCATATTAAAGAAAGAATCGTGTTTTCTATTTCTTCTAAGGCAACAATGGAAACCCTGGTGATGAACCATAGAATAATTTAATGTGTTTGTTTCTGAGGGTAAGTGACGTAGATTCTGTACGTGTGTGACATCACAAGTATCAGTTGTTTAATGCAGAAAAAGAAAACCTCAAAACAGAGTAAGCCTGGAATGCAGGCACAACATCCCATCCATCTGCCCTACCCCAGACCATAAGGTATTCAATAAATATAATCTTTAAAAAGTACATCAATTATCATTGGCGAGAAACTTAGAATAAAGAAGTATTATTCTCTCAATTTCACAATAAGAAAACTGAAGATTAAGTAAATTTCCCAAGGTTACATGATTAGTAATTAAATCTCCTTCCAGTATTCCTACGATTTAGTTTCCACTGACCCTTCAGCTATTCAAAAAAGCACCAATATTTTATAATCTCCTTTCACCCAGGAGGCGGAGCTTGCAGTGAGCCGAGACGCGCTGTTGCACTCCAGCCTGGGCAAAGAGCAAGACTCCAACTCAAAAAAAAAAAAAAACGCCTTTTATCATTAAAAGCAAAAAGGTAACTTTTTCGGTATTAAAATTAGAACACTCATCTCAAGATGAATGAGGAAAATAATCTTGTGAAGAATTTTATCCCAAAAGGTAGCCTTTAGGCTCAAATAGGCGACAGCTGACCTGTATTAGCATATTTTAAGGCACAAAATAATATTTATTAAAATGTTTGTTTTGGGGAAAAAAATCTTTTTTCAGAAAACAAAACAGCTAAAATGGAAAACTCTTAGAAGCATTAGCTTTACAAACTGAGCAAACAAAGAAATGATTTTCATAAACATCAGAACACTAAACAGCTACCCCAGATTCTAATTTTGAATTTACTATTCTATTCATTTCTTTTTCAAAATTCCCTTTGAAATCATATTAGTATGGAGAGGTGACTATTTTGAGTATAAGAAATGAAAGCCAAGACAGCCATGGGTATTTGACATTTATACGTTTGTAATCACCTGAGATCTCTGTGTAAATATTTATGAGGAAATATTCTCTCCTGGTTTTAAGACAGGCACTTTTGTTTGCCAAATCTCAGCTCTGGTCCTAATTTCCATCTTGGGGGAAAAAAAATCTTTTGGCTCCACCTGAGTTAGGAAGTCTTCTGAATGAGGATATGAATGTTTTTGCATTATCACCCAGTTATCTTTATGAAGGTCTTTCAAGTTCGAATGGACTTTGGCTCCTTTATTTCAGAGGACAAAACTGAGGTACTCGATGATCAACCCCCACATGATAAAAACATCCAAGGGAAGTTAAGGATTCTTGTCCTCCAGACATGAGGCCCATTCAATATGTAACCTTTCATCAGGAAGATCCACAGAAACAGAAAAGATTTTTAGGTAAATGCGATCAGCCCATTTAAAAAAGGTACACACGAAGGCATGCCAGGTGATCCAGATGTATGAAGAGTATTAAAAACTTCCATTTACAAAGCTCCAAATGAAACAAGATAAACGCCTGAGGAAAAGGTTGAGTTTTTCTTTACTCCAGGTAGTTTTACATTTCACCCAAATAATCTGCATTTCCCCAACCCAGTGTGTCAGGTAACTCTTCAAATATTCAAATTTTCCTTCTCCTTAGCACTGATGTATGTATGCCATTCTAAAAGGTTGTAATTACATTTCCTTTTTAAAAACGAGCCTATATGTAACATTTGTTTTCTCTCAGGTACTTTAGCCCTGTATTTTTTAATTGCTTCTGTGGAACCGCAGTAAAGGACCATAAGTTCTTTTCCTTTATAGGCCTCTACAATGTTTTACACTTGAATGGAAAAACAAAAACAAAAAATGTGGTTAAATAGAGAAGTGAAACTATGAAGACGCAGAGTATAGGTTTAGCGAATAGCATTTTTGACCATATACCTGATCCTTTCAACATCCTCAGAAAGGAAGAAGATTTAGGAGATACAATCAGTTCCATCAGTTACATAGGTCAAGAATATTACAAATCCAAGCCTGTCCCTCTGTGTCTGATATCACTACCTTATTTTCCAAGCTTCCCCTCTGTTTACTCAGATGTCTGCAAATTCTCTATGATGGACTGGATTTTCCAAATATGGCCTCAAGAATATCTATCTCCCAACCCATACGGTCTTCTGAAACTTGCTGCGCACACATCAACAGGGGCAAACTATTCTTCTTGCACTACATCTAGGTGGTTTTGTGACTTGCCTGTAAGTAATAAAATGCTGTAACTCTGTGAAACTTCCAAAGCTGAATCATAAAGTGTGGCTCAGCTTCCACCTATTTGCTAAAACACTCACCCCATGCCTGGAGCCCAGAACCACCACGGTAGGGGTCAAACTAGCCTCAGGCAGCCATGCTGCAAGGAAGTTGAACCATATGGAGTGGCCCGCATAGGTTATCTGGCTAGCGGTACTCATCATCTGTTCTTCCCAGTCCAGGAACTAGCCATACGGGTGAACAAGCTTTCATGTAATCCCAGCCTCCTGACGTCAAAGCACCTGCAGCTTTAAAGTCTTGAGGACCCAGACATCATGGAACAGAAATAAGCTGTCCCTGTTGTACTCGTTCTGTATTCCTGACCAACAGGATCCATGAATACATTAGTGTGGCTGTTTTAAGCTTCTGTGCTTGAGGGAAATTTGTTATGCAGCCTCATCATAGCAGTTCCTACTTCTGATCTGGTCTCCCCGTGGTTTGTTTCTCACAATGTTGCCAGTCCTCTGTCATCCTTCAGAAATAAAAAGGTAGCCATGCTATTCCCCACATGACCCTCTTTTCTCAGATCCTCATTGCTTGCTACTACAAATTATTTGTCTTTAGCCTCAACAGCGCCCTAAACATGCACCAAAAATGCATTAATTCAGCCCTGGTCAATGAACTCTCTCATTGCCCCCAGAGTTTATTCTACCTCTTTACCAATAATCTGTAAGCTACTATTCCAGTAACTCTCAGAAAATTTTATTGTCATTTTTTCTCACTAGGAAAACTAATGATATCCAGGGGCAAATTATTTCAATTATCAACCCCCATCCCAATTTCATTCTACGGACACACATCTTTGGTTTTTTCCCTTCTGTCTCAGATCAGTAGTATTTTTCTTCTGTCTAAGGAAGAGTATTCAATCTTATACCGTTTATCACATTTTATTCCATCACCTCTGGAAATTTACTCCAACATTTATCTATTCTCTTGCATAAATATTTTTAACTCTCATTACCTCTTGGCCATCTGGCTGAATCTGTAACAGTATTCACAATTTTTTCCACACTCACAAAAAGTTATCTGTTTAAAAAAAAAAATCCCTTAAAACTTATCTCCCTTCAATCTCTTGCAGAACTTAGCTACAGTATTTTTCCATTCTTGTATGCATTCTTTGTTGTCATGAGATTTTTGACACTCCCCCACCAATGGATGAAGTCTCTATCTCTTGAATCTGAATGTCCCTGTAAATTGCTTTGACTAACAGAATATTGCCAACATAGGCAAAAGCCCAACCTAGCTTCCATTTAGATAGATCCGGTTATTCCAGACATCACAATCACCTTCCCTGAGGTCCTATGCATAACAGCAAGGTCAAGTGTACAATGGGGCCAGAGATAAGTAATCCAGCTGAGCCCAGATCAAATGGCCAACCAACAGAATTGTGAGCAAAAAAGTGATTATTGTTTCAAGTCACCAAGTTTATTGGTGGTTTGTTATGCAGCAAAAGTTAACTAATATAGCAGTTCATACCTAGAAGTGAGATGCTGCCATGACAAACATCTAATACAGGTGTCATTAGTTTTGGAACCAGTTTCCAGTTGGAGGCTGGAAAAGCAGAAATGAAACTATGAACAGATACTTGAAAAGTGGTGAGAAGGACACAAAAATTGTGACCTCTCTTATGAAATAGACAAACAATTGTCAAGCTGTAAACTACACAAATTTGGAAGATAGAATGTGTACCTAATGAAGTTGTAGATTTGGCTAAGGATATTGGCAAGCAGAATGTTGAAATGAGCAAAGAAGAAATTGTTCCAGTTCACAAACAGAATTTTGAAAAAAATACAGAATGCCTAGAACTTGCTGAGTTAGAAAATAAAACTGTTTCTTACTTAGTCTTTCAAACCAGTAAACAGTTCTAACAGTAATAAATGGCTTTGTGCTAAAGGTAAAACTGAAGATGGAGCTATAAGGGTCCATGGGATGTCTGAGTAGAGCGAGGACTATCCCAACGAAACTTGTGTGATTTTTAACTGATGTTGTGGATTATAACATGATACACAAGATATGGATGAGCCTGGAGGATATTATGTTAAGTGATATAAGCCAGCCATAGCAGGATAAATACTGCATATTTTTCACCCATATGTGGGAGCTAAAAAAAAGGGCTCATAGAAATAGAGTAGAAATATGATTATTAAAGGCTAAGAAAGGTATGGGGGGAGGGAAGAATAGGGAGAGGTTGGCTAATGGATAGAAAATGACAGCTGAATAGGAGGAATACATTCTAGTGTTCTATAGTACTGTAGGGTAACTATGGTTAAGAATAATTTTTTGTATATTTTCAAAACTTAGACAGGATTTTGAATGTTCACAGCACAAAGAAATGATAATAAATGTTTGAGGTGAGCATGCTAATTACTCTGATTTGATCATTTTGTAATTATTGTATACACCTGTAGATATGTCACACTGTAACTCATAATTACTACATCAACTAAAAGGAAAATAAAAAGCATGATGCACAGGAAATCCACCTCACAAAGTATTTAAAAGATCTGTAACACTGTAGACTGAAAAAGACTGGGACTCTTAAAAATAAAAAGGGGCCTCTGTGTCCCAAGTTTCTTATTTTAATATTATTTTTATTTTATTTTATTTTTTAAAGACAGCATTTGCTCTGACTTCCAGGCTGGATTGCAGTGGCGCAATCATAGATCACTGCAGCCGTGAACTCCTGAGCTCACGTGATCCTTCTGCCTCAGCCTCCCTAGTAGCTGAGATTATTGGCACATCACCAGCCCAGGTATTTTTTTTTTTTTATTTTAATTTTTTGTGGAAACCAGGTCTCAATTTATTATACAGACTCATCTCAAATTCCTGGCTTCAAACCATCTTCATGCCTTGGGCTTCCAACTTTCTATAAAAAATTAGCAAGCAAAAAAACTGCTAGCTAGGCCTTTTCTTATACGAAGGAAAGGGCATCTCAGAAGGCATATCCAAGAAACCAAAAGGCAGAGTCAAGAGCCTTTGAGAATAATACATTAGAAGATTCCCTCCAAGGGAGCACAATAGACCTTAATAAAGGAATACCTGGTGCCTCCAGGCCAAAAGAACCTGGTAACTTGTATCCTGCTGGATTTCATTGCTGTGGTCTAGTAACTATTTCCTTTTCATTCTTTTTTTTTTTTTTTTTAACGAATAACAGTAATTACTGTAGTCATTGTTTCCTTGTATTGCATGCTGAATGTGTGTGAAGCAAATAACTTTTCTTTTACTATTTTTTGAAACAGGGTCTCACTCGGTCACCCAGGCTGGAGTGCAGTGGTGTGATCACAGCTCACTGCAGTCTCGACCTCCCAGGCTAAAGTGACCCTCCTACCCAGTGCAAATAATTTTTATAATTATTATTATTTTTCACAGATCTCACACAAGGAGACACTCCGAAGAGTTTCATTTTCAACTAGACCTGATTCAGACCATGCAGTCATAAACTTTGAACTTTGGACTTTATGACAAAAATAGTTGAGAATTGTTTTAGTCCTGAAACAAGCATGAGCATATGTGACATGCAGGAGAAGTGTGTGTCTTTTGTGGACACAGAGAACACAGTAGTAAATGACCATGAATTGCGCTTGCTTTAGCATGCATATTACTTTGCAATGCAGCTTCTCTCATCCTCCCATCAAGATAGAAGTCTGCCCCTTCACCCCTTGAACATTGGCTGACCTTGCGTCCTGCTTTAACTGCTCAAAATGGCAGAAATGAACTTGAACAAGTTTTGAGCATAGACTTGAAGAGGCCTGACACAGAACATGCTCCTGCAATGATACCACCATGTGAACAAGCTTGACTCTCTTGAGGATGAGAGATTTTGTATAAAGAGAAGTCCAGCTGCCTAAAATATCTCAGACTTCCTAGCTGATGTCCCAGACATATGAATAAGCCTAGTCAGTACTCCATGACACAGAAAGCAGCCATCCTATCTAAGCCCAGTTCCAAGTGCCAGCCCTCAGAACTGTGAGCAAATTCAAATTGCTGCTTTCAGCCACTAGGTTTAGGGATTCTTTTTACACATCAATAGAAAACTGATACGAAGTCTTTCTTTTTATCCAGCCAGGAAAATTTCTTGAAAGACACCTTATTTTAAATCAATTTCTTCACTTCCCTTTTATGTTCTATTTGGAAAATTGTCATTAATTGTACGGGTTTAAAAGCCACAATTAATGTCCTGATATTAGAAAATACTTATCTCCAGTCACTTCTTGTTGAAAAACCTATTTATGTTCCTAATGTACATTGGAACTAATAATTGTAGTGCCTTTACTTAAGATTTATTTTGAGGATTCAATGCACTAATGCATAGAGCGTACTTTAAGAGATACCAAGTACGTAAGTGCATAAACGCATGAAGTATATTATATATTACTTCTAATCATTATTATCATTATAACTAACTTCATCTTACTATCTTTTATTTTACTATTACCCATAGTCCAATATATTTTAACTAGTAAAGCTAGTAAATTGAATGCTAGAAATCTCAAGTATTATGATAAAGTGGGAGGTAATTTTTGGAAAAGGGGGATGTTTAAAATAAGAATTCTAAATTAGGAACTAGCTACCCACTGGCCAGTCTACCTGTAGTTATTTCTTCCCTGACTCATACGCTGATGAAAAAAGATTATTAATCTTGTCAATCTAGAAAGGACTTCAGAGATCTCTAGTCTAAATTTATTTTATAATAGGTAAACTGATACCCAGAGAGAATATATAATTTATCTGAGGACACCTTATAAATTACTATAGTCTTGGCACTGAGACACAAGCAAAACCCCGTTTCTACTAAAAAAAAAAAAAAAAAAAAAAAAAAAGCCGGGTGTGGTGGTGGGCACCTGTAGTCCTAGCTACTAGGGAGGCTGAGGCAGGAGAATGGTGTGAACCTGGGAGGTGGAGCTTACAACGAGCCGAGATCATGCCACTGCACTCCAGCCTGGGCAACAGAGCGAGACTCCATCAAAAAAAAAAAAAAAAAGAAAGAAAGAAAAGAAAAGAAAGAGACCTTTTCCAAAATCAATGACAGGCCCCAAACCCCAGATCCAAGAAGCCAAGGCAACACCAAGCTAGGTAAGTACCAAAGCAGGGAAAGAAATCAAAAAACAGAATAAAAAAGCTCGTTTGCACCTATCATTTGAACTGTCAAAAACCAAAGACAACATTAAAAACAACCATAGGACAAAGACACCTTACATACAGAAAAACCAAGACAAGATTTATAAAAGAGTTCTTACCAAAAACCATGTAAGACAGAAAACAATGAAGGGCTATCTTTAAAGTGCCGAAAGAAATAAACTCTCAAGACATAATTCTGTACTTAGTAAAACTATAAACAAAGATTGTCTCACATAAATGAAATGGAGGAAGCTAATTGCCATGGGTCTGCACTACAAGAAATGATAAAGTTCTTTAGGAAGAAATACATGATAGCAGACAAAAATCTGGATCTAAAACAAGAAATAAAGATCACAAGAAATGGAATAGATTAAATAAAATATATTTTAATTGAAATTACACTTTTTAAAAAAAACTGTCTAAAGCAAAAGTAGTAGCAATGTATTGCGTATTTATACCATATATACATGTAAAACATATAATGACAATAGCACAAAAATACCAAGGAAAAATGTGGAATATACTATTCTACTGGTTTATATTACATGTGAGATGTATATTGTTTGAATAAAGACCACTATTTTTCGAGATGTGCACTTTAAATCCTAAGGCAACCATTAAAAGAATAAAAGCAATTCAGTGTTTTCTTAATATTCCTTGATTATATTACAATAATAAAAATACTATCTAAATATTTGGAAATTGATGACCAAATGTCAAATTTTTCTCAGCTACTTAGTGCCTTTGTGTTTTGCTTATTTTTATAAACTTCTTTGCTGTCTCTTCCTCATATAAAGACTTCAAATTGATATATATATACCCATACTTAAGTACCTAATTATTATCTCACAAACAATTGTCTTGTCTTCATACAAAGACTGTAGTTTTCTTAATGTCAAAAGCTTTTCATTGCTTTTCTAAATCTTAGATCTAACAGAGTTCTCAGCACTTGACATACATTAAGTCAAATATTATTTATAGATGAGAGCCTCCGTGGTAGATGGTGAGATTTTCTTAACTTTCTCTGCTTATCTCAGATCTTAGCTATGTCTGGCACTGACCTCTAACTGCCAATACTTAGGACTACTGGCAGATGCTACCATAATGTTTCATCTTTCACTGGACTAGTCACGCTGGCAGTAAAGGCAAGCTTAACATCATATTTCTGGCATTAGCTCTATCTTGCTTCTCAACAAAAAAGATTAAGTTTTTGTTAATGCTGTCAGTCATCTTTGCTTCATTTTGAAACCCTGTCAGAAATGGATAAAACAAAGCAGAATATCAAAAGTGCCCTTGTGTTATAACTGAAAAGGTGGTTAGACTGGATGAGCTCCTTATGCTCTTTTAAAATCTAAAATTTAGTGATTTGCTTTTTGCAGGTTTATTAAAAATGGCAACCCATGCCATAGTCTCAAAAAGAAAATGCCATGATTGTAACTTAGAAAGCAAGCCCTCGACAAGGCCTACCAGGATATTTCAGGTCCTTATAGCAATGGGGCTTGACTGATGGTTAAATTATTATTACTTTTTGGTGGGGAAGTCAAACTTACTCCATCGAACACAGACACATGACTAGTATTCAGCCTCTGAATCTCATGTGGTATAGCTACAATACCACATGCTACTATACCACAGACAATTTCAGGGTCAAGTTGATTTTCTATTGTCTAAGATTGTAGAGGAATGGTAGCAGAAATCCAAAAATGAAGGCTTATTTTTTTTAGCCTTTGTATGCAGTTAGTGGAACAGATAAATACTGATTTGTGAGGGACATACCATAGAAATAGAAACGTGGGGGCAATCTTTTCTCCACCCGGGGCGTGAAGCCACAGAATGAAAATACATATTTCCAGAATAGAATAAAGAAGGAAAAAAATACCATGGTTTTTTCCCAGAGTAGAAAAACACTGTTTTTTAACAAAATTTATGTTTATGGGTTAAGCATTTATCAGCTTCAGATACTTTAATTGTGAATACCTTAAAGCCACAGGTTTCTAAATTAATCACATTAATCTTTAGTAAAATTTAACTTTAAAGAAAAGTAAAGCAATTAAAACTTTTAGAATGCATTATGACTTTTTATAAACCAATGTCCCATCCCACTATAAATATTATAATGTTTGACAGCTTAATGATAATAAAATCAACTTCCCAAACATTTTTCAATTTTTCTATGTATTTCAAGACAATTCTAATAAGTGGAAGATACAAAGATAAAATATGTCAAAACTGAGAAAAATTATGTTCTATAGTTACACCATTTATCAGTTCTCTAGCTACTATATTTGTTATTCATTTTTATTATCATTACTACTTTAATGGTGTTTAGATACCTATCACAATAAAAATAAAATCATGTTAATTTTGATTAGCTGAATACAATACCTGGGATGCTGAAACAGATACATACAGCCAGAGCAAAAATTTCAATTGATTTACTTAGGAATAGCAAATAATAAACTTTTTTTAAAAAAAGAAAAGTGGATTAAAGGCACGTAGACATTTTTGTATACCATCATTTTTTGGCTAGTCACCAACTTTGCCATTGAAAGTAATGGCAAAAACCACAATTATGTCTGCACCAACCTAATAAATACTTATTAGGATTGGACAGTAATACAAACTGATACTGACATAGTCAGGAGGAGGACGGTCCACTGGAAAGAATAGGAGAGGGCTAATTGGTAGGTTCTGGGAACTGGGTGGAAACATATTCACCAATCTGGACCAGATTCTAGGTAACAGGACTAAATGCAGGAAGGTCTTACTCAAACAATGCTTAAAATATAGTGTCTAAAACATAAGTAGTATCTGAAATATAAGTGATGTCTAAAATAGAAATATAGATTCAGGTACAGGAGAAGAAGAAGCAGGGCAAGCAATGTGCTTCCACATCACAATAAGCCCTCAAATGTCTCCATGTAACATCTCCCTGCTATTATGACACGTAAGACTTTGGAGTTGAAATCCTTGTCTACATGTGGGCCCTGCCATTTCCAGAGTTTTAAGCTTGGGTACATGACTCGACCTTGCTAGGATTTAGTTCTCTCATTTATAATAAAGGAATAGTATTTGTCTAATAGAGTTGATTCAATGAAATTGCAAAGATTCAATAAAACAGTATTTTTGTAAGGTTAACACAGAATTATCACCCAATAATAGTTGTAATTATATTTATAGGGGTGGGGTGTGTGGTATGGAATGTCACAAACTCAGTTACTGAATCAGTATTGTAAATATATTAGATGTCTTATTGAAATATAGTGCATGTTTTTATTTGCTCCATGACAGTGTGAAATTTGATATTTCCTTGCTTCTGGTATGGCTGGGGAGTTCCTAGTTTCAGTCCTCATGAAAATGGCAACTTAACCCTGGAAAAATTGTTGTAAAACAGCCAACTAAGGTCTGGAGACTAAAAAGACGCAGCAGAGAGTGAAGGAAAATCAACTCCTGAAAGGAGGCAACAGCCCTGAGTGAATTTCCTAATTTAGGACTTGTACCTGAGAACAGGCTCTGGTCTCCACAATGTAGAAAGGCTAAAACTCTGGTAGAAAACCCACAGTCCTAACTGACTTGAAAAACCAGACAGCAGAGTTGAGAGCAAATGCAACCAATAGAAAGCGAGAAAGAAAATCCTAGAAAACAGAGTCCAGAAGCTCGGAACCTGTGAACAAATTCTTTTCAAATCTCTGGCTAATTGTGAACCACTCATGCACAGCATAAATTCCAAGCACCCCAGGTAAAGCCAACAAAACAAACAAACAAACAAACGGCAACAGCAAAATTTAAACCGTTACCCACCAAGGGGAAGATGGATTTTATACTTTGAATCCAGTCAAGTGCCTGCTAACACAAAGGAACAACAACAACAACAAAAGTATTAAATAGAATTTAATAGGTAGTGGATCCCATAGATGTTATAGAATAACATCTATAACATCAATATAGAATATATTTAGAATCTGTAACATCTATATAGAATAATATCTATAACATCATCCATAATGTCCCAGAAACAATCAAAAATCAATTCACATATAAAGAAACAGGAAAATAAGACTTATTTTTAAGGAAAGGAAACAAAACAATAGAGGACAGCCCCAGGATGACCCAGAAGTGAAAATTTTAATATAAGGACTTTATAACAGTGATTATAACTGTGTTCAAGGAAAGGAAATTATGCTTATCATGAATGAAAAGATTGGAAATATTAGTAAAGAAATAGAAATCCTAGAAAAAATGAAATGGGAATTCTAGGATGAAAATAACATAATATCTAAAATATAAAGTGAGAAGAGTGAAAATCACCTAACCTTACACAGCATACGTAGTCACAAAGACAATAACGCTGATCAAAATGTTTATGACAGCTACTGGAGCCTATATCAACAGGGATTCAATTTAATCTAGGAGATCAAGGAAGGCTTCTCTAACAATGAGATATTGAAGCTGAGATCTGAAGAAGGAGTAAAATTGACCTAGGATAAAGAGTGGCAGAAGCAGGGGAGGAAAGGTGATGAATTCTCAGCAATGGGAAAAACGTTTCAGCAGGATCAGAAGAAAAGCAATTTGAATAAACTAAAAAGTAGGGAACATGAAAACATGAGTCCATAGAATACACCAAGACCAAACTATTTAGGGTCATGTAAATCATGCTAAAGAGTGTTCTGTGCTACGTGAATGTATTGAGTGATTTTATTCAGAAGCAAAACATGATTAAATCTACATTTCCAAATATTTATTTCCTGTGCATCAATTTTTTCATATGCAGTGGGAATGATGTGGCCACTTACAGCTTTCAAATTCTGTGAGATACAAATTAGGAGTCTTAGTAGATTTGCTCAGCAATCTATACATTCAAGTAATTGTGATTCCAAAGGACCATTGGCTTCGATGACAAAATCTATTATCTGAGATGCCAAAAATGCCTATGAAGAATTGAGTCCTTGTTATTCTATGTGAAGTAACTAAGGAATGGAAAACCAAACATTGTATGTTCTCACTGATATGTGGGAGCTAAGCTACGAGGACGCAAAGGCATAAGAATGATACAATGGACTTTGGGGACTTGTGGGGAAGAGTGGGAGGGGGTCTAGGGATAAAACACTACAAACATGGTGCAGTGTATACTACTCGGGTGATGCGTGCACCAAAATCTCACAAATCACCACTAAAGAACTTACTCATGTAACCAAATACCACCTGTACCCCAATAACTTATGGAAATTAATTAATTAATTTAAAACAAAACTGAGTCTTTCTGGGAAAAAAGTAACTATGAGCTTATCTTCTGCTTCTCTGGGGCAAAAGTGACTGATGGCAGAATAGGGAACCTATCCAAAAAAATACTTTGTACATTTTATTCTACCCTGTGTTCATATTATAACCTTGCATATAGAACATAGATATTATTTTTGCCAGAGAATAAGCAAAATAGAATATATATTCTGTTTCAAGTCATGAGTCCTTTATACCAGGGAGATTATAAACATAATAGTAATAATAACATTAATAATACTTGAGCATTATGTACCAGGCACTTTGTGTTTTTTTTTTAAATAGACACTCTCATTTTAATTTCACAACAATTGTGTAGATTTTCTACTATTATTATCATTCCCATTTTAAAGATAGTAAATTCAGACATAGAAAGGTACTTCTGTTGGCCAAATTCATTCAGGTATTTTTAGGTTGAAGCAAGATTTCTTCCCCAGCGTTCTAATTTTAGAATGCACGCTCTGGTGCATCCAATTACACTGTATAGAGTTATTCGTATGCACATCCCTGTTCCATTTAAAACAAAGCTACGTTTTGTGGGGTGAAGCAGATAGGAGCGCAAAGGTGCCTCTAAAAACACGAGATCCACCCAGACATACCTGAATATAAAGAAGCCCCTGTTTTTACCACTTCTGCATCGGCGGTTTATTAAGAAAAAAACAGCACATTTTTGGACTGACTGGTATGTTATGTTCCCAATAATAAGCTGATTTACAAACAATAAAGGACAAAGTCTCTCTTCCAAGAAATTCACAATTTCACCCACTTGAATCATTTTCTTCCCGTCTGGCTGGAAATTCCCATTTCCTCCAGGTGCGGAAGCCATCTTATCTGCTCAGGCTTTCCTGCAGGTGACAGCGTAGCCTTCTAGAAGAAAGGCAGTGGGGAGAAAAAGCAGTGCTCATTAAGAGAAAATCAGATTCATATTCCTCACACATATGCCTTCATGTCCACACACTGAGAATTTTTAAAGTTGGAACAAGGATACTTTGCCTGCTTTATTTCTGTTCACCGTCACACATTTCTGCCTCTCTGAAGAAATCGAAAGCAATGAGAACAGTAAAGATTTGACATGCAGTTGCAGAATTGTCCATGTACATAACCTGGCAGTCCCAGGTGTTGGGGAAATGCTTCTTCCCCATTTCAAATCATTTCCTCCCTGTTCATTCAAATAATCAACCATTTTTGTAACATCAGTGGCATCTCTTTACCGTGTTTCTTTCCCACGGAGAAAAGTGACTTACCTGAGAAGGGATTTTGATGCAAAAATGTGTATTTCAATGAATATAATCTCTGAAAATGCAATAACATTAGACATTAACAATAAAATACTGATAATTAGGAATATCATCTATTTTAAAAAATACATATCATGTGTTTTTAAATAATTAGTTAAGTATTATGGGTATTAGAAAATATTTAGAACTGAGTTTAAGAGAAAACATTACATATCAAATTTTGTAATGTACAGATAGTAAAATATCGAAACACAAATACACACGTAATGTTACGTGTATACTTTATGAAAAGTATAACTGAAAATTAATGAGGTTATTATTCAAATGATACAGTCAGACAAAATAACAGAAATAAAGTAGAGAAAAGAATGAGAATAATGAACACAAATCAGTGAAAAAGATTTCCATAAACAAAATTTATTATTTTAATGGAATAATAAAACATCTTGTAGTATGATTGATCAAGAACAAGAAAACACACTATTCAGACAATAGGTATCCTTTTACAATAGCATAATCACAATAATAATCTCTGTATTTCATTCAATTCCAACAAAATTCTAATAGAGATTCACCATATTTTTAAAACTCATTCTAAAATTAACTTGGAAACATAAAGTTAAAATTTGACAAGGTAGAAGGAAAATAGAAGGACATGAAGAAGAAAAGGAGAAAGATATAGAGAAAAAAGAAGGAAAGGAGAAACAAAAAAGCAAAAGAAGAGAAAGAAATGCTGATAATCTACCAGATATCTATAATTTCTGTAAAATTATTTTAATCAAAATGTAGTATTAATATAAGGATAGAACAAACTATTAAGGCTAATATCTGTCCCACACACACATAGCAGCTTGGTTTATGATGGAATCTACATTACAAATTAGTTGATATATCAAATAAGACAAATGTAAAAAAGTGAATAGTGGCTTCGACCCGGTCCTCAACCTTTTAAACTTTACGTGAAGGATGAAGAAAAAATGGGGACGAAGAAGTGCATAGAGTCCTTATCAAATCTCTTATACACTTCTACTCTTACAGAGGAAAAGAGAAATGGAGCTAGAGATGGCATCAGATCAATGGAGAACTATTTTTAAAATTTGAGGACCACAAGGAATGATGGCATGTTAAGGGAAAGTATCCAATGTACAAGAAATTGTTGATGTAGGAGATAGAACATTTTGTGAGTAAATTCTTGAGTCGGTAAGAGAATATGTGATCTAGAGCATTATGAAGTGGCAGATTTAGGAGTAGGAAAAGTACTGTTATGCAAGGGATGGGAAATGTATGGGAATAAATGAAGTTGGTAGTAGAAAGATAAGGGATTCCTGTCTGGTTGCTGACTCTGTCCTCACCAGTTGGGGGACCTACTTTAGACAAATACCTCTGCTTTCTGATCTCTGTGTCCTTCAAATAGAAATGGAAAAAAATATACATTAACCTCATAGTATTTTGTGATAATCAAAAGAGATGGTGTATATAAGGCACTTAGCATACTGCCTGGTGCATAATTAGTGCTCAGTTAAAAAGACATTCTTATGTGGCAATATATTCTGAGGAAGGCACCACACAAATCCACTGGAACTTGCTGAACACTTTAGCAAATGGATTAGCTGGCATTTACTTATAAGGAAAAGGTACAATTTTGACAGAGAGGAAGAGAATTTTTAAAGGTTAGAAAATTATGAATATCAAAGCCAAAATCTGAGATCAATTAAAAGTTTGAATATGGGAATCCCAAGTATTTATGTTTCTGACTCCACTTTTCCCTCTCAGCGCCTCTATTCTTTCATATATGAATTAGGAGAAATGATAGTACTATCTCACAGGTAGGTTTTGGATTAATGATTAATAATGTAAAACATAGAGAATGATACCTTGCACAGCAATTGTTATTATACAGTTTTGCAATTATATATATTTATATAAATATTTCATAATAGAATATGTAAATCATAAATAAAATATACTTTTATAAGTGTAAAACACTAGTTGTATAAATTAGTTACATAGATATTACCATATAAATTTTCTCCAACAGTGGAGAAGAATTAAGAATTATAATAATGTTTTTCATTTACTTCTTTTTGACCCTTTTGCAACATGTTGTGTCTTTGAACCCTCACAGTTTAATCCAAGAGTGAATTAAGATAATGGTGAAAATTAATTAACATTCAAAGTATATAAAATCCTATCTTTTATGCCACCTAATTTTATGATGGATCAAATCAATTCTATTTTATTCCTCTTTGTTTAAACCAAAGTAGCTCAACTACATCACCTTGAGCCTTTATTTAGAAAAGAATGGCAAAACAAAGTTCTCACCAACAAAACTTCTTGGCGTTCAAATGCTTGGAATTACTACACTGTTTGTCGTTTCATTTTCAGATCCTCTGGCAATAGATGCAGCAGAAGGGCTCTCCAAAAACCCTTTGTCCTGCTGCTCTTCTGGTTTGATTTGCCATTTCAAAGATTTTGAGAAAGCAAAGGATTCTAGGTTTGATATGTGGTTCAATTAACAAAATAGCATCCTCTATCTGATACAAAACACAGAGAAATTCTTGGCCTTGGAAGTAGTGGTTTTCCCATCATTAAAGCATTTAAGCAGATGCCTCACAGCCACTCCACAAGAACGTGAGAAGTCTCAAGGCTTCCAGCAGGCTGAGCCATTTCTTCTGTGAAATGCTTCCTCCTCACTCCCGCCACAGGTTTCTAATGGAGGCTTTCATATTCTTATTTGATGCTGGGTCTCTATATGTGGATTAATGGGCTAATAATGAACAAGTAAGTCTAAAGGGACCATCAGGGGCTTTTCCTAGACTTTTCAACCTGGATCTGAGAGAGACACTAGAATTTAGAGTTGAAGATTTGGGACGGCGGACCAGGCTCCCCATGGTTGTATCAGTTCCTCCACTTACAAGTTCGGGGTAACCAGAGAGGTTACTGGACACCTCAGTCTCTTTTTCTTCATTTGTAAAATGAAAGAATAAGAAAACAGCATTGTCATGAGACTTGCATGAGTTACCACATGTAAAAGACTTCCTATAGTTTTTGGCAGAGTAAACTCTCAATTAAAATTAGATAGCATTAATATATGATTACTATCAATCAACTCTCATTGCTCATAGATTTGTAGGAAGTAGATCTGAGTGGTGAAGAAGGGAGGTCCCTGGTCATTTAAGTCTATTTCTAGTTATTCGTGAAACTGGATGCATTTCTTCCCTTCCAATAAATTCTCCTTTTCCCTGGGGAAAAAAAAAAACAAAAACAAAACTGGATTTCTATCAGTTGTCATAAAACCAAATTATTTGATAATGAACTTTGCATAATATCAGATAGGTGGCAGCTATGGAATTCTACACTTCAGTGATTCTATACCTAATTCAGATTGGCCCATGCAAGATGCCCTCTGGCCTGGCTTTTGCTATTAAATACTGTGCTACAAGAACTCAATCTCAGTTTATAAAGTAGTAGTCAGCTTTGGACATGTAAATTACTATAGTAGAAGCAGAAGACTCAGTCCTTACTTCCAAATGAAAATAATAATATTATGAAAAAAAAAGTATTAATACATGGTAGAAAGACACATCCCCCTCAAAAAAAAAAAAAAAAAAAAAAACGGCAAAGCCATTTTTTTTCTTTACCCAGAAAAGCACATAAAAATCTTTATCTAGACCGGGCGCGGTGGCTCACTCCTATAATCCCAGCACTTTGGGAGGCTGAGGCAGATGGATCATGAGGTCAGGAGATCGAGACCATCCTGGCCAACATGGTGAAACCCCATCTCTACTAAAATACAAAAAGTTAGTCAGGCATGGTGGTGTGCACCTGTAGTCCCAGCTACTTGGGAGGCTGAGGCAAGGGAATTGCTTGAACCCAGGAGGTGGAAGTTGCAGTGAGCCAAGAATCTGTTCTTTCTTAATCTTTAAATATTATTTTAAATAGTATCAGTCTTTTATTTCAATTTGTTTATTTTTTTTCTTTCTGGAGAATAGTAACAAAAAATTATTTAAAGTCAATAGGAATAGGAAAGCTGAGCTTATTGATCCTGAAGCAGAGTTTAATAAGCGACCTTTAGTTTATCTGTCCGTAGCTATAGCTATCCATGTATCTATCTGTCTTTATAGAAGGATAGATGGAGAAATCAAGTAGAGTTCCTTGCTCCCAGATTAAATGATTCGGTGTGAATTAAGGTAGATGCCATGTAGCGTAGATGGAAATAGAGTAACCTAGAGAATTTTATGGGCTTCCTTTGGAGGAGATATTTTAGTGTAGGTGTAGGACAAACTTGTTAAAGAATCTGAATGTGGATGGAAAGGAAAGAAATAAAATGTACTCATTGAAAACAGACTTACCTCAAGTTCTTGAAATCTTCTCAGAATTCTACTGTGTTGGCATCTGTGTATAATCATCAGTTAAAAATAAAATCTAGACTTTCTCAAATATCCATAAGCCTATAATATGATGAAAATAAGGAAGATTTGAACATATGAGCTGTAAGTGCCAATTCTAATTCTACCACAACTATTATGTGACCTTAGGCAAATACCTTAACATCTGTAAGTTCAGTTTACTCATCTTTATAAGAGAACAATGCTCGTATCATGCTTTAATTATAGTAGCTAAGTAAGAAGAAAAATAAAAAATATAAGCCACAAAGTACAAATACAAATAAAAACAACTACTAGACTCTGAGTTTTTCACACTTATGGATCCACGTTATTTATCTTTTTGTCCCCAATACCTAGCATAACATTCCCACTTCCCTATAGGTAAAATCCAAACTTCTTAATATTATTTTTTAAAGATTCATAATGATATAGCCCTTGTTTCTCTCTTACATTATCCCTTGCCACTTTACATTGATGTTCTCCAGTTGTAAAGATTTTGATGTTGTGAGTTCTTGAATTGTTCTAATATCTCGGGGTTTCTGCACGCACTCTTGTCTGTGTCAGAAACCCTCTCACCTGTTCTTTTCACTATATTCTACTTAACCTTCAGATTCATTCTCTATGCGGTTTCTTTCAGGATCGTTCTATGATATTCCAAAGGCAGATTTGATGCCTCTCCTCTATGTTTGTGTGACACCTTGTCTGTACTTGCTAATATAGCACTCAGCAGAGAGTATTAAAATTACTTATTTCCCATTAATTTACAAACTCTTTGAGACGAAGGCTCTGTCTTATTTACCTTTCCATTCTCAGAGGATATCAAATAGTCACAAAACAGGTGCTTAGATATTTACAGAATCAATCCTAATATGTTGTAAATTAGAACATCAAAAATGGAAGAATTTCTTATTTTATCTTATAGAGATCAGGTATTATTTAGGAACAAGTTCTTGAAAAGAATAAGTAATTGGAAGATATTTAATCTTCTTAAAAGATTGAATGTGAGGAGAGATGGATATTTTAAAATATGATTTCTTGCCAAATTTATGAAGACATTTGTAATATGATACAAAATTTAAAGTTTCTACTGAAAGGCAAAAATACAGCACTTATCAGAAATCTCTGAGAGTGTAAGACAGTTCCTTCTGGATAAATCTTCAAAGCCACTATTTGAGAACTGGTTGCAGTTTTCTTTGATCTCTTTTTTCCCATTTAGGGGATAGAAAAGGCACAAATGGAATTTGTGGGCAAGATTCATTTGCAGAGAATGGACTGTGAAGTCTCTTGCTGAGTCTCTCTCTGTCTGTCACACACACAGACAGACAGACAGACACACACACACACACACACACACACGCGCGCAAACCTAAAACCAAGGAGGCATGGGAGCTCAACTTCCTTTAGTTTCAACCCCTCAAACCTAAAGTTGAGGGTCTTTAGTAGGACCACTCGTAGAATTTAATATGTGTAACCTCAAGTTTGGAAGGTCTGATTCACATGTTGGAGATCTAGCAGGCAAGAGAGATGGTTTGGCAGGCTGTTTAGTGAAGAAGTGAGTTGGGATGATAGTCCTGCACTCCCAGAGTTTGTCAAGCCAAACGACATGTGAACAATTCCCTTGGACCATATGTGGGCCATGTCCAATGTGTGAGCGTTTCCCATGGACCAGATGTAGGCCATGCAGCAAAGAGAGCCAGTGTCCAGATTTGTCTTGGCTTCAAGAGGACTGCATGAAGGTCAAGAGGACACCAGTAGAGAGAGGTCTCTACGAACGGGATTTTCAAAGGCAGTCAGCATCCAGAGCAAAACACATTGTCCTCACCCCAGGACTCAGGAGGAGGCTCCAAACAACTCACAGCAGTGTCGCTACTCAATATCTGCCAGGTCCAAAGTGCATAAAGCCATTTTATGAGATTGCCAAGCCAGCAAAGTATCTGGTAGCTTTGCTCTTCTTGCCCCTAGACTTCAACCCTCACTTCAGGATGAGATAGGAGAGAAGAAAGAAAAAATAAAAAGCCAACTACTAAATTCTCCTCTCCAAAGACAAGTGCTCTGCATATGCCTCAAAAGCCAACATGAACATATTTTATAAAGCAATATTAAGGCAATGGCCTTCCAGAAAGAGCATAGCTGGTTTAAAATATGGGAAAGGGATTTATAGGAAAAGTAAAACTCACAAAATAAAACTAATTTATTGATTGATTGACTTTTACATATTTTTAGAGTCAGGGTCTCACTATGTCCAGGTTGGAGTGCAGTGGTCATTCACAGGTGTGATTACCATGCACTCTGGCCTCAAACTCCTGGCCTCAAGCAATCCTCCTGCCTCAGCCTGCTTAGCAGCTGGGACTACATACATGTGCCACCACATCTGGCCTAGAACTAACTTTAAAATGTTTTTAAAACTTTTTTTGTAATGTAGCTGTTTTAAACCAAGTTACAGCCTAAAGACAGTGAGGAAGTCTTCTGTCATAATTTCAGTTTGTATAAATATCTCAGAACATAGATATGGAACACTAAGCTCCATTGCACCTCTGCTGCAATAATCATAAGGGAAATGGTGTGAGCACCATATGGCAATCCTAGATTATCTTCCCATCCCAAAGGGAGTTAGAGAATCTAAACGCTAGTCAGCAGCAACACAATAAAGTATTCAAATTAAATCATTTTTATTTAACTCAGTTATCAGTGAGTTGAATATTCTTTCTTTCTTGCAATAGATAGTAGGGCAAATAAAACGCTCCCCCCAAAAAACCTAAGATATTCTAGATGGAAGACAAATATGAACAAGAGGTTGATGACCAAAGGAGAGTAGCTTGGTGAAAGTAGAGGAATAGGAGTTGGTGAAGGAAGTCAGGCACAATGGCTCATGCCTGCAATCCCAGCAACTCAGGAGGCTGAGGCAGGAGAATCACTTGTGGCTGGGAGTTTGAGACAAGCCTGAGCAACAGAGCGAGACCCTGTCTCTTAAAGAAAATAAAAAATAAAAAATAAAAAAAAATACATGAATCGATGAGGGAAAAATATGGCCAGAGTTGGAGCAAACTAGACTTGCATTATCATGTCATGGAATGTTGCAACTGGAAAGGAACCAACAACTTATTTTACAGATAAAGAAACTAGAGCCCAATAAATTAATTTACTCATGATCAAATAGTAGGTGGCAACACTGGGCCTCAAATCCAGGTCTTTGGACTGTAAATACTGAAGTTATTTCTCTGAGCTTGCCTCCTAAGCAATCATTAGCATGGTGTGCTTAGAGAACATCAGCATTGTTCTTAAAGAAGAATAAATCATGAAGGGAAGGGTCCAAAAGACCTTGGCAGTGGAAAGATCAATACTCATGAATAAATAGAAACAAAATGTTTCCACCGAGAGGGATCTCATGTCTTGAGGTCTTAAATTTCATGAGTATGGGTCTAAGGAAAGAAGCAATAAAGGAATATAATCCTTTCACACATGGTTCAAGAAGGCTTTATGAGGGCATGGGGGATTTGAGGCTGAGAGAAAGCCTATTCAAAGTTCTGAGCTACGTTGAAAGAGGAAATGCTCTACGTATAAAGATTTACTGTAATTTCTGGGGTGTTTTTCCCTGTATAGAATCTAGGACCTGTGGTTTATTAGCTTGATTTTCATGATGAGAATGAAAAAGAAATTACTTTTTCTTCTTCTTTGTGAGGTATTTGCTGTATGGGGAAAGACATCCTAATCCCTTTATTCACTTTGCATGGCTCTCTATTTCTATTCATTTTGCTTCAAGAGATCATTAAACCCAGCTGTGCTCAGCAGTGATCATGGAAATAGATGGAGAGAGATTTGACGGATATGACAACAGAGCAAGGTTTCACACCCAGGATTTTATGCTGAGGAGTTAGGAGGTAAAAGACCTCCTGACCGAGGCAAGATGATTTCAAGAGGCACTCTCCTCTCTGGGAGGGCTTCGGAGCCAGCCTCATCCTCCCGCCCTGGCTTTGTCTTCCAGAGATTAACACAGGAATTCTCTCTGAAAGTGGCATGTCACTTGAATGACTAGCTGAGCCTGAGATTTTAAGAGCCTTTCTATATAATCTTTGGAAAAATAAAAAAACACACACAATCTAAAAGATAGGACTGGTCCTGCTAGGTTAATACTATAGAAACATGAGCTGGGAGAAAAGATAAATTGAACACGGTAGAAAAATGTAAGTGAAATGACTTGATTATTTACTGTGGCGGATTTCTGTTGCTCTGCTTAAAGGGGCTGGCATAGCATCAGGAAAGAGTTTAAACCACCAAGAAATGCAGGGAGTCACCTATGGAATCTCAGCCTGATGCAAATTATATCAGCACTTTGTAGGGAGAAAATGGCACTCTTGGATGGAAGAAATTGCAATGGAATCAATAAAATATTCCACTCAACTGGGTGATGTTGAGTTAGCTTCCCAATATCTCAAGGCTGCAGGTGAAATGTCACAGTCCAGCTTTAAAAGAGCTCAAGCAAGAGACAAAAGTCCTGCTTATCATGTGGATGTTTCTGTGTGAATGTGCATGGAAAAGGAAATACAAATATACCTTACATTTAAATAGTCAAGAATCATCATTAAATAAACACCTTCCATGCGTCTATGATTGTCCCAGGCATCAAATACAAGGTATGAGCAAAGATCTCCAGCTTTTGAGACATGATCAGGACCCAATTTCTGCTAAATCCCAAAGAACACCAGAAACCCAGTGTAGACTATCATTACTAACTAACCTGGCTTGACTTAACAGGTGAAATCTATTTGCCCTCCTGCTCTTAACCATGTTCATACATTACAGGCAATAATCTTAAACTTTATTTCAAGGCAGAAAGGACATGAAATCATTTTAGGTGATGCATAATAACAACAGAAGCACTGGATGGAGACCTAAGTGGTTTAAGTTCAACTTCTGCCTATATGATCTTGTGTAAATCAGGGTCTTTTTAGTTATCTCTAAATGAGAAGTTACTGATGCTTGTTCTGGCTACTTCACAGTATTTCTAGGAAGGTTCTGGAAGCAATATGCCAGCTAGATTGCCTGGGAGGCTGGGGATCTTGCTAGGGGACTCCAGAAGTGACAGAGCATGTGGTGACAAGGGCCTGGGTCAGGGCCAGAAAATGTGCCCAGAAAAGAGCATTATAGTCAGATTACCTTTTCAAAATTTTCACTTTTAACTATGAAACAATTAAAAGATATGGAAAAGAATAATATTGTACTGCCCATTTGATAAGAAAGAAGATTTTAAGTGTCCTTACTACACTCACCTCACCTCAACTCACACACATCGTAGCTGTGGATGGCAATGTATGTGTTCATTAATTTAATGTGATAATCATTACACAATGTGTAGGCATATGAAATCATCATGCTGTATACCCCGAATATGTATAATTTGTATTTGCCAGTTGTACCTCAATAAAGCTAGAAAAAAAAAAAGAAAATATTTCTAGGGAAGACACTAAAACAAGGTTAGGAGAAAAAAATAAAAAATAAAAGTATGAAGGAATTAGGGTGAAATATTAGCTAAAAACTTCAGCAATTAATAATTGTTCACTGTATTATTCTTTTTTTTTTTTCTCTTTTTTGAGACGGTGTCTCACTCTGTTGTCAGGCTGGAGTGCAGTGGTGATCTCGGCTCACTGAAAACTCTGTCTCTCAGGTTCAAGCACATCTCCTGCCTCAGCCTCCCAAGTAGCTGGGACTACAGGTGTGCACCACCACACCCAGTCAATTTTTGTATTTCTAGTAGAGACAGGGTTTCATCATGTTTGCCAGGATGGTCTCGATCTCCTGACTTTGTACAAATAGTTATGTCTAGCTACCATCAATACACAAAAAATTAAAGTATTTCTTGCCAAGGATATTTGGCACATAAGTAAATATTACATCTATGTTTTAATGTTATTTTGAATCCTGTATTCTCAAAGATGTCATTTAATTGTGTATTATTGTATATTAAAATAACTGTTCCTGTGAAAAAAAGTAAAGAATATAAACAAAATCTGTGTGTCCATCAACAAAAAAAGTTTTAAAATTGTGACACGTTTGCTTAAGAACTCATGTAGAAAGGAAGAGGAAGAAGGAAGGGAAGGAGGGAAGGAGAGAGAAAGGGAGGAAAAATTGAAAATTTCGTATATACAAAAAAATTCACTCTCACCATTACTCCTCATTTCCAATCCAGGCATTAGCATTTTCCTCACCTTGATTTGTAGTACTTCCTGTATTTTTTCTAACTCTTACTAAATACATTCTTGGATAAGAGTACCTTGTTATTGAATAAGAATATTGTATTAGTTAGGGTTCTCTAGAGGGATAGGACTAATAGGATAGATGAATATATGAAAGAAAGTTTATTAAGGAGTATTGACTCACACGATCACAAGGCAAAGTCCCACAATAGGCCTTCTGCAAGCTGAGGAGCAAGGAAGTCAGTTCAAGTCCCAAAACCCTAAAAGTAGGGAAGCTGAGAGTGTAGCCTTCAGTCTGTGGCAGAAGGCTCGAGAGCTCCTGGCAAACCACTGGTGTAAGTTCAAGATTTCGACGTTGAAGAACTTGGAGTCTGATGTTCGAGGGCAGGAAGCAACCAGCATAGGAGAAAGATGAAGGCCGGCCAGGTGTGGTGGCTCATGCCTGTAATTCCAGCTCTTTGGGAGGTCAAGGTAGGTGGATCAGAAGTTCAAGACCAGCCTGACAAACATGGTGAAACACCATCTCTACTAAACACACACACACACACACAATTAGCCAGACACTGTGGCATGTGCCTGTAATTACAGCTACTCAGGAGACTGAGGCAGGAGAATTGCTTGAACCCAGGAGGCGGAGATTGCAGTGAGCTGAGATCATACCACTGCACTCCAGCCTGGGCAAGAGAGCAAGACTCCATCTCAAAAAAATTAAAAAATTAACAAAAAAAAAGATGAGGGTGAGAAGACTCAGCCAGTCTAGTCTTTCCACATTCCTCTGCCTGCTTTGATGCTTGCCACACTGGCCGCTGATATAGGGTACCCAACCACATTGAGGGTGGGTCTGCCTCTCCCAGTCCATTGACTCAAATGTTTGGCAACGTCCTCACAGACACACCCAGGAACAATACTTTGCATCCTTCAATCCAATCAAGTTGACACTCACTATTAACCATCAGAAATACTTCTTGTTGTTTAAGTTCTACTGAAATGCTATCATACTCTCCTTATCTTTTTGTGGCTTCCTTATTCAGACAATATTATGTTTTTAGATTTTTCATGTGTGCATACATGAATGCATCAATGCATGTAAATATCATATTCATTTTAAAATGCTATTTAGTGCTTCATTGTATGAATATAGCATTCCCCTTCCATGGGACAATTAGGTTGTTTCATATTTTCTCTGTTATCAACAGTGCCATGGTAAGAATTCTTCTACATGGAAATCTTAAAAGGCAAACCGTTCAGTAGGGTGAAAAGTTTATGTAGTATTGCTGGCTAGAAAGGGCATGCCCTTCTAATTGTACCAACCAACACATCACCAATAATGAATGTGTTTCTTTCCTCCCACATCTTTGCAAACACTGGCCTTATAAGATATACTGAAGTTGGTCAATCTATAACATGATATCTTACTGTTATTGGAATTTTCATTTCCCTCATTATTAGTGTAATCAAGAATTTCTTTAAGTGTAGAGATTTCTGGTTCCTTCCCTGGGAATCAGATGTTTATAATCTTTGTCCGTTTGTGCATTCAGCTATTTTAGTTTATAATCTTTGTCCATTTGTGCATTCAGCTATTTTATTTTCATAGTATATGAGTTCTTGATCTATTTCAGATAGTAATCCTTGTTGGGTTTTTCAGTTCTCGATTTTTTCATTGACTGACAATTTTATTGCATTGCGGTTAGAGAAAGTATTAAGTATTAATATTTGATTGACTCTGGTTCTTTCGCATTTAGTTAGTTCTGTTTTGTGCTTGTTACATTGTCAATTTTTGCAAAAGTCCCATTTGTTCTTGAAAAGAATGTGTGTTCGCTAACATTGAGTGTAATGTTCTATAAATGTTTATCAGAGCAGGCTTTTAATGTGCTATTCAAATCACTTACAGCCTTAATAATTTGACTGCTCAATTTTCATTAAGGGCAGTATTTAAAATTTTGAAGATATACTTGTTAATTAGTCAACTTTTCATTAAAATTCTGTCAATTTTTGCTTGACATATGTTGAAGCTACAGTGTTCCCTATTGATAATGATTTAGGTTGCTTCTAAAATTTTTCCATTATGAAGCGTGATCTTGTATCTAAATTCTCAAACACACATATATGTATGTCAATAAGATAAAATCCAGGAAGGAACTAGACCAAAACATATGCACATTTTTAGTAATCAGAGAGATTTTACCATGTGACCCCTTCTACAGTTTAAACCGAAGAAATTGATTGGAGAAAAACTGCCTGGTTAAAGCTGAATGTATTTGGAGTACTAATAATGACGATCTTTGGAGAATAAGAATTCTAGCCAAACTTGGTGAAATCTTTAAAAAGTTTCACCATCAACTTTTCCAACTCCAACTCTTTCTCTGCACCCTGATAAGGTGACTGCCTTCACTGGAGAATCCTAAAATAGATCCATTTCCATTTTCAGAAAACTTTGATTTCATTCTAATAGATATATACTTTTTTCACTTGTTCCTTTGGCATTCATGGGTGTCAGTGTAATATACCTGGATAAAAAGACTAAAAAGTCACATCTGCTATCTTACAGATCAGAGTGTACTTCTCAAAATGAGAGCATTAGAGATAAATGGCCCCTCTTTTACCAGTCACTGTGAAAATCACATAACAAAAAGGATCCCGGAGTCTTTGAAGAATTTCCTTGATAAATTTTTGCAAGTTCCAATTTTCATCTTCTTGAGAAATATTACCATGTGTCCTCTGAATCACCAGTCTAAGTTGCTACCAGTAAGTTCAAGCAGCCGTTTTATCTATTTGTGGCCAAAGGTTAAAATGCAGGCATCCAAAATGTGCAAAATTACTGTACTTTTCTTCTGTGGACTTTCAACTGAATTTTTCTTTTTAAAACAGGATGCAAAGGTGTCTAGAAAATATCATTGGTACATTAGTACATGGTGCTCACCTAGAAGAAAAATTGTGTCTTCTGGGGGAGGTTTCCATGGGCCGAAGAGAAGAAGCAGCAGGTAGACCCACCGGCATTAAAATCCTTTCTCAAGACTTAAAACCCTGTGTCCTTGAGTAATTTATTTAATTGCTCTGTGCTTTAGTTTCCTCACCTATAAAATGGGGATAATAGGCTTCCCTCAAAGGTCAGAGTGTGATATAAAGCATCTTGAAGAGTGCATGGCTCATATTATACAAAGGTTCAGTGAATTTTGTTTTGGTGCTGTTGGTAGTGGAGTCTCAGCAATAGTGGTGGTGGTAATATATGATTGTGATCTACCATCTCATAACATTGGTTAATATTGATACATAATAAATGTACATATTTTCAGGGTAAATGTGATATTTTTATACATTCATATAATGAGCAAGGATCTAATCAGATTACTTGGGATAGTCATTACCTTAGATATTTATCTTTTCTTATGCTAGTAACATTTCCATTATTCTCTTCTAGCTACTCTGAAATTTACAGTGGATTACTGTTAACTATAAACAAGCTACTGATCTATCTATTAAACACTAGGTCTTATTTCTTCCATCTAACTGTCTCTTTTTACCCATTGATCAATCTCTTTTTATGCTGCATCCCTCCCCCAACCTACTTCCAGGCTTTTAGTAATCACTTTGCTTTCTATCTTCATGAGATTCAGTTTTTTAGCTCCCACTTATAAGTAAGAACATGTGATATTTGTCTTTCTGTGCTTGGCTTATTTCACTTAACACAGCGAACTTCAGTTCTGTCCATGTTGCTACAAAAAATAGGATTTTATTCTTTTGTGGCTGAATAATATCCTAGTGTGCCTACATACCACATTTTCTTGTCCATTCATCCATTACTGGGTACCTAGGTTTATTCTATATTTTGGGTGTTATGAATAGCGCTGCAATAAACATAGGACTGCAGATATCTCTTTGACATATTGATTTGCCTTCTTTTGGATAGACAAACAGTAGAGGGATTTCTGGATCATATGGTAGTTTTATTTTTATTTTTTGGAGGTACCTCCGTACTATTTTTCATAGTGGCTGTACTAGTTTATGTTCCTACCAGCAGAGTACAAGGGTTCGCCTTTCTCTACATTCTTGCCAGCATTCATTATTCTCTGTCATTTTGATAAAAGCTATTTTAACTGGGGCGAGATGATATCTCATTGTGGTTTTGATTTGTATTTCTCTGACGATTAGTGATGTTGAGGATATTTTCATATACCTATTGGTTCACAGATGATATGATATTTAGACAAATCTAAAAACTCCACAAAAAAACTGTTAGAACCGATAACTTCAGTAAAGTTTTAGGATACAAAATCAACGTACAAAAATCAGTAGCATTTATACATGCCAACAGTGAGCAATCAAAAAAAAAAAAAAAAAAGAAAGAAAGAAGGTAATCCTATTTACAATGGCTGCAAAAAATATAAAATACCTAGAATTAATTTAACCAAATAAGTGAGAGATTTATATAAAGAGAACTATGAAACACTGATGACAAAAATTGAAGAGGACACACACAAAATTGGAAAGATATTTCCAGCTCATAGACTGGAAAAATAAATATTATTAAAATGTCGATACTATTCATTGGTAAGACAGACAGAGAAAGCATTACTGTGCTTTTTCGAAAGAAGTAGGCAGTGAGATCCAGAAACGTTACATAGGTCTTGGCAGAAGACGTAAAAACTTTAACCCAGGTGTGCTAACACCTAAGACAGAACTAAGACAGAGCTAAACTATACAAAGGTCACTCAATTTGATGGCTCACACTTGATAAGGTTTCTGTCTTACTAGTACAGGTATGATTCTAATGGCAAGAGAAATGAAAAATTCTGATGATTCGTAATGACATAAAGAAAAATACACACAAATACAGATGTTCGCACACAGCCTCAAAGTTCACACTTGTAAAATGAAGATAATACCTTTTCACGTGCTTATTGTAAACATCTATGTAAGCGTACAGAATACCTACCACAGGACCACACGTGGTAGCCATCAGTTTTGATGACAGCATTAGCAGAAGCAGTAGCGGTAGCAGCCACAGGTGCATAGTGATGGCACCCAGAAGTACAGGCATGTAAGTGGGAAGCTATGGAGGGGTTTGCAGCCAAGGGGCAGCAGACTTTGCACCTGCCATGGAGGTGGAACCACAGTCCAGCACAGTCCTCACTGGATGCCCTCTGGAATACCTCCCAAATTTATTTTCTTCTCTAAATTCTTTTTTGGAAAGCCTGGCTCTAAGCCATCTGTTTCTTGAAGTCTCCAGGATGAATGACAGTTATTTTTAACTCCACTTATATTTTCACAAGAATAATCTATCTTGTTCATGACCAGGTGTTGGTTAAGCAGAGGTGAACGATAGAGCCCCATGGCCTTGCTCCCCTCAAGTGGTTTATAATCCAGTAATCTTGAGAGCTGCGGATTCCCGTGTCAACCTGGAACTCCTGTACTCCTCTTTGACTCCAGCTAATTTCAACCTATCTTTTAAGAATCATTTTAAGAATAGATCCTTCCACAAAACTTTTCTTTTTTTTTTCTTTTTTTTTTCTTTTTTTTGAGACGGAGTCTCGCTCTGTCGCCCAGGCTGGAGCACAGTGGCCAGATCTCAGCTCACTGCAAGCTCCGCCTCCTGGGTTTATGCCATTCTCCTGCCTCATCCTCTCGAGTAGCTGGGACTACAGGCGCCCGCCACCTCGCCCTGCTAGTTTTTTTGTATTTTTTAGTAGAGACGGGGTTTCACCGTGTTAGCCTGGATGTTCTCAATCTCCTGACCTCGTGATCCGCCCGTCTCAGCCTCCCAAAGTGCTGGGATTACAGGCTTGAGCCACCGCGCCCGGCCCACAAAACTTTTCTTAATGTCTTACTCCTTCTCTCCTGCTCTGAGTGAGGTGCTACGATGGTTGCATTGATGTGTCAATCAGACTTGGCTATTGTTCCCAGGTATTTAACGAAACACTGTTCTAGGTGTTGCTGTGAGGTATTTTGTAGGCGTAACTAAAGTTTGCAACAGACCTTAGGTAAGGAAGATTACCCTAGATATTCTAGGTGGCCTAACAATCAGCTGAAAGCCTGAAGAGCAGAGCTGGAGCTTCCCTGATGAAAAATAAATTGTATTTGAAGACAGCAGTTCTTGCCTAAGAATCCCAGCCAGCCCTTCCTGATAGCCTGTTTTATGGATTTCAGGTTTGCCTAGCTAGGCCCAATTGCACAAGCCAATTCCTCATAATAAATCAATACTTACACACACATACACAGATACATACATACATCAAGGAATCAATGAATGCATCAATCAGTGAATATTCTGCTTCTCTGGTTGAACCCCGACTGATACAGCTGTCTCTAGGTTATTTCTATCATGGTATTTATTCTCTAATTGCAATTTTCTCTGTTATAATTACCCTTTGAACACCTAACAGATAAACTCCCCTTGATAAGAGAATATCTGTTACGCAGAAAACACTCAAGTTCACCCCATTTAATTAATTAATTGTTACAAGTAGATGTTCTCTAGTGATTAAGCCTACAAGTATTAGAGTCAGGTACCTAATTTGGGTTCTGTCTCTCACTAACAGTAGGGCCCTGGGCAATTTTCTTGCTTTTAAGTTTTAGCCACCCTTTCTGAAAAAAAAAGGAAAACAGTAACAGTACCTACCACATAGAATTGTTTTGGGAGATCAGGGAGTAAGTGCATAAAAATACCTTAGCATACGAATGAGCACATATTAAGAATGTAATAAATATTTATATTCTTGTTATCATTTGAAGCGACTCTGGGTAGCCTTCCCTTGAGAAATATCTAATTAAATATCCAAAAAACAATTAGCTTTCATGCCTTTGCTCATCCTGCTGCTGGGATACCTCAGAGAGTAGCAGTTTAGTTTGGCTGTGGTGCCTGCCAACCTACACCTCTACAATAAACAGCTGATGACTAGAGAGGTTCTCATCCCTCCTGCAGGACTCACATACACATGCATTAGGGAACCCAATGAAATCTCAACTCAGTAACTTCTACTTTTCATAAAAATGCCAAATCCATACCAGAATATGCAATGCTTCCTCACTCAGCTCATCCCTGAGAAAGTCAGGGATGAGAAAACGCCACCACCAAGGGCATCTGTGTGGCCCTATCCCTTACAATGCACTTTGATATAAATTATCTTATCTGATCCTTGTGGTAATCCTATAACACATGTAGGGCATTTTCAGGCTCCCCCTGGGCAGTTGATGAAATAAATTATTTGTACAACGGTATACATCATTTGTGTAAAGGAATTTAGAATCTACATATCCTGGATGAGAGGCCAGGGCACTCCGCCCCCACTTATAGAATTTGTTTGCTGATATCACTCACCCTTGTCACTCAGATCTTAAATAAGTTTTATTTTTTTCCTGGGAGCCCAAAAATGCAGAGGTGAAATATTTCCTTTTCTCTTCAAGTCCCAATTCCAACATTATGAGTTACACACCCTTGTACAATTCACTTAACCTTTCTGAGCCTCAGTTGCTTTAACCGTAAGGTGGTCAATAATAATAGCTCCATCAGAGGATTGTGAAGATTGCAAGTAATAATATAGGGAGTGACTCATAGAACTCTTCCCGAAACTGTTAGCTACATTCCCTTTCTTTCAAGAGGCACCATTGTATCATGTAAAAAGAATGGAGAAATCCAAATGATTATTCCCCAACCAAGTTCAATAGGCTGATATATCAAGCAAAAGAAGCCAAACTGCGAATGGAGAAGGATTGTGTCAACCTTCCATATTCTTGCTGTAAAATGTCTTGGTCACTGAGGATTTTTCATTCAGCAACATTTTCAATGCTCATTAAGGAAAGCATAGTACACCTTTAGTTGTTCTTTCATCAACATTAGCTATCAAAAATATAAGAGATTTTTAAAACAGATCAAAATCAAAATATCAAAAACATAGGAGTTTTAAAATAACAGTAAAAATCTTAAAATTCACAAGTGTTATATATTTTCTATATCTCCTAAATTAGAATCATTTTTCTCAAAGGACGGATGCTCTGATGTATTATAGAAGCGTAAAGACAGATAAGGTCATATTTCACCCTTTCCTGATTAAAAATGTAACCAACATCGCCACTTGCTGAATTCACTTCTCCATCTTACATCCAGCCTAAAATCTGAGCACTAAATGAGGCAATAAAAAATGATTTAAAATATAGGTTGATGGTATTTATTTCCCAGCACCAATAGCATAGTTTATGTCTTTCAGCTGGTGTCACATATCAAAAATTTTGACAATATTCTTTTTTTTTTAAATTTATTTATTATTATTATACTTTAAGTTGTAGGGTGCATGTGCATAACGTGCAGGTTTGTTACATATGTATACTTGTGCCATGTTGGTGTGCTGCACCCATCAACTCATCATTTACATCAGGTATAACTCCCAATGCAATCCCTCCCGCCTCCCCCCTCCCCCTCCCCATGATAGGCCCCGGTGTGTGATGTTCCCCTTCCTGAGTCCAAGTGATCTCATTGTTCAGTTCCCGCCTATGAGTGAGAACATGCGGTGTTTGGTTTTCTGTTCTTGTGATAGTTTGCTAAGAATGATGGTTTCCAGCTGCATCCATGTCCCTACAAAGGACACAAACTCATCCTTTTTTATGGTTGCATAGTATTCCATGGTGTATATGTGCCACATTTTCTTAATCCAATCTGTCACTGATGGACATTTGGGTTGATTCCAAGTCTTTGCTTTGTGAATAGTGCTGCAATAAACATACGTGTGCATGTGTCTTTATACCAGCATAATTTATAATCCTTTGGGTATATACCCAGTAATGGGATGGCTGGGTCATATGGTACATCTAGTTCTAGATCCTTGAGGAATCGCCATACTGTTTTCCATAATGGTTGAACTAGTTTACAATCCCACCAACAGTGTAAAAGTGTTCCTATTTCTCCACATCCTCTCCAGCACCTGTTGTTTCCTGACTTTTTAATGATCGCCATTCTAACTGGTGTGAGATGGTATCTCATTGTGGTTTTGATTTGCATTTCTCTGATGGCCAGTGATGATGAGCATTTTTTCATGTGTCTGTTGGCTGTATCAATGTCTTCTTTTGAGAAATGTCTGTTCATATCCTTTGCCCACTTTTTGATGGGGTTGTTTGTTTTTTTCTTGTAAATTTGTTTGAGTTCTTTGTAGGTTCTGGATATTAGCCCTTTGTCAGATGAGTAGATTGCAAAAATTTTCTCCCATTCTGTAGGTTGCCTGCTCACTCTGATGGTAGTTTCTTTTGCTGTGCAGAAGCTCTTTAGTTTAATGAGATCCCATTTGTCAATTTTGGCTTTTGCTGCTGTTGCTTTTGGTGTTTTAGACATGAAGTCTTTGCCCATGCCTATGTCCTGAATGGTACTACCTAGGTTTTCCTCTGGGATTTTTATGGTATTAGGTCTAACATTTAAGTCTCTAATCCATCTTGAATTAATTTTCGTATAAGGAGTAAGGAAAGGATCCAGTTTCAGCTTTCTACTTATGGCTAGCCAATTTTCCCAGCACCATTTATTAAATAGGGAATCCTTTCCCCATTTCTTGTTTCTCTCAGGTTTGTCAAAGATCAGATGGCTGTAGATGTGTGGTATTATTTCTGAGGACTCTGTTCTGTTCCATTGGTCTATATCTCTGTTTTGGTACCAGTACCATGCTGTTTTGGTTACTGTAGCCTTGTAGTATAGTTTGAAGTCAGGTAGCGTGATGCCTCCAGCTTTGTTCTTTTGACTTAGGATTGTCTTGGAGATGCGGGCTCTTTTTTGGTTCCATATGAACTTTAAAGCAGTTTTTTCCAATTCTGTGAAGAAACTCATTGGTAGCTTGATGGGGATGGCATTGAATCTATAAATTACCTTGGGCAGTATGGCCATTTTCACGATATTGATTCTTCCTATCCATGAGCATGGTATGTTCTTCCATTTGTTTGTGTCCTCTTTGATTTCACTGAGCAGTGGTTTGTAGTTCTCCTTGAAGAGGTCCTTTACATCCCTTGTAAGTTGGATTCCTAGGTATTTGATTCTCTTTGAAGCAATTGTGAATGGAAGTTCATTCCTGATTTGGCTCTCTGTTTGTCTGTTACTGGTGTATAAGAATGCTTGTGATTTTTGCACATTAATTTTGTATCCTGAGACTTTGCTGAAGTTGCTTATCAGCTTAAGGAGGTTTGGGGCTGAGACAATGGGGTTTTCTAAATATACAATCATGTCATCTGCAAACAGGGACAATTTGACTTCTTCTTTTCCTAACTGAATACCCTTGATTTCTTTCTCTTGCCTAATTGCCCTAGCCAGAACTTCCAACACTATGTTGAATAGGAGTGGTGAGAGAGGGCATCCCTGTCTTGTGCCAGTTTTCAAAGGGAATTTTTCCAGTTTTTGCCCATTCAGTATGATATTGGCTGTGGGTTTGTCATAAATAGCTCTTATTATTTTGAGGTACGTTCCATCAATACCGAATTTATTGAGCGTTTTTAGCATGAAGGGCTGTTGAATTTCGTCAAAAGCCTTTTCTGCATCTATTGAGATAATCATGTGGTTCTTGTCTTTGGTTCTGTTTATATGCTGGATTATGTTTATTGATTTGCGAATGTTGAACCAGCCTTGCATCCCAGGGATGAAGCCCACTTGATCATGGTGGATAAGCTTTTTGATGTGTTGCTGAATCTGGTTTGCCAGTATTTTATTGAGGATTTTTGCATCGATGTTCATCAGGGATATTGGTCTAAAATTCTCTTTTTTTTGTTGTGTCTCTGCCAGGCTTTGGTATCAGGATGATGTTGGCCTCATAAAATGAGTTAGGGAGGATTCTCTCTTTTTCTATTGATTGGAATAGTTTCAGAAGGAATGGTACCAACTCCTCCTTGTACCTCTGGTAGAATTCAGCTGTGAATCCATCTGGTCCTGGACTTTTTTTGGTTGGTAGGCTATTAATTATTGCCTCAATTTCAGAGCCTGCTATTGGTCTATTCAGGGATTCAACTTCTTCCTGGTTTAGCCTGGGAAGAGTGTAAGTGTCCAGGAAATTATCCATTTCTTCTAGATTTTCCAGTTTATTTGCGTAGAGGTGTTTATAGTATTCTCTGATGGTAGTTTGTATTTCTGTGTGGTCGGTGGTGATATCCCCTTTATCATTTTTAATTGAGTCGATTTGATTCTTCTCTCTTTTCTTCTTTATTAGTCTTGCTAGTGGTCTGTCAATTTTGTTGATCTTTTCAAAAACCCAACTCCTGGATTCATTGATTTTTTGGAGGGTTTTTTGTGTCTCTATCTCCTTCAGTTCTGCTCTGATCTTAGTTATTTCTTGCCTGCTGCTAGCTTTCGAATGTGTTTGCTCTTGCTTCTCTAGTTCTTTTAATTGCAATGTTAGAGTGTCAATTTTATATCTTTCCTGCTTTCTCTTGTGGGCATTTAGTGCTATAAATTTCCCTCTACACACTGCTTTAAATGTGTCCCAGAGATTCTGGTATGTTGTATCTTTGTTCTCATTGGTTTCAAAGAACATCTTTATTTCTGCCTTCATTTCGTTATGTACCCAGTAGTCATTCAGGAGCAGGTTGTTCAGTTTCCATGTAGTTGAGCGGTTTTGATTGAGTTTCTTAGTCCTGAGTTCTAGTTTGATTGCACTGTGGTCTGAGAGACAGTTTGTTATAATTTCTGTTCTTGTACATTTGCTGAGGAGTGCTTTACTTCCAATTACGTGGTCAATTTTGGAGTAAGTACGATGTGGTGCTGAGAAGAATGTATATTCTGTTGATTTGGGGTGGAGAGTTCTATAGATGTCTATTAGGTCTGCTTGCTGCAGAGATGAGTTCAATTCCTGGATATCCTTGTTAACTTTCTGTCTCGTTGATCTGTCTAATGTTGACAGTGGAGTGTTGAAGTCTCCCATTATTATTGTATGGGAGTCTAAGTCTCTTTGTAAGTCTCTAAGGACTTGCTTTATGAATCTGGGTGCTCCTGTATTGGGTGCATATATATTTAGGACAGTTAGCTCTTCCTGTTGAATTGATCCCTTTACCATTATGTAATGGCCTTCTTTGTCTCTTTTGATCTTTGATGGTTTAAAGTCTGTTTTATCAGAGACTAGTATTGCAACCCCCGCTTTTTTTTGTTCTCCATTTGCTTGGTAAATCTTCCTCCATCCCTTTATTTTGAGCCTATGTATGTCTCTGCGTGTGAGATGGGTCTCCTGAATACAGCAGACTGATGGGTCTTGACTCTTTATCCAGTTTGCCAGTCTGTGTCTTTTAATTGGAGAATTTAGTCCATTTACATTTAAGGTTAAGATTGTTATGTGTGAACTTGATCCTACCATTATGATATTAACTGGTTATTTTGCTCGTTAGTTGATGCAGTTTCTTCCTAGCCTCGATGGTCTTTACATTTTGGCATGTTTTTGCAATGGCTGGTACCGGTTGTTCCTTTCCATGTTTAGTGCTTCCTTCAGGGTCTCTTGTAAGGCAGGCCTAGTGGTGACAAAATCTCTAAGCATTTGCTTATCCGTAAAGGATTTTATTTCTCCTTCACTTTTGAAACTTAGTTTGGCTGGATATGAAATTCTGGGTTTAAAATTCTTTTCTTTAAGAATGTTGAATATTGGCCCCCACTCTCTTCTGGCTTGGAGAGTTTCTGCCGAGAGATCTGCTGTTAGTCTGATGGGCTTCCCTTTGTGGGTAACCCGACCTTTCTCTCTGGCTGCCCTTAAGATTTTTTCCTTCATTTCAACTTTGGTGAATCTGGCAATTATGTGTCTTGGAGTTGCTCTTCTCGAGGAGTATCTTTGTGGCGTTCTCTGTATTTCCTGGATTTGAATGTTGGCCTGCCCTACTAGGTTGGGGAAGTTCTCCTGGATGATATCCTGAAGAGTGTTTTCCAACTTGGTTCCATTTTCCCCCTCACTTTCAGGCACCCCAATCAGACGTAGATTTGGTCTTTTTACATAATCCCATACTTCTTGCAGGCTTTGTTCATTTCTTTTTCTTCTTTTTTCTTTTGGTTTCTCTTCTCGCTTCATTTCATTCATTTGATCCTCAATCGCTGATACTCTTTCTTCCAGTTGATCGAGTCGGTTACTAAAGCTTGTGCATTTGTCACGTATTTCTCGTGTCATGGTTTTCATCTCTTTCATTTCGTTTAGGACCTTCTCTGCATTAATTACTCTAGCCATCAATTCTTCCACTTTTTTTTCAAGATTTTTAGTTTCTTTGCGCTGGGTACGTAATTCCTCCTTTAGCTCTGAGAAGTTTGATGGACTGAAGCCTTCTTCTCTCATCTCGTCAAAGTCATTCTCCGTCCAGCTTTGATCCGTTGCTGGCGATGAGCTGCGCTCCTTTGCCGGGGGAGATGCACTCTTATTTTTTGAATTTCCAGCTTTTCTGCCCTGCTTTTTCCCCATCTTTGTGGTTTTATCTGCCTCTGGTCTTTGATGATGGTGATGTACTGATGGGGTTTTGGTGTAGGTGTCCTTCCTGTTTGATAGTTTTCCTTCTAACAGTCAGGACCCTCAGCTGTAGGTCTGCTGGAGATTGCTTGAGGTCCACTCCAGACCCTGTTTGCCTGGGTATCAGCAGCAGAGGCTGCAGAAGATAGAATATTTCTGAACAGCCAGTGTACCTGTCTGATTCTTGCTTTGGAAGCTTCCTCTCAGGGGTTTACTCCACCCTGTGAGGTGTGGGGTGTCAGACTGCCCCTAGTGGGGGATGTCTCCCAGTTAGGCTACTCAGGGGTCAGGGACCCACTTGAGCAGGGAGTCTGTCCCTTCTCAGATCTCAACCTCCGTGTTGGGAGATCCACTGCTCTCTTCAAAGCTGTCAGACAGAGTCGTTTGCGTCTGCAGAGGTTTCTGCTACGTTTGTTATTGTTTACTGTGCCCTGTCCCCAGAGGTGGAGTCTACAGAGACAGGCAGGTTTCCTTGAGCTGCTGTGAGCTCCACCCAGTTCGAGCTTCCCAGCAGCTTTGTTTACCTACTTAAGCCTCAGCAATGGCGGGCGCCCCTCCCCCAGCCTCGCTGCTGCCTTGCCAGTAGATCACAGACTGCTGTGCTAGCAATGAGGGAGGCTCCGTGGGTGTGGGACCCTCCCGGCCAGGTGTGGGATATGATCTCCTGGTGTGCCTGTTTGCTTAAAGCGCAGTATTGGGGTGGGAGTTACCTGATTTTCCAGGTGTTGTGTGTCTCAGTTCCCCTGGCTAGGAAAAGGGATTCCCTTCCCCCTTGCGCTTCCCAGGTGAGGCAATGCCTCGCCCTGCTTCAGCTCTCGCTGGTCGGGCTGCAGCAGCTGACCAGCACCGATCGTCCGGCACTCCCCAGTGAGATGAACCCAGTACCTCAGTTGAAAATGCAGAAATCACCGGTCTTCTGCGTCGCTCGCGCTGGGAGTTGGAGACTGGAGCTGTTCCTATTCGGCCATCTTGCTCTGCCCCCAAAAAAAGATTTTTAAAAAAATATATATATATCTGTTTTCTACCACCTCAAAAGAAAGAAAGACAAAAGGTAGAAAGGGAGGAAGAAAGAAGCAAGGGAATAAGTGGGGGAAGGAGGGAGTGAGGAAGGAAGAAAATAAGAACAAACTAGAGAGGGGAAAAGAAATTGAGACAGAGAGAGGATATAAGCCTACACTCTTTCATGTAGGCATTTTATAAAACACTTAAAGAACAGATAATACCAATTACCCACTCTTCCAAAAGAGTTGGAAGTCTTACACAGTAAAAATTACAAAGTGTTGCTAAGAGAAATTAAAGAAAAAATAAATAAATGAAGAGATATACTATGTTCATGAATTGAAAAACTTAATATTGTAAGGATGACAGTTCTCCTTACATTGATTTATAGATTCAGTAGAATTCTAACAAAATTCCAGTGGGCTATTTCATAGAAAATAATAAAGTAAATCTAGATTTTATATCTATAAAGTAAAAAAAAAAAAACAAAAAAAAAAAAAAAAAAACCAAGAAGAGAAAAAAATGAAATACTGAACGAAATTAAGAATATTTACGGCCTAATATCAGGATTTATAATAAAGCTATAGTAATTCAGACAATGCGTTGCTGGTATAAGAATATTCATAGAGATCAGTAGAGTGACGTGTCTCAAAGGAACAGAGCCACATAAATAGTGTCAATTGATTTTCGACAAAAGTGCCAAAGTAATCATACAATGATAAAATGATAACCTTTTCAACGAATGTTGTGTTATATGTGTGTAATCTTATGAAAAAACTGCAAAAATTGATTATAGACATGAACTGAAAGCTAAATCTTTCTAATTAGAAAGAATTAGGAGAAAGTATTTTCATCTTAGATAGACAACTTTAAATAGGAAACAAAAAAAGTAGAAAAGTTTTTTTAAATAAGTCGGACTTTCTGAAAATTACAAACGTCTGATCTTTGAAAGATACTAGTAAGAACCATTAAACGTAAGTAAAGCTATGGATATAATAAAATATTCACAACACATTATGTCAGAAAGAATGTGAAGCAAATGTACTTAAAGAAATCCTTCAAATTTAAACTTAAATGAGATATTACTAGATACTCACTACAATGCTAAAGGTAAAAATACAGGGCCCCATCAAATATTAGTATGTGGCACAATTAGAACGCTCATACACTGCTGGACAAACTGTAAAATAGTACAATTACTTTACAAAATTGTCAGTTCCTTACAAAGTTAAACATGCGCTTATAGTAAGCACGCTATAAGATACTACTAAAACCTAGGACCTCAGAGAAATGGTCACCTAAATACCTGAACTAAATGAAATGATAAGGAAAATTCCTTAAACTCAAGTAAAATGATGTTTGATGGATGCACAGAACTATTAAAACAGAAGGAAGAAGTCTTCTAGAAAGAGTGGATGTTGACATACTACAATTTTCAACATAATATAGATGTATTTGTTCATTGATCATATTTGATGGTTTCAAAACCACAGTGGCCAAAGATTTCACGTCTTTTATATATTCATGGTAGTATATACTTGGACTATCTTTGGCTGTGTCTCTAAAAATCTTTTGGGGTAAACGAAGTTGACTATCACATGCCTTATTGTAACAAAAGTCTCCATTACTGAATGAGGATGCATCGTGCTAATACAAATCACCTAAACTATGGTCCCCATTCTGTAACCCCTCTTCTGTGTGTATGTCTCCTTCTCTGGAGTGTCCCCTTTTTCACAGAAGTTCGGGAGGGTCCTTAGCATAGCCTGCCAGAATATGTTTCTGTGTGAACACTGTAAGTCCCTCTGGGGTAGTGAACACCCAAAGTGTTCTGAGTTCCATGTTCTGGACATTTATTACCCTTACAGTTCAGGGATGTTCAAAGAGATAAGATTATATATATATATAGAGAGAGAGAATATATGTATAGAGAGACAGATATATATAGTAAATTAAAAACTATAGAGTATCTATATATAGATATAGTAATTTAAAAACAGCATGTAGACATATCATTTTCAAACTGTGAAATACCAAAACGTTTAAAAATTTTTTAATAAGCAAAGGTAATAGAGGTACATTACCTTCAAAGGAGCAAGAATGAGATTGGCATTTATCAACTGATGTTACAGAAGCCAGCCAAGAAGTTAATGATATTTTCAAGGTTTTGAAAGAAAAATAGTGTTCATATTTGAATCATATATTCTATTAAAATTCTATAAAAATATAGAATTATATATACAAAAAATATAGAAAATATATTCCATAAAAATACCCATAAAGAGAATCATATATTCTATAAAAATGCCCACCACAAATTAAGCTCAACTAAAACATTTTTTTTTTTTTTCTTTTTTTTTTTTTTTTTGAGGTGGAGTCTCGCTCTGTCGCCCAGGCTGGAGTGCAGTGGCGCGATCTCGGCTCACTGCAAGCTCCGCCTCCCGGGTTCCCGCCATTCTCCTGCCTCAGCCTCCCGAGTAGCTGGGACTACAGGTGCCGCCACCACGCCCGGCTAATTTTTTTGTATTTTTAGTGGAGACGGGGGTTTCATTGTGTTAGCCAGGATGGTCTCGATCTCCTGACCTCGTGATCCGCCCGTCTCGGCCTCCCAAAGTGCTGGGATTACAGGCTTGAGCCACCGCACCCGGCAACTAAAACATTTTTAAATAGAGCCTCAGAGAAATGCTCACCTACATAACTGAATTAAATGAAATAAAGAATATTTATTCTTTAAATAAGGTGGTTAATCACTGGGAATAAAAAGAGAGTCATTTTCAAAGTGTATGACAGCACTGGGATCCTGCGGGACTTTGAAACCCACCAAAAACTTTCTTAGAATTCCCAAATGGTTTCAGGGATGGAATGGGAATGTACTGTTTCATTGCATCTGGAAGAAGAAAAATGGATGGGCATCAGCTGTTCTCTGGTGACCACACAGCCTTAACAATTACATCAGCAGTCTCTATAAACAGTTTAACTAACATAAGATTCATGGTAGATGAGAAAGTTGGGAGCTGCTATGGGAATGTCACAGATGTCACCCTAAATAGGAAGACAATACTATACCTTATGAGGAAAGGGAATAAGTGAGGGAAGGAGGGAGTGAGGAAGGAAGAAAATAAGAACAAATTAGAGAGGGAAAAGGAAATTGAGACAGAGAAAGGATATAAGCCTAGACTCTTTCATGTAGGCATTTTATAAAACACTTAAAGAACAGATAATTCCAATTATCAACTCTTCCAAAAGAGTTGGAAGTCTTACACAGTAAAAATTACAAAGTATGCTTTTCTATAACAAATGGGGCTTCTCTGGAACCTGCTATTTACACACACTTTCCTTTAGGTGCTCCTTCTACTCATTCATGTCGAATTTGAAGTCTGACACATCCCTAAGTCCTACAGTCTTAGCTTTGTGCTTGACTACTTACCTTTACAGATTGGTTATACCAATGGCCTTTGGTGAGAGGATATTAATGTTAGCAATTGTTGACATTTGTCCTTCCTGTATTGAACATGGTCATTTTTAAGTCCCATAATCTGCTATGTTTAACTTATTTTTAAAAAATTCTTTCAGATTGGGATGAAATGCATTAAAGGAATGGAAATTATTATTCTGCATTAATCTCATCAACAAGTATTTATTAGATACTCCCTCTGAGCAAGGAATTATAGGAAAACTAGGATAATAAGTTCTTGTATGCTCCTCCTATTATGGGGTTAAAAGGTATATGTGTGTGTGTGTATATACATATATATATATATATATATATATTTTTTTTTTTTTTTTTTTTTGAGAGAAGTCTTGCTCTGTCACCCAGGCTGGAGTGCAATGGCACCATCTCGGCTCACTGCAAACTCCACCTCCTGGGTTCACGCCATTCTCCTGCCTCAGCCTCCAGAGTAGCTAGGAATACAGGCTCCCACCACCATGCCCAGCTAATTTTTTGTATTTTTAGTAGAGATGGGGTTTAACCATGTTAGCCAGGATGGTCTCGATCTCCTGACCTCGTGATCCACCTGCCTCGGCCTCCCAAAGAAGGTATATTCTCTTTAATACTAGAAAATAAGAACCAAGTGAATGGTGTAGATGAGTGGTTACTAAATGCAGATGATAATCAGAATGATCTGGGTAGTTTAAAATTTCAAAAGCCTGGATCCAATCCTCAAAGATTGCAATCAGTAGGACTGAGCTGAGTCTTAGGCCCTGGGGTGTGGGCGTGCCTTTTTAAATATAATTTTTGAATACATTATTTATACATCAATGTAACATTTAAAAATTGTGAAAGGGTAATCAGATGAAAATGTTTCTCTGAATAGGAACGCTTTTACACTGTTGGTGGGAGGGTAAATTAGTTCAACCATTGTGGAAGACAGTGTGGTGATTCCTCAAGGATCTAGAACCAGAAATACCATTTGACCCAGCAATTCCATTACTGGGTATATACCCAAAGGATTATAAATCATTCTACTATAAAGACATATGCACACGTATATTTATTGAAGCACTATTTACAATAGCAAAGACTTGGAACCAACCCAAATGTCCATCAATGATAGACTGGATAAAGAAAATGTGGCACATATACACCAGGAATACTATGCAGCCATAAAAAAGAATGAGTTCATGTCCTTTGCAGGGACATGGACGAAGCTGGAAACCATCATCCTCAGCAAACTAACATAGGAACAGAAAACCAAACACTGCATGTTCTCACTCATAAGTGGTAGTTGAACATTGAGAACACATGGACACATCAGGGGGTTGGGGAAAAGGGAAGGGAGAGCATTAGAACAAATACCTGATGCACGCAGGACTTAAAACCTAGATGACGCGTTGATAGGTGCAGCAAACCACCATGGCACATGGATACCTATGTAACAAACCTGCATGTTCAGCGTGTATATCCCAGAACTTAAAGTAAAATAAAATTTAAATTTAAATTTAAAAAAAGTTTCCCTGAACCTCTTTCCTTGTTTGCCTTCTGAAAGACAAATCACTCTTACAAATTTCTCAATTCCTCTCAACACACACACACACATATTCCTGTTTAAAAAGTTAATATTGCATACACAGTTTTCTGTACCTTGATTGTTCACTTAATGGAACTTGAGGTTGTTTTATATCTTCAAGGGAAAAATAAAACATCTGGAGGAAATGTGTCAATAGTAAGACCATTCCTTTCATCCAAGCACAGTGGCTCACGCCTGTAGTCCTAGTACTTTGTGGGGCCGAGGTGCGAGGATCTCTTGAGACCAGGAGTTCAAGACCATCCCAGGCAAAATAGTGAAACCCCATCCCTACAAAAGTATAAATGAATTTTTAGAAAATAGGAAAGGAAAAGAAAATTAGCTGTGTGTGGTGGCACACTCCGGTAATCTCAACTACTTGGGAAGCTGAGGTGGGAGGATCACTTGAGCCAAGGAAGTCGAAGCTGCAGTGAGCCACAGTCATGCCACTGCACTCCAGCCAGGTCGACAGCAAGACCCTGTCTCAAACAAACAAACAAACAAACACCTTCCTTTTCCATACATTGGAATTGTTGCCCTTAAATACCATATATACCAAGGTACGTTTGTTTGTAATTTTAACTGTAAACTAGTTATATACCTTTGAAGAGAAGTATTTAAAAACAACAAAAGTGTCATTGCCAAAATGCATATGACCAGTCTGCCATGAATATGACAGTGGAAAAAGTATGGAGTGGACCTCTCTTAAAATGTGAAGTTATTTTCTACATGTTTATTTCTTATTGTAGTTATCATAAAGGCTCTTTTTATAATTACTGCATGCAGCCAAAGCAGAGAAGTTACAAATTATGTTTACATCAAAAGAGAAGGAAACGTGTACTATTTGAGAAATATAAAATAAGGCATAGCAATATTTAGCCTGAAAAATTGGAAGACCCTGGACTCCCCTACACTAAAGACAGTGTTCAATGAAAACTGAACTTAATACCTTTCTACTTGGTACAATCCAGTTTTCTTAGTCTTTTAAGTTTTGAAATAAAATTCCATTTTATCTGAGAGGCAAATAATTATGATATAGATATTACCTTAGACTTTAGGTCCAATTCTTTAAGCCTAGTTAAACTTAACCAAGTAAGTTTGATCATCAGCATCTCAACTGTCAGGAAAGATTGTATAAATATGTTTGTTTTCACAAGACAAGCATGTATATGATATGGCAAGCAGGATAATTCACTTTTCTGCCACAGATTTAATTTTCTTTTTTATAAATTTGGAAAGATGAACTATATCACAGGTTAGAAAACTATGGTCTGTGTCCCAAAGCCAGCTAGCCACCTGTATTCATTTGGAAAGTTTTCTTAGAACACAGGCACATTCATTTATTTACATATTGTGTATGGCTATTGTGTGCCTCAATGTGAAAGTTGAATAGTGACCACTAAGACCATATGACCACAAAGCCAAAAGTATTTACAGAAGTTTGGCAACCCCTGAACCAAATAATAGTTATTAAAACTTTGTATTAGTAGAGCACCTGCTATAGGCCATATGTAATGCTAACAACTTTATATGATATACTTCACTTATATTTGTAAAAATATATAAAATAGTTACTCAACTTTAGAGTGATTCCTAAACTCATCTTTGGATAGCTGATCCAAACTCAGGTATGATGACTTTAAATTGCACATCCTGAAACAACGAAGTTCCATCTGGCTCTAAAGACTTGATATCTAATTTATGGAATGTTTATAGTATATAAGACAAGATATGAAGGACTTAAGAAGCTAGAGCCATGAGTAAAATGCAGATTTGTTCAATAGGTTATTTGAGGACAGATATGATGTCTTTTCTTTTGCTTCCCTAGTAACTATCACAGAACTGTCATATAGTTGTCAACTGCTAAAAATTGTATGAATGCATCAAGTCTGTGGGCTTAAAGGATGTTAATATTGTATGAGATGAGAAAAGACAATGCATAACCGTGATAGAAGTCAGATATAGAGTGCTCCCATAAACAACATAGGAAAAGTAAAATGTGCCATTCAGGAGAGAGCAATCCAAGTTGAAGTTATTCATAATGCCTTTAAATAAGGACATACATAGGAGTGGGTTGAAGCTCAGATCTCGTTGCAGAAGTTATCTTCCAGAATGCAGCCTGAAATTCCAGTTTATTCTCCAAGGCATGTAACAATGTCATAAATCTGGAAAGAGCTGGGAGTACAAGTTCCAACTACAATCTAATTTCCCTGTACAGTTTCTCCAATAGGTAGATCCCCTGGATGGGGGTTTACTTTCTAATTGGATAATATGTTGATTGTCCTTCTAATATCACCTCATTCAAAACACTTGCTTGAATCATTCCTAATACCCTGCTGCAAATCTCTAGGCAATCTCGGGAAGGTAAGTTCCAAATCCTAAACAACAAGGGGATTGAGTGATACTATATGGTTATCAATGTATTAGAGTGAGAGAGCCCCAAAACAACCAACAAAATCCACAAACCCCAGGAACGCTGGGGTTCATTAAATATTTCCTTTTATGTATTATGTAGGATTGGTGAGTATGAGCAATATCAGCAGACTCTCGGGTAGAGTAACTGTCTCTGATTATCTAGTACCTGGTTCTGCAATGAAAAGGGTAGAATATTGCCACCTAGGGTGTAACAACCAGATGGAATAAGTGGTTCAGGGTATGAGAACTGGATTTTCTATTTGCATATGAAAGTTTACTATATTTAAGAATTGCCTTACTCTGGGAGAGGAAGTTTCTCCTCAGTCAGTAAGCCCCTGGGTGCCAGAGTTTCAAGAACATAGAAAATTAGAAAATGTAATTTACACATACGTTTCATTGAGTTATAAGTTAAATTAAAATAAGAGTCTTAAGTGTACATTATAATAAATTGTTTATATTTGTATACACCCATTGAATCATCTCCTAGGTCAATATTAAAACACTGCCAGTTCTACACACCTGTCACTTTGAAACTACTCATGAATGGAAGATGTATTTGTCTTTTTCACACTGCTAATAAAGATATACCAAAGACTGTGCAATTTACAAAAGAAAGAAGTTCATTGGACTTACAGTTCCACATGGCTGGGGAAGCCTCACAATCATGGTGGATAGCAAGGAGGAACAAGTCACGTCTTACATGGATGGCAGCAGGCCAAGAGAGAGTTTGTGCAGGGAACCTCCTGCACAAGTGATCTCATGAGACTCATTCACTAACATGAAAACAGCACAGAAAAGACCCACCCCCATAATTCAATCACCTCCCACTGGGTTCCACCCATGACACTTGGGAATTGTGGGAGTTACAATTCAAGATGAGATTTGGGTGGGGACACAGTCATATCATATCATTCCTAAATCTCATGTCCTCACATTTCAAAACCAATCATGCCTTCCCAACAGTCCCCCAAAGTCTGAACTCATTTCAGCACAAACTCAAAAGTCCACAGTCCAACATCTCATCTGAGACAAGGCAAGTCCCTTCTGCCTATGAGCCTGTAAAATCAAAAGCATGTTAGTTACTTCCTAGATACAATGGGGTACAGGCACTGGGTAAATACAACCCTTCCAAATGGGAGAAATTAGCCAAAACAAAGGGGCTACAAGGCCCATGCAAGTCCAAAATCCAGCAGGGCAATTAAGTCTTAAAATTCCAAAATGATCTCCTTTGATGCCATGTATTATATCGAGGTCACACTGATGCAAGAGGTAAGTAGGATCCCATGGTCTTGGATAGCTCTGTCTCTGTGACTTTGCAGGGTACAGCCTCCCTCCCAGCTGCTTTCACAGGCTGATGTTGAGTGTCCATGGCTTTTCCAGGTGCGCCATGCAAGGCATTGGTAGGTCTACCATTCTGGAGTCTGGAGGAGAGTGGTCCTCTTATCACAGCTCCACTAGGCAGTGCCCCAGTGGGGGTTCTGTGTGGGGGCTCTGACCCCACATTTCCCTTCTGCACTTCCCTAACAGAAGTTCTCCATGAAAGCCCCGACCCTGCAGCAAACCTTTGCCTAGACATCCAGGAGTTTCCATACATCCTCTGAAATCTAGGCAGAGGTTCCCAAACCTCAGTTTTTGATTTCTGTGCAATGGAAGGCTCAACACCATGGGGAAGCTGTCAAGGCTTGAGGCTTGCACCCTCTGAAGCTGCATCCTGAGATCTACATTGGCCCCTTTCAGCCATGGTGAAGTGGCTAGAATGCAGGGCACCAAGTCCCTAGGCTGCGCACAGCACAGGGACCCTGGGTCTGGCCCACAAAACCACTTTTTCCTCCTAGGCCTCTAGGCCTGTGATGGGAGGGGCAGCTACGAAGACCTTTGACATGCCCTGGAGACATTTTCCCCATTGTCTTGGGGATTAACATTTGACTCCTCCTCATCACTTATCCAAATGCCTGCAGCTGGCTTGAATTTCTCCTCAGAAAATGAGATTTTCCTTTCTATCACATTGTCAGGCTGCAAAATTTCCAAACTTCTATGCTGTTTCCTTTTTAAAACTGAATGCCTTTAATAGGACCCAAGTCACCTTTCGAATGCTTTGCGGCTTAGAAATTTCTTCTGCTAGGAGAATGGCATGAACCCAGGAGGCGGGGCTTGCAGTGAGCCGAGATTGTGCCACTGCACTCCAGCCTGGGTGACAGAATGGACTCCGTCTCAAAAAAAAAAAAAGAAAAAAAAGAAGAAATTTCTTCTGCTAGATACCCTAAATCATCTCTTTCAAGTTCAAAGTTCCACAAATCTCTAAGGAAGGGGCAAAATATCACCAGTCTCTTTGCTAAAACATAAGAGTCACCTTTGCTCTAGTTCCCCACAAGTTCCTCATCTTCATCTGAGACCACCTCAGCCTGGACTTTATTGTCCATATCACTATCAGCATTTTGGGCAAATCCATTCAACAAGTCTCTAGGAAGTTTCTAACTTTCCCACCTTTTCCTGTCTTCTTCTGAGCCCTCCATACTGTTCCGACCTCTGCCTGTTGCCCAGTTCCAAAATCGCTTCCACATTTTCAGGTATCTTTTCAGCAGCACCCCACTCTACTGGTACCAATTTACTATATTTGTCTGTTTTCATGCTGCTGATAAAGACATACCCAAGACTGGGCAATTTACAAAAGAAAGAGGTTTAATGAATTTACAGTTCCATGTGGCTGGAGAAGCCTCGCAATCGTGGTGGAAGGCAAGGAGGAGCAAGTCACGTCTTACATGGATGGCAGCAGGCAAAGAGCGAGCTTGTGCAAGGAAACTCTCATTTTTAAAACCACTAGATCTCATGAAACTCATTCACTATCACGAGAACAGCACAGGAAAGACCTGCCCCCATAATTCAGTCACCTCCCACCAAGTCCCTCCCATGACACTTGGGAATTGTGGGAGTTACAATTCAAAATGAGAATTGGGTGGGGACACAGCCAAACTGTATCAGAAGGTTTTTGTCCTCATCTGCAACAGTGGCCCTTTAGCCACTCAAAAACTGTCTACCCTTCCATTGTGATCTAGTATCCTCATTCCAACTCAATTCAGCTCTTTTCCACTTAGGAGCCTATGCGTTGACCAAGAGGTTATAGAAGACTCAGGTAGAAGCCCTTACTTTCCTTTGTTCAGTCTCCAAAATTTATTTTTATGTCAAATAGCCTACAGGGGACCAAAGGCTAATGATGATTAAACAGCCTTCAGTTATGGAAGAAGGAACTATGCGAAGGGGCCAGCTGCCTAGTGATGACATTCTGGGCTCATCAAAGCCTATTTTCTGGAAGGCAGGATAGGCCATGCCTTTCAATTACGATGCATGTGGTATGAGGATAGGGGGAAAGCAAATACACAAACAAAAGAATCATAAATAATTTGTCTCAGAAGACAGAACACCAAGTAACAAAGATGATTTCCCACATTGTCATAAATTGAAGGAGAATATGGAAAGCTTCCACTCTTGGTCTCCTGAGGCAGTAGAGGACTTGGCTTTCATAAAATAAAACATAACCAGTTACCATAGATACACTGGGGTGAAAAATGCTTCTCATATTCAAAAAAGTTCCAGACAAGTTTTAAATCTTAGAATGCACCTGAAACATTCTGGAAATTGTCTTTATTTCTAATTGAGCCTTCCCAAACACACTTGACATCCCAGTGGCTTCAGTGTCCTTACAACAAAATGACATTCACCATCCTCTGCATTTAATTTTGAGAACTGAGACCACCTGCATCTGCACAGCTTATCAAGATTGAGATCTGGAGCCACTGTGTCAACATGACTTTCCTATTCCAAGAAATTCTTGGCCAGGAAGATAAAGCTGTAAACCAATAAATAACTTCACTACAGGCTCCAGGAATTTCCTAAAAGCCAATAGATTTGAACAAACAGTTTGCTCATCTGGGTAAAGAGCTCTGCTCTAGGAACAATGAGTTGTTCACTTGATCAAACAGCTAATTTATCAAACTACTGTTTACTAACCCAAAATTCCTTCAAGAGTCATGTCTTGCTGTGTCCATCAAACCAAAAATATTACATCATGAACTTTACCCAATTCCAGTTAAATGTGTGCATGGAAAGACCCATGTTAAAGCACTCTGTCGCAGAGCACAAACTCCAGCAAATTTCTATCCCTGACCCCTCCTTTCTGAAACACTGCTAAGACCCTGTCAAGGCGATGTCCTCCCTTACTGCAGTAGGTTTAATAAATTTTGCTGTTTGAATAGCAGGTTATTTTAGCTGTCTTTTGAGGAGTTGATAGTCAATCCTTCCTGTCTTTATCAAACTGTGAACTTCAATTTCCCCACTATCCCAATAACTAAACAGATAAATGCCAGTCATCATGGTGAGAATACAGAAGGGCAAGCTACTGAGAAAATGTATAGAAAACTTACTATACCTTTAGGCATTTCAAACTAGCTTATCCAAAACAAATAAAACCACAGTGTTATCTATAAACAAAAAAAGAGATGTTGTCATATATATGTATAGTCATGAATCATCCAATACCTTTTTGTGTTAATTAAAAAAAATAATTGAAACAAGATCTCACTCTGTTGCCCGTACCACTGGAGTGTAGTGATTTGATCATAGCTCACTGCAGCCTTGAACTCTCAGTCTCGAGTTATCCTCTCACTTCAGCCTCACAAGTAGTTGGGGCTACAGACTACAGGTGTGTGCTACTTCACCTGGTTATTTTAATTTTTTTATTTTTGTAAAGACGGGGTCTCACTATGTTGCCCAGGCTGGTCTCGAACTCCTGGCCTTAAAAGATACTCCTGCCTTGGCCTCTCAAAATGCTGGGATTGCAGGCGTGAGCCACCACTTCTGGGCCAAATATCTTTAAAATACTATAGTCAGATTGTCTGAGTCACAGATCAGATTTTTCTAGTAAGAAGTAATAATATCTGAAGAGACAGAGAAGAGAGATATTTCAAGTACAATTTTGTAACACACATTTTGTTGTTCCAAATAGCTCCTCAACCCTCATTCCTATCCCCCTCAATTCCTTTCCTTCTTCTCTTTCTAAATGACCCTTCAGATCAAATAAATCAGGTCCAATAATGCTGTTTGTGTAATTTTGCAATGTTGAAATTCCCATGCAGGCTCAGTTTTATCAGCCTGAAAATTTTCTTCCTATCTTTCTTTCTTCCCTTCTTCCTTCCTTTGTTTGATTTGCCTCTTCTGTTGCTTGCAATATATAAGTAGTTCTAATTATGCTATGTTATTCTATATTATTCTATGTTAATTATTACATGGAAATGTCTAAAATATACAGCATTATAAATAGTACATTAAAACTATTTGAAAACATTTGAAAAATTTTCTGTTCATTCATATTTATGCCACTTGGCCTCACCATCCACTATCACCTGCCAGCCTGGTAGTCACATGCTCTGTGTCTTTTTAAAAGATTTTATTTATTATTGACTGATTACTTATTTACATCTAACCCAAACTATATAATTAACTATTTTATAAAACTGTGGTTATCCACAAGAATAACTCACAAAAATGTGTTACAATTTTTGTTTGCTTGTTGTGTTTTAAAATGTAGTTTTTATTATTATTCAGGTATGATGAGGCCAACAGATAATGAGATGATTGTCATTGAAAATACAGTTTTTTACAGTGTCTCATGGGGTAGGGGACATGTTATTGTCACTCAGAGCCACATGGGAAAGCACCAGGACTGGTCAAAAGGCAGGATGAGTGAGGGGAAAGCATGGCAGGAGCCCCTGTTGTGGTATCCACGGGAAAGGCAAGTCAGGGCTCAGCAGGCTTAGGATTGGCTAGTTTGAGCAATATCAGAAGACCCCAGGGTAGAGTAACTGTCTCTAATTGTCTAATACCTGGCCCTAGAATGATAAGAATAGAATTACATTGCCACCTAGAGTAGAAAAGCCAGATGGAAGAGGTGGTTCAGAGTATGGGAACTGGATGTTTCATTTACATATGAAAGTTTACTATGTTTAAGAATTGGCTAGCTATGAGAGGGGAAGTCACTCAGTGAGGCCTCAGGAGCATCAAGAATACAGAAAATTAGAAAACATAATTAACACATAATACATGTGTTTTGTTGAGTTATAAGTTGCATAAAGTAAAATAAATGAGTCTTAAGTGTACAGCATAATAAATTATTTATATTTGTATATACCCACGGAATCACCTCCCAGATCAATGTGCAAGCATCACCATAACTTTAGAAGCTCTCACTGGCTCCTTTTCCTGTTAAACCTGCCCCTCCCAGCAAAGCCAGCATTATTATAACTTTTCCCACTGGCCTGGATTTGCCTGATTTTAAACTTCATAATGGAAGTACACATTATGGATGTACTCATTTCTCTTTGGTGTATATCTGGGAAAAAAATTGCTGAATCATAGAGTTGGGGAATCTGTAATTTTGGTGGATACTGCTAAACATTTTTCAAAGTAGTTAAAACATTTAACTATCTCACCAACAATGTCCAAGAATTTCCATTATTCTACATTCTTGCCAACATTTGTAATTGATAGTCTTAATTTAACTATGCTGGTAGTGGGATACTTGTTTCTAACCATGGTTTTAATTTCCATTACCCTGCTGAGCAATGATGTTGAACACCTTTACATGTGTTTGCTCTAAATACACTTTGTTGTTACATACGCCTCCCAAGACTTTTCCTATTTTTAAATAGAATTCTCTGCATTTTTCTTATGTGATTTGGAGAAATGTTTAAATCTATTCTGGATGTGAGACCTCTGTTGGATAAATATTTTGAAAATACTTTCTCCCATACTGTGGTTTGCCTTTTGCCTTTCTTAATGAGGTCTTTTGATAAGCAGACCAATTTACCATTGTTTATTTTATTGTTCATGTTTTGTGAAAACTGTTAAGACATTTTCATGAACCTTTCAAACGTTATGAAAATATTCTCCTGTTTTCTCCTAAAAGCTTTATTGTTTTAGTTTTTAGCTATAGGTCTATACTGCACATTGAATTAATTTGTGTGAATGATGTGAGATAAAATTATCCATATCACCGAAACTTCCTGGATTATATTTGCCATGCAGATGAACAATCCCTTCTTCAACTAATGTACTGAGAGTAGAAAGGTTGTAAACCTCTTGATGTTATTATAGCTTAGCTGCAGTGATTAGTGGAAGCCAGATTTTAGAATTTTATAATCATAATTGATACGTGCAATTCAGGACAAATACAACAAATACACTTATAAAAATGCAGCCAACACAATCTTGACTTCTTAGGATTCACATAAGCCGGGACATCTAAACTACAAAGCATAATCTTTGCTCTTTCTTAAAAGTTATTTTGGAGTTCCTTAATATAGATGTCTACATTAGGTAAAAGTTTTATTTTATTTTGTTTTACAGTTTTTGATTATAAAGTGTTATGCAAACCCCCAAAATCGATCAATTTTCCTTGACATAGTCAACAATGATGTATCTCATTCATTTTAAACTATTTAGGCCAAAATAGTCACACAAAGGTTCCCACTAAATGTAATGAGACAAACTTTGGAAAATCTATCTAATTGCAATTTAGCATTTAAGAAAACTATGAAGGTAAGAGTACACTAATGAAAAAAGGGAATGCAAAGTTTTTTTCATTAGAGAACTTAAGACTTACCTAGTCACTTGAACTGGAAGGTGAGTCCTATGGTAAGTAAGTTCTGTCTGAAATCCACAGGTACATAGTGACTTCTGAATTCTGTTATAAACCAGAATCTTTGACTAGCACTAAATGTGGTCAGTGAGAAAAATATAACAGCCTCAAAAGAAACTCTGTAGTGTAGCTGTTTTCTCATTATCCTTCATTTTTCCATATATATATATATATAATATATATATACACACAGAGAGAGAGAGAGATTGATTGCTAATTTTTATTCTAGAAGTATAATTTTGAACAGCAAAGTCATGGTCCTAGTTTTCTTGAAGCTTCTGTTGTAATATGGTAAGTAGGTCAAAACATAGACCAGAGGAAAAACAATTGCTAGTTATAATTACCAGAATGAAAGCGAGAAAATGCTGACAGTGAAAATAGAACCCAGATAGACCTTTAAACGATGATCAAGGGGAGCCTCAGCAAGGAAATATAAAGTGTCCAGGGAAAAGTTAAGTAGCCCTGAAAAACATCCATGTCATCTCACATACAAATTATTCACTGAGAAAAGCTAGAGAGCAAATGAACACGAGGAAGGTGTATTGGTTAACTTGCTTATTCATCTGACTTTGAAAATGGAGGAGCGAAGAAGAGATACTGACAGATTCCTAGAACACTGTGAAGAAAGGACCAAGGTGACCTTAGTCAGTGGTTCTCGGCAGTAGATCCGTGAAAGCCAGTATCGTCAAGTCCTCTAAGCCCACTTGTGCCTACTAACATTAATGTATAAAATATAATTCATTCCTAGTGGGCAACAGAGTCCCAGCCCACAGCCTGAAAAAAAAAAAAAAAAAAAAAAATCTTGGGATCCAGAGAGAAAGTTTGGCCTTGCAGACTTTGATCTGGTTGACCTGGAGTCATGGGACATAAAGTATTCCAACTTTATTCTCTCCAGCTGAAGTTTATTCTAGCCTTTGCCACTGATGTGGTTTATTATTTTTAATGGTGTTCCATGCAAGAACACAACATATTCCTCAAACAGACAGAGCTTTGGTTTACTCCACAAAATAATTCCTCTTCTTCTAGTGGTTCTGAAATATTCTCAGCTAATATAAAAAGCATTTCAATATTTGGCATTCTGCATTGTCATCTAAACAGTTTCTATTTGCAGTGTATGGGCATCTTCCTCTGGCACAGAAACATCACTTTTTTCTTTCTCTTTTATTAGGTCCAAGGTAGAAAAAGAAACAATTCTGAGAAATGTTTTTTTATCTCCTTCAGTTCTTTTTCTGTGAATATTTTGAGCTTCTTCTCTCACAATTAAATAGAAAAAAACAGCACAGACATTTTCTCTGAAGGCTCTGGATTCATTTCACCAAGTATACTCTGAACTTGAAAAGTTTCAGAATGTTGACATTTATAAATTAGGATTTCTGGCAACCAGATCTTGTGCCCCTGTAATAAAAACACAACTAAACTTTTTATAGAACCTGCTTGGCAAGATGACATCTTGTTGTCCAATATGTAGCTATAACAGACAGGAAGAATGCTAGATGATTTTTCCTGTTTCCTTCTTCAAAGGTTAAAATTAGAAGAAACACCACTAGATAGATACTGTTCTTTTAGAAATGATATGCTCATCAAAGACTTGAAATTATTCCCGGAGAATGAAAAACAAGTGTCTCAGAGAATGCAAGAGGAAACACTGCAAAATAGGTTTGTAAAAGTTAAGCCAGAATGTTGAAGCTTCTCCTGGTTGGAGGATGGATGGATGGATAGAAAGATAGACAGACGGATAGAAAAATAGATGATAGATAGATAGATAGATAGATAGATAGATAGATAGATAGATAGATAGACAGACAGACAGACAGACAGATAATAGGCAGATCTTTATATCTATAGATATCTATAAATCTCTTTATCAATAGATAGATACATAGATACAGTTATGGGCATAACTGTGTTCTTCCCCAAAATTCATATATTGAAGTCCTAACCCCTAGTACCACAGAATATGACTGTATTTGGAGATAGGGCCTTTAAAGTGGTAATTGAGGTTAGATGAGGTCATTGAAGTGAACCCTAATCCAATGGTTGGTTTCTTTATAACAAGAAAGATTAGAACACAGACTAGCACAGACAAAAAACTATGTAAAGACACGGAGAAGACAACTACCTACAAGCAAAGGGAAGAGGTCTCACAGGAAAACGACCTTGCTGATACTTTGATCTCAGACTTCTAGCCTCCAAAGCTGTGAGAAAATAAATTTCTCTGGGGTAAGTCACCAGTATTTTTTATGGCAGCCCTAGCAAACTTTTATGTGTGTGTGTTTGTGTGCACTGCATGTGTCCAACACAAATGCAACCTACACAATATCTACAAATACCATCATTTTTTATGGTGGTGTTAGATGTGCAAAGCTCATGGGAGATGACAATTATGCTGATGACAATCTCTGTTACCTACAGCATATCTGGCTACTACTATGAAATTCTGAATACATGTATTTTTAAATAAACCTTTTGTAATGCTTCAGTTACTATTATTTTGCAACAAACTACTCTCACACTTAATGTCATAACCATTTTGTTTATGAATTCTGCAGGTCACAAATTCAGATAGGGGCTATGGTTTGAATATTTGTCCTCTCCAAAACTCATGTTCAAACTTAATCCCCAATATGGTTGTCTTGAGAGTCTAAGAGAAGTCTTTAATAGGTGTTTGACTCATGCCAGCTCTGCCCTCATGAATGGATTAATCCATTGTTGGATTAATGGGTTATCATGGGAGTGGGACTTGTGGCTTTATAAGAAAAGGAAGAGAGACCTCAGCTGCATGCTCAGCCTCCTTGCCATGTGATACCCTGTGTCACCTCAAGACTCTACCAGCAAGCAGGGTCTCAACACAAACACTTCCTTGCCCTTAGATTTCCCAGGCTCCATAACTATAAGAAATAATTTCTTTTTCTTTACAAACTACCCAGTTCTAATTATTATGCTATAAGCAATAGAAAACAGATGAAGATAACAGGGAACAGCAGGAATGGTTTGTCTCTGTTTTCCTAGCCTCGGTTAGGATAAATAAAATAGCTAGAGATGACTCCAAGAGGTAGGAACTAGAATAGCTGAGACTGAAAGATCCACTTCCAAGATGAGTTCATCAAAATATCAGGCATCTCACTGAGATGGACATGAAGGCTGGTCTCAGCTGCGAATGTTAACAGGTGCTAATATGTGCAACCTTTTCATGTGGTACAGACTAATCACAGCATGACACATGGTTTCCACAAGACAGCCACCTAAAAGGGAATGTTCCAAGAGAATCTGACAGAAGCTGCCATGCCCTTTCCTCAGAAGCTACAATAACTCCAAGTTTTAAGGGGAGAGACATAATCAGCACCTATTGAGGGAAGAGTGTCAAATAATTTTATAGCATATTTCAAAACCACATTTTACTCTCTGCCCACAAAGTATTAACATTCTTTCCACATGAAAAATACACTCACTCTCTCAATAGTGCTTAAAAGGATCATCCCATTATAGTATCAGTCTTAGACTCAAAGTCAGAATGTTGTCATTCAATCAAGATTTAAATAATATTCATCAGGCATGATTCCTCTTAATCAAATAGTTGATGAACTAAAGAGACCAGCTATCTACCACTATATTAGTACATTCTCTCACTTCTATAAAGAACTACCAGAGACTGGGTAGTTTATAAAGAAGAGAGGTATAATTGGCTCACAGTTCCACAGGCCATACAGGAAGCATGGCTGGGGAGACCTCAGGAAACTTAAAATCATGATGGAAGGCAAGGGGGAAGCAGCACGTCTTCACATGTGCAGAGCAGAGGAAGATAGTGGGCACGGGGTGAGGGGGAGATAGGAGGTGCCACACACTTTTAAACAACCAGATCTCATGAGAACTCTATCTTGAGACAGCACTAGGGGGATAGTGCTAAACCATTAGAAACCACCCCTATGATCCAATCACCTGCCATCAGCCCCTTCCTCCAACATCAGGATTACAATTCGACATGAGATTTTGGGCAGGGACAGAGAGCCAAACCGTATTAACCACCCAACCATCCACTGTACCTGGAGGTATGTGCATAGGATAAACATTATAGACATTCTTGGTATAAATGGTTAATGGAAGGCACATAGCTATCCTTGGATCACAATAATTCAAAAATTCAGGTGGTACATATTGCCAGCTTCTAGGTTATATTTCTATCCTAATTTATGAGAATTGCTCTACACTGATTTTAGCTCCAACCTCTAGACTCTGGATTCTTCATTTTAGGCACTCTTCCTTTTCCATAAAAATTACACTATGTTTGCTGAGTGCTTTTTTTAGTCTCCTCCCTGTCCACTGAAATATGGAATCCAAGAGGCTATTGTTTTGTTTTGTCTCTCTCACTATCAGTCCAAGCTGATGATATTTCTACCTATACAGTCATTTTAAAAACTTTGTCAGTTTCTCATATTCTTCAATTTATAATTCATTCCATTGCATAGAGCTCACACCCCCAAATCTCATTATAAGATGTTATGTACCTGGGATCTGGTGTAAGGCTGCTATGAAACAATGCCCTTAAGACTCCTGGAAGTCTTACTGTTAAACAGAGAGGGTCTTTGAGGAGTATGCATAAAAATGGCTTTTTGGCTGAGAAGAACCATGAAGCACCATCTGTAAACATTTCTGCGACTAACAAAAGGTTTTATAGTCCCACGTTTTATTTCTTCTTTATCCTAAGACCATATTTTCCTGGAAGTGTCCTGGACTCATTTTATCTTTCCTGCGACAGACGGAGGGTGATAAAGAGCTTCACTTTCAAACACAAAGTTTTGAATGTTTTGTGGTTCCTCTAAATACTACTTGAAAACTGAATGATTCATTTTTCTTTTTTACCTAATTTCTCTCTATCCTGTCTTATGATTTATAGGTAGAGGAAACCAGCAACCCCTTTTAACATTTAGTTCTGTAAATATCTTCAGCCAAACCATCATTTCCTTAAGTATATTTTCTAGTTTTTGAATTTCCACTAATGTCAATATCAAAAACTTTCCACTGCTACATAATGAGGGTCTCATTCCCTCTGAGTTCCCATAACATTTTACTCACTCTTTTTTAAGCCCACATTAACAGGGCTCTTGGGGCTTGACAGATTGCCTGCAAATTCCTCAAGACCTTCCAGCTTTCAACCAACACCAAATGTCAAAGTCACATGTTCTAGGTTTCGTTACATGGCACCCCACTTCTGATACCAAATTTTGCTCCACTTGCTATTTTTGCCTTAATGACAATCTCAAAACATAGTGGACTAAAATAACAATGATTTTATTATGCTTACAGATGCTGAGGGTCAGTGATTCAGAAACGGCATAATGGGGATGGCTTGCATCTTCTCCAAGGTGTTTGGGGCCTCTGCTGGAAAGATTTGAGCAGCCAGGGATGACTGAAATAGCTGGAGGCTCTAATAACTGGGACTGAAGGACCCCTTTTTCAGGATGCCTTATTTTCTCACATCTGGCCCCTGGACTGGAATGATTTGAAAGCTTAGATCAGCTCAGACTGCCAACTATATCACCTACACACAGCTCTCCCTGTAGCTTTGGCATCTCTTAGTATGGTAGCCAGGATCCAAAAGAAAGCATCCTGACAGAGAAGAGTGTTCCAAAGAAGCTGGGTAGAAGTTTCTTGGCCTTTTATAACCTCACCTCAGAAGTCACATAACATTATTGTCATCATATTTTATTCATTAAGGAATTACCAAGCCCACCCAAATTCAAGAGAACAAAACATATATCACCACTCAATGTAAGAGTGACAAAAAATTGGGGTACCTTGCTTTAAAACTGTCGCATGGTTTCTAAAATGTCATGTCACGTAATCTATCTTACTAATGTTCGTTTCATTTTATATTTCTGATATGGAGACTACGTTGATTTTTAAAATCTTCTCACTTTAGGAGAGTTTGCAAAAGTGGCTCAGATAACCTGTAATGATCAGTACTCAGCTAAACCATAGAACAATGTCTGCTTTGTACATGAGAAAAATGAAATAAAAGGAAGCACATTGAAGTGGCTTATCAATAGTAGAATTGTGAGTGTGATCATGGAAAGCAGAATTCTTAACTGGCTCTCTAAGCCAAAGACAATCAGTTAGAACTTCAATGAGGCTATGGCCTTGGAGTGGCCTAAGAGTGCCACAAGTAGGATGTTATGTATCTACAATGATTCCAACTTACATCTTATTCTAATTAGTGATTTATTACCTTGACCATATAACTTCCTATAACCAAGTATGGCATAAATTAGCTGTCAATGATTTGTGCTTTTCTTCTGTAGTGCCAGTCATGGTGGGAAGGTAACTTTCAGCCAACTAATATGCTTCCCAGCCCTCTGGTAGCTAATGGAGTCCCATGACTAATTATGGCCAAAGGGATGTGAATAAAGATGATGGGTGTCACTCCAGGACATGGTGCCCAGGATTTTCCTGCATTTCTTCTTGGGCTGGTCAGATTCTCTGGAGCCAAGTGAAGAAAAAGCATTGAAGGGCTCAGTATTTAGTATTCAATGCTCATAAAATCACTTGATTATCTTACTTTGTTTTGGAATTCATAAAATATCTTTATAAAGGACACCATTATAAAAAAGAAAAATCTATCTTCATACATCAGGCTATGAAATAGCTGTTTCTTCCCTCCTAATAAGCTATGTCTAAAATTACACAAAAGATGTTAAGAGTAAGTAGAAACTGCTTCACATATGTAAGCTTTTTAGTCACAGCTTATTTACACTGATACCATAAGAGATACTAAGTAGAAAACCTGTCATGTGAGAGCTATAGTGCAAAGAATTCTAAGCTAACTACCCCCCATGACAGATGCCTTTGTATAATCTCCTTTCCTTGACTGGGAGTAAAAACTGAATATAATGGGATGTTACTCCCATGAATGTTACATTATATGGCAAATCAAAGATTATCCTGGGTGGGCCTGACCTAATCAAGCAAGCACTTTAAAAGTACAGATTTTTTCAGCTGGTTGCAGAAGTCGGATATTAAAAGTATGAGAAGAACTCAATGCATCACTGCTGGCTTGAAGATGAAAGGGGCAACATGTGGGTCGCACATAAGTGATACAGCTTAAAGTCATTGTTGGATCACGTTAGCAAGGAAATGCAGACCTGAGTCATCCAGTCATAAAGAACTGGATATTCCCAATAATCTGAATGAACTTGGAAGTAGATTTCTTCCCAGAGACTCCAGATAAGAAATCAGCCTGGCCAAAACCTTAATTCCAGCGATGTGATATCCTGAGCAGAGAATCTAGCCATGCCGGACTCTTGACCTACAGAACAGTGAGCTGTAAATGATTATTATTTTTTGCTGCCGAATTTGTTGTAATTTGTTACAGAGAGTAGAAAATGAACGGAATAGTGAAGTACAAATTTTGAAGAAGCCTCCCAAAAAAGTTCACCAGTATTCATTCTCAATTTGTTGTTTTCAACACTTATACGAACAGTGGTGTTTACATTTTTTGTATTTCCATAGGTTTTGGGGGAACAGGTGGAGTTTGGTTACACGAGTAAGTTCTTTACTGGTGATTTGTGAGATTTTGGTGCAGTCATCATCTGAGCAGTAGACACTGTACCCAATTTATAGTCTTTTATTCGTAACCCCCCTCCCATCCTTTCTCCCAGGTCCCCAAAGTCCATTGTATCATTTTTATGCCTTTGCATCCTCATAGCTCAGCTCCCACTAATGAGTGAGATCATATGATGATTGGTTTTCCATTCTTGAATTACTTCACTTACACTAATGGTCCCCAGTTGGATCCAGGTTGCTCTGAATGCTATTATTCCTCTCCTTTTTATGACTGAATAGAATTCCATGATGTGTATATATATATATATATACACACACACACACATAATCATATATATGTATATAAATATACATATAATCATATATATGTATTATAGAAGTAATTACAGTGTATATATGTATTATATATGTAATAAACTGCATATGTGTTATATATGTAATTGTGGTATGTATATAGTATATACATGTGTGTATACATACAACTGTGGTATGTATATGTGTGTGTGTGTGTGTGTATATATATGTGTGAGTATATATACACACACACCACAATTATATATATATACATACACACCACAATTTTTTTGTTCACTCGTTGATTGATGGGCATTTGGGTTAGTTCCATAGTTTTGTAATTGCAAATTGTATGCTATAAACATGTGTGTGCAAGTATCTTTTTCATATAATGACTTCTTTTCCTCTGGGTAGATACTCAGTAGTGGGATTGCTGGATCAAATGGTAGTTCTACTTTTAGATTTTAAGGAATCTCCACACTATTTTCCATAGTTGTTGTACTAGTTTACATTCCCACCAGCTGTGTAAAAGTGTTCCCCTTTCACCACATCCCCGTCAACAATTTTTAAAAATTTTTTAATACAGCCATTCTTGCAGGAATAGGGTGGTATCACATTGTGGTTTTGATTTGCATTTCCCTGATCATTAGCGATGTTGAGCATTTTTTCATGTGTTTGTTGGCCATTTGTATATCTTCTTTTGAGAATTGTCTATTCATGTTCTTAGCCCATGTTTTGATGGGATTGTTTGTTTTTTTCTTGCTATTTTGCTTAAGTTCCTTGTCGATTCTGGATATCAGTCCTTTGTTGGATGTATAGATTGTTAAGATTTTCTCCTACTCTGTGGGTTGTCTGTTAACTCTGCTGATTGTTTCTTTTGCTGTGCAGAAAGTTTTTAGTTTAATTAAGTCCCATCTATTTATCATTGTTTTCGTTGCATTTGCTTTAGGGTTCTTGGTCATGAAGTCTTTGTCTAAGTCAATGTCTGGAAGGGTTTTTCTGATGTTATTTTCTAGAATTTTTATGATATCAGGTCTTAGATTTAAGTCTTTGATCCATCTTGAGTCTATTTTTGTATACGTTGAGAGATGAGGATCCAGCTTCATTCTTCTACCTGTGGCTTGCCAATTATCTCAGCACTGTTTGTTGAATAGGGTATCCTTTCTCCACTTTATGTTTTATTTGTTTTGTCAAAGATCAGTTGGCTGTAAGTATTTGACTTTATTTCTGGGTTCTTTATTCTGTTTCATTGTTCTGTGAGCTTATTTTTATACCAGTACCATGCTGTTTTGGTGACTATGGCCTTATAGTATAATTTGAAGTCAGGTAATGTGATGCCTCCAGATTAGTTCTTCTTCCTTAGTCTTGCTTTAGCTATGTGGGCTCTTCTTTGATTCCACATGAATTTTAGGATTGTCTTTTTGGTTCTGTGAAGAATGATGGTGGTATTTTGATGGAAATTGCATTGAATTTGTAGATTGCTTTTGGCTGTATGGTCATTTTTACAACATTGATTCTATCTATCCATGAGTATGGGAAATGTTTTCATTTGTTTTTGTCATTTATGATTTCTTTCAGCAGTGTTTTGTCGTTTTTCTTATAGAAGTCTTTCACCTCCTTGGTTAGGTATATTTCTAAGTATTTTATTTTTTTCTAGCTATTGTAAGAGGGGTTGAGTTCTTGACTTGATTTCTAGCTATTGTAAAAGGGATTGAGTTTTTGATTTGATTTTCAGCTTATTTGCTGTTGGTGTATAGCAGAGCTTCCATTTGTGTACATTAATTTTGTATCCTGAAACTTTGCTCAATTAATTTGTCAGTTCTAAGAAGTCTTTGGAGATCTCTTTAGGGTTTTCTTTTATTTTCCTTTTTCTTTTCTTTTTTTTTTTTTTTTTTTGAGATGGCGTCTCGCTCTGTCACCCAGGCTGGAGTGCAATGGTGTGATCTTGGCTCAAGGCAACTTCTGCCTCCCGGGTTCAAGCAATTCTCCTGCCTCAGCCTCTCAAGTAGCTGGGATTACAGGTGCCAGCCACCATACCTGGCTAATTTTTGTATTTTCAGTAGAGATGGGGTTTCACCATATTGGCCAGGCTGGACTCGAACTCTTGACCTCAGGTGATCTGCCTGCCTCGGCCTCCCAAAGTGCTGGGATTAGAGGCATGAGTTACTATGCCCAGCCAGGGTTTTCTAAGTGTACAGTCATATAATCAGCAAACAGTGACAGTTTGACTTCCTCTTTACTGATTTGAATGCCCTTTATTTCTTTCTCTTGTCTGATTGCTCTGGCTAGGATTTCCAATACTGTTAAATAGAAGTGGTGAGAATGGGCATCCTTGTCTTGTTCCAGTTCTCAGAGGAAATGCTTTAGACTTTTCCCTGTTCAGTATTTTGTTGGCTATGGATTTGTCATAGATGGCTTTTATTACATTAAGTTATGTTTCTTCTATGCCAATTTTGCTGAGACTTTTAGTCATAAAGGGATACTGGATTTTGTCAAATGCTTTTTCTGTGTCTATTGAGACGATAATGATAATCATGTGATTTTTGTTTTTAATTCTGTTTATGTGGTGTATTCACATTTATTGACTCATGGATGTTAAACCATCCCTGCATCCCTGGTATGAAACCCACTTGATCATGGTGGGTTGTCTTTTTGATATGCTATCGGAATTGATTAGCTGGTATTTTCTTTTTCTTAAGGATTTTTGCATCTATATTCATCGGGGATATTGGTCTGTAGTTTTCTTTTTTGTTGTTATGTTGTCTCCTGAATTTTGGTATTAAGGTGATGCTGGCCTCATACAATGATTTAGGGAGGATTCCCTTTCTCTATTTTGTGGAATAGCGTTAATAGGATTAGTACCAATTCTTCTTTGAATGTCTGATAGAATTCAGCTGTGGATCCATCTGGTCTTGGACCAATATTTTTGTGGGCAATTTTTTATTACCATTTCAATCTTGCTGCTTGAACATCTGCAAGAGATACAGGCTGTCAATTCTGCCTGACATCCTGCAGTACAAAAACCCTCTGTTTTACCCTTTGCAGATAATCTACTTCAGACTTCTGCTGAAGTGGTAAAGATCATTTTCCCAGATGCTTGAATTGTGGAAGGGAGCTAGGGATGTAATTGCTTCCCAAACAGCTATTAACCAAACTACTCCTTATAGCACCTCCCTGCCTTCCTCCACGCGTTACTTGTTTTTCAGCCTGTGAAACAGTCTATAGTATAAATCAGCTTGTTTCTCAGTATTATTTGCCTCTTAGGGACTGGATTACTTAGGCATCCCATATTATCTTCCATTCAATCCTCTTCTTACTGGCTTCCAAGATATTGTTGCTGTTTTATCCTCTCCTATTCTCTGTTTTTGTGTTTAATCTATTAACTTAACCCATAACAATTCTATATTACCATACATATTTTATATATAGCCTTTATTCTGCAATTAAAATTCTAATATCTGAAGTCCTTGAGTACCTAAGTCATCATTTATTTTTCTCTGATAACTCTTCCTTATATTGGATTGATCTTCTAGAGGATGTTTAGTGACCCTTGATTTTAAGCATTTTGCTTAATCTTAATCTGAAAGAGTTCTGGGAGCCTAAAAGAAGGAGCAGGGCATCCTCCAGATAGAAATTGCTTTCACTTTTGCCAGTAGCTCGAAGGAACAATTGGACCACTTCATCCACTGTGGAGAAGGCCCCCAGTAATATCACTGTCTCATAGTAAAGCCCCTTCTCCACTGAAGGCTTGCCTGTATGAGCAATAGAATACCATAGAAATAACAGTCTGTGACCCCCAAAACTAGGTCATAAAACATATTGGCCCCTCGTGGATCTCTGATTCTGAGAAAAGCCACCACTATGTCTTGAGACCACCCAAGCAGACTTGTGAAACACCCACTTATGGAAAGGCCCACATGGAAAGGAACTAATTTGCCAGCACCAACTTGCCACCTCTGTGAATGAGCCACTTTGGAAGCAGGTCCCCCAGCCTTAGTTAAACTTTGGGACAATTCTAGCCTTCAGCCTTCATTTCTTCCTGCTGAGGCCCTAGACATCATGGAGCAGAAGCGAGTCATCCTCTCTGTGCTTTGTTTGAATTTCTGACCTGCAAAAACTGTGAGACAATAAATTATTATTGTTCTTTTAAGCCATTATCTTGTAGCATGACTGTTTTGCAAAAATAGACCATTAATCAACCATAGATCCACAGTAAAAGCTCATGCTCAACTCTAGCCATGGTTCCCTTCTATTCCTCATCAGCAGCTCACCCCTCAGGATCCTGGCCATTGCAGCGCTGTTTCTGACGTCTTCCCTCAGGACCATCTTCTCCTCCCAGCTGCCTGAATTTAGGACTGCCAGCTGAGGCCCAGCTCAATTTATTGGAGAAGAGGAGTGAGGAATATTCATAGTAATATTTCTTCCCTTTCATGGAATCAGCAATGCATTGAAAAGTTTGTCCTTTCCAGAATCTGGATGCTCTGTAGTGGGAGGATCTCTCGTAACACCAAGTGTTCCGTGGTACTAGAAATATTATTATAATGTATCCCCCCAAAATGTTTCTGAGTGATAGTTTTATGTACAAACATATATTAAAAATATTTCTTTTCTACCCTAGGACACCACAAACTATGCCAAGTACTTCAACTAACCATACAACTCATATCTTGTTCAGTGACTATTTTTCAAAATATGCTGTAAATTTTTTTTATTTTCAGAATAAATTTAGGCATATGAATAAATGTGAAAGTGTGGGCTTTAGTAGTGAATAGAACTGAGTTTAAAATCTACTTTAATCACTTACAAGCTCTGTTTCAGCATGTTACAACATATTTTACATGTTTATTAGTTACTCCATCTATGGAAATAAGTGAAAATAATATTGCCTTCCCTATAGTAATTATGTGAAAATTTAATATATGTAAAACACTAGGCAGAAAGTGAATGACTGGAAATAATTATTTTTTTAAAAATGCTTTGAGGTCAAAATTGTTTTGTTTTTCTCTAGACTACATAAAAATAACATCACTACCAAATTCAGCTTAGTCATTCCTTTATCCTTTCATTCCTTTGCTGTCGAGTAAGACAGTGATTAAAGCATGGCTTTGGAATCAGACTCACCATAGATGTTTCCTGGCCCCAATATTTATAGACTGTGTGACAAGTTAGGTGCTGCCACTCAGATTCTTTACCCAACTGTTTTTATGTGCAAGTAAAATAAAACCACCTCTTTAAACAGGACATCGTAATTTTTCAATAGTTTGTATCTTCTATTGACAACTGAGAAAAATACAGTGCTGCTCTTGTTGAAGGTAAGTAAATATCTTTGTCCTCTAAAGGGCCCTGCCCTCTAAGAATACCACACTCAAGCATATACAAGGCAAGCTGGCTAATGTGATTAGTATTAAAATGCATGTTGGGAAGGAGTAGACTGTAAAAAGCCCACTGACTAGGAAGTTAGGAAATCTAAACTTTTGTCATGTTTCTGTCACTTACTTACAGACTCTCCAACCTGAGTGAGTCATTTTACTGCTGTGGTCTTCAGTTTCTTCATTTGTAAAATGGGCATCATAATACTCTCACATTTACCCCACCAAAAATTGTGAAGATCAAATGAGATAGTGAATGTGAAAATGCCTTTAAAAGTATAAAGCATGGTAAAATATAAAGATTTTTTGAAACTATAGTTAAGCAAATAAATTTTTTATGCCAAGACATGTACATTTTCTTCAGAATGGGGTGTTGTTTTAGCAAGAGCATTTTCACACTAGAAAGAGGATACTAATTAGTTACCTGTGGAAGTGAAAGGGTAGCCTTTCTATTTTATTATGGATACTCTGCAACTTAAACCTATGCAGGTGAATTTGTGTTGAATTGTTACCAGCATAGTATTCTCTGATACTCTGCTCACTGATTACAGATTGTAGCTAGTCAATTGAGATAAATGTAGAAATGTTTCCTGTTCAGAAATATTTTACATTCATTTAAGGCATGGTGTAGTATAATTTTTATTTTTGTGGTTATAGCTACTAAACTTGGATTATTGCTTGTGCAACATAGAGAACATGATTCTTTCCTTAAATATATGGAAAGAGGCATATTAAGCTATAGCAAAATATAATAATATGACCACGTGACACCATTTTCCAAATTCTTATTTTCCATTAATGTGGGGCTAAACACAAAGTATTTGCTCATATAAAATTTACTTAATATGTTGCCTTTTTGATAGTATCTCTACAAGCCCTAAAATCTCCAATTGTGGATAAATATTAATATTTATAAAGATATAGTATAAAAATAATGAAAGATGTTTTTAGGCCAGGCGCAGTGGCTCACGCCTGTAATCCCAGCACTTTGGGAGGCTGGGGCAGGCAGATCACTTGAGGTCAGGAGTTCGAGACCTGCCTGACCAACATGATAAAACCCCATCTCTACTAAAAATATAAAAAAATTACCCGGGTGTGCTGGTAGGCACCTGTAGTCCCAGCTACTTCGTAGGCTGAGGCAGAAGAATCACTTGAAGTCAGGAGGCAGAAGTTACAGTGAGCCAAGATTGCACCACTGCACTCCAGCTTGGGCAACAGTGTGAGATTCCGTCCCCCACCAAAAAGGATAATATTTTTGATGGACTATTATCTGCCAGACACCATGTTGAGTGGTCTACATGTATTAATTCACTGGATCCTCAAAATAAATCTACAAGGCACATACTATTATTATCCTAATTTTACAGATCAGGAAACAGCCGAGTGTGTATCTGTCAGGGCTCATCATAGGAAACAAAAAGTACTCAGTATTTCAAGCAGACTTTGTAAATAGCATCTTATTAAATTACTCACAGTTTAAAAAAGAAATCATGATCAGCTTTTAAAAAGATTATGGCCATATTACATATTAACACATGTGGAATACATCAAACACAGTGATGTAAAGGATTTTATAGTCTTAAATACTTATAATAGAAGTTTTTAAAGGCTCAAGATTAATGAGTTATATATTCCTAGGAAGTTAGGTGGTCCATTCTAAACCTAAAATAAACCCAAATGAAATATACAGAAAATTGGGCAGAGTGGCTTGTGCCTATAATCCCAGCATCTGAAGAGGCTAAGGCAGGAGAATTACTTAAGACCAGGAATTCAAGACCAGTCTGGGCAACGCAGCAAGAGCCCCCCATCTCTGAAACTGAAAATAAAAATAAAAATAAATTTAAAAAAATAGAAATAGTGAATAAAATCACAAAAATTTGTCATTTTTAAAGATAAAGAAAACCATCATTCTCAGCAAACTATTGCAAGGACAAAAAAAAAAAAAAAACACCACACGTTCTCACTCATAGGTGGGAACTGAACAATGAGAACACTTGGACACAGGGTGGGGAACATCACACACTGGAGCCTGTTGTGGGGCATGGGGACGGGGAGGGATAGCATTAGGAGATATACCTAATGTAAATGACGAGTTAATGAGTGCAGCACACCAACATGGCACATGTATACATATGTAACAAACCTGCACATTGTGCACATGTACCCTAGAACTTAAAGTATAATAAAAAAAAAAGAAAATGTAGATTTTCAAAATTAGTCTTGCATCATCTAAAAATACTCTAAATTCTTAAGAAACTATTTCAAAGGCTCTGCAAGTCTGATAATGATTGCCTTGGGCATATGGTCGTAACTAAAGGTTTTACATTGTGCAGGCTTTGGAAATGCCGGACTAGAATATATCTAAAAGATACTTATGAATTCTGTCGGAAAATCTATCCCAGAATTCAGAGAAATAGACTGGCTTGTAGTTTCAACGTACGAGAGTGAATATGTTGGATATTGACAGGTGCGTAGAAGTCAGAGACATAAGAAGCGTGCATGCGTGAGTGAGTTTATGCTTGTATGTGAGTGTGTGTACATAAATCCATAAAAAGAATTGGAATCCGTTTCTAGCTGATGATTGGAATGGGTAAAAACTGGCATGGGAGCTGATAAAGACAAATTTTACATTTTCATCTTCTTATATTTGACTCTTCAATGAAAATGTATTTATATTTCACTGTTAAAGACAATTATAAAGAGAAAACAATTTAAAACAAACAAAAAAGTTGATTCGTTTAATGAAAATTATAACAAAATAATTTTCAGCTTTATGGAGGTATACAACAAAACACATCAACCTCCGCTAATCTGTTTGAGAGGAGTAGAGGCAATGCTATGAATGAAAGGGGGAATATACACATATAACTTAAAGCATTAAAAGATGAGAAAATAGTATCAATGAATTTATGCCGTTCCTAGAAACAAGCTAATTTGCCAAGGAGAAATTGAAATCTTTAATAGTTCTATAACTGCTAATGAAACCGAAGCAGTGGTCAAATATTTTTTTCTGAAAACATAACACCACGCCCTGATTTTTTAAAAGGTCAGTTTTTTGTTTTTTGCTTTTTCCTCTGAGTATAAACCCAGTAATGAGATTGCTGGGTTGAATGGTGGTTCTACTTTTAGTTCTTTGAAAAATCTCCAAACTGCTTTCCATGGTGGCTGAATTAATTTACATTCCCACCAGCAGTGCATAAATATTCCCTTTGCTCCACAGCCTCACCAACATCTGCTATTTTTTGAGTTCTTAATAATAACCATTCTGGCTAATATAAGGTGGTATCTCGTTGTGTTTTTGTTTTGAATTTCTCTGATGATTAATAATATTGAGTATTTTTTTATATGTTTGTTGGCTGCTTGTATTTTTTCTTTTGAGAAATGTTCATGTCCTTTGCCCACTTTTAAATGGAATGTTTTTCATTATTGTTGAATTGTTTAATTTCCTTATAGATTCTGGAAATTAGACGTTTGTCAGTTGCAAAGTTTATGAGTATTTTCTCCCATTCTGTAGGTTGCTTTTTACTCTGTTGATAGTTTCTCTTGCTGTGCAGAAGCTTTTTGGTTTAATTAGGTCCCACTTGTCAATTTTTTTTAGTTTTGCTGCAATTGCTTTTAAGGACTTGTAAATTCTTTGCCTACCAAAAAGACAAATGCACTTGTGTACTCATCACAGCACTGTTCACCATAGCAAAGACATGGAATTAACCCAGGTGTCCATCAATTGTGGACAGAATAAATAAAATATGGTACATATACACCATAGAATACTACACAGCCGTGAAAAAGAACAAAATTATGTCCTTTGCAGCAATATGGATGTAGCTGGAGGCTATTATTCTAAGAAAATTAATGCACAAACAGAAAACTAAATACCGCATGTTCTCGTTTATAAGTGGGAGCTAAACATTGTGTACACATGGACATAAAGAAAAGAACAATAGACACTGGGGAATACCAGAGGGATGAGGGCAGGTAGGAGAGGGTCAGGGCTGAAAAACTACCTATTGGATACTATGCTTACCATCTGAGTGATGGGATCAGTTGTAACCCAAACTTTAGCATTGTGAAATGTACCCATATAACATAACAAATCTGCATATGTACTTCCTGAATCTAAAATGAAAGTCGATTGTTTTTTTAAAGAAAGGAAAGTTCTACCAAACTTTCAATAAATTTTTGTGCCTATTCTCAGAGGCCAAAAGGAAAAAAAAAGGAGAATTACTTCTCAATTCAAACTATGAGCCCAACATAATGCTGATACCAAAATCAGACAAATAGTTTTAGGTCTACTTCACTTATAAATCTAAAAGCAAAATTTCTAAAATATAAAAAAGAATAAATTAAATCCAATAGTACATTAAAACCTATAGTGTATATTTAATACATTATGATTAAATTGAGTTTATTCCAGGAATATAAGAATAGTTTATATTATAAAATCCAGTAATGTAATTTTCCACAATAACAGACTAAAAGAGAAAATTATGTAATCATCTCATTAAATGCAGAAATTTGATAAAATGGAAAATTTATTCATGATAATAAGCTCTAAGTAAGCTAGGAATTTAAAAGGAACATCCTTGACCTGATAAACAGTACCTATAAAAAATACAGTATTCTAAAGCATTAGCTTTAAAATAAAGAGCAAGACAATGGAGCACACGTGTCACAACTTCTAATCAACAGTATTGCTGGAATGATTAAATGAACAGAAGACTTAATCACAAGAATTAGTAAGGATGACATCAAACTATCATTGTTTAGAGATACTGTCATTCAGATACATCCCCTGAAAAATGTACAGAAAAATTATTAGAAATAATGTCAGTACTCAGCGAGATGGATGAATATAAGCTCAACATGCAAAAGTCAAATACAGTCCTATTCCCTAGCAACACAAGACTAAAAAACACTATTAAAGAGATATAAATGTATCAAATAAATATCAAGTGAACAAGAACAAATCCCTAAAAAGATGCTCAATATCTCTACAGAAAAAATTATAAAACCCTGTGAAGAGTTATTAAAAAGGACCCAAATAAAAAGAAATATAAATTGTGTTTGTAGACAAGAAGATATAATATTATAAAATACCAGTTCTCCAAAGATTCATCTATAAGGACAATGAAATTTCAAACAACTGAACAGTTTTTTTTAACGGAACTTTGTAAAGATTGTTCTGATTTGTATGACAAATAAAGGACCAAGCATAGACAAGACATTTCTGAAGAAGCACAAAGAGGAAAGTTCTTCTCGTTACATATCAGGATTGATTATTAAACTATAGTAATTAAGACATCATAGTAGACGAATAGACCATGTATGGATGGATTTTTGATATAACGGATATATTGTGTAAGACCAGTGAGAAAATCAGAGATTGTTCAATACGTAAAGTAGGATAAAAATGATTATCAATATAAAAAAATAAAAAATAAAATCAGATCCCTACCTCATGCAATTATGCAAAAGTCAATTCCATATGGATTAAGAACATAAATAACAGAGGTAAACATTTTACATTCTTAGTAGAAAATACAGTACAATGTTTTAGTCCTTGAGATACAGAAAGATTTCTTATAATGTTTCCTATAAAAAATTTAAAACTGATAAATTAGGCTACATAAAAATTAATAAATTTTGTTCATCAAAAAAATAAAGTGAAAACATGGGTTACATACTTGCATAATACATTACAACATACAGCAACGAACAAAAGATCAATATCAAGGCCAGGTACAGTGGGTTCACATTTGTAATCTCAGCACTTTGGGAAGCCAAAGTGGGAAGATCATTTGAGTCCAGGAGTTCAAGACCAGCCAGAGCAACGTAGCAAGACACCATCTTTACAAAAAAATTTAAAAATTATCAAGGCATGGTGGCACGTGCCTATAGTCCCAGTTACTTGGGAGGCAGAAGTGGGACGATTGCTTGAGCCTAGGAAGTTGAGGTTGCAGTGAGCCATGATCACACTACTGCTATCTAGCCCAGGTGACCAAAAAATCAATATCAAGAAGATACAACACACTAAAAATTAATATCAAGATCAAATAAAATTACAGAAAATGGGCAAAAGAAATACGGAATCCTTCACAGAATAGGAAACACTATACAGCCAATAAACATATTAAAGAGCTGTTCATTATATGACATATGAAAATTAAGACCATAATGAGATACCATTTTATATCACTTCAATTCATTAAATTCAAAATAGCTGAAGATTCCAATTGTCAGAGAGGATCCATAGGATCTTAATATTTTTCTGATAATAATATAAATAAGCACAATCCATTTGAAAAAGAGTTTAACTTTATAGTCTAATATTGAATATTTGTATACTTCATGGCTCAGCAATTCAACTCCTATTATATACACAAAAGAATCCAGGGGTATGATGGAAGACAAGATTATTCATAGCAGTACTGTCCACAATAGCAAAAACCTGGAAACAATACAATTGCCCATAGATTGGAGACTGGATAAACAAAATGTGCCATATTCACGTTCACAAGGTACAATATTACATTGCAGTGAAAATGAATTAACTACATTGTCAAGCAAGAAGCAAAATTAAACTTTATTATGTAATACTAAGTAAAATCCTAAGTCTCCAACTATTATGTGGAGCAGTATATTTTAATTTAAAAGCTGATAATAATTAAGATAGACATAACTTTTGATAAATGATTATAGATGTAATAAAAGGGAAAGCAAAAGAATGAACGCAAGGCTTAGAATGAGAGTATTCAGCAGGAGGAGAAGATAAAAGGGGTGAACTACATAGTTGGATGTAGATTATTTTCAAGGTCTTAGCTTGTTTCACATGGCTAGTTCACACATGCTTATTAAATTATTAAAGTTAACTGACTAAAGATATAAATAAATGTGAGCATGCATTGACCAAAGAAAATACTGCATCAAAGAATAAATGAAGAAAAGACAGAAATGTACAGGCATTTGGTCCTAAATACCCAGTAGAACTCCTCATTCATAATACCCTGTGAACAGCCAGGATTGCAACAGTGGAGCAAATGACAATCACAAATCATTAATCATGATTTAGATCTGCTCAGGACTGATTTCAATTTCTAGGGAAGTTTTGCCAAAAAGTTCTCTCTTGGCGTGGCAGCCCCTCAGTTGCCAAATCCACTTCAAAGGAGCCCAGATTATGACAATTTAAATAATTTATACCAGAAAGTAAAACAAAACATGAAAATGTCAAGCTATCTTAAGGTTGCATAAGCATAATAATTTTAATTTAAGAAATAATTATGGGACACCATGGGGGTGAATAAAGTTTACCTAATGAATGATAATGCTCAGATCCTTTCTTACTTGTCTCTCACTGAGCCTCAAGTTTAGAAAGTTAAATAAAGGCAAGTTTAAGCTAGGATCTCAGAAAAAGTCTCTTCTTTGGCAAATGAGCTGGCTCCTGGATAGAGGTCTGACATGCAACAAAAAGTAAAATTGCATTTTACCAGTGAGATCACACTCAGTGGTACTGGAGGTTACGACTTAAACATATCTTCTAGGGGACACAATTTAACACAAAAAACTGGTCAGTGGCAGTTTGAGGAGAAAGAAGTATCATTATTGAAAAAAAAGTGTAAAATTTCTTCCTTGCCCTTCTACTCTGTGATAGAATCATCTAGATGAATATCTCAGGGATTAAAAAGCCTTGAGCTGAAAAGTAAGAAATTTCTAATACTTAATTTCTTTTCTCGCTTAGACAGAGAAAATGTCCCTGTTTATTTTATCAAGTTCATCCACATCTAAGAATGTGTTACAAAATGACAACAAAGCTGTCACTGAGGAAATAATCCCAGTCAATTTACTTCAGATGATTAAACCTACTGTGTTATCCTCTCCAAGGGAGTGAAATGGTAACGCCGTGGGAGCCTCAGCAACAGTTTTAGACGGCGGACGATTATTCCAGTGGTGAAGTAAACCTGCTTAGAAGGGTCAGCAAGCAATTTGGAGCCTCCTTTTATCACAGTATACCGATGAAAGATAAGTTTGAATGGTCTTTCAAATTAGCAAACAGCACATAACATTTAAGTATGCACCTGGTGGAGACAGAGAATGTGGTTTGTTCCCTTTCAATGCTGACACATTTCATCCTGTGCATGGGACACAAATTGTGTGACTTTAAGCCACACAATGTGTATGGATAAGAAAAGGAATTTTCTAAATTTCTCTCAAGAAGAATAAAAGCAGCACAGTTTGACATGGATGCATGATGCCTATGGCTATAAGTTGATGTTATTGACAATGAAGAATTGAGAAGAATAAATAAGATGCTTTAAGCCAACAGCAGTCATCCAAATGCATTCTTAAGGTGATTGTACTCATGTCTTAAGGCTGCCGTAACAAATTGCCAGAAACTGGGTAGCTTGAAACAGCAGACATTGATTCTCTCACAGTTGTGGAGGCCAGAAGTTCAAAATCAAGGAATCAGTGCAGTTGGTTCCCACCAGAAGCTCTGGGAAAAAATCTGTCCCGTGTTTCTCTCCTGGCTTCTGAAGCTTGCTGGCAATCTTTGGCACCCCTTGGCTTGTAGACTCATTACTCTATCTTCTGTTTCCATCTTCGCATGGAGTTCTCTCCTGTGTCTCATCACTCAGGGTGTGTCTCTTCTCCTCTTATGAATACATCAGTCCTACTGAGTCAGGGTCCACCCTAATTGAGTGTAACCTTATTTTAATTACATTTGCAAGGGCCTTGTTTTCCAAATAAGATCACACTCAGTGGTACTGGAAGTTAGGACTTTAACATGTCTTTTAGGGGACACAACTCAACACACAAAACTGGTCAGTGGCAGTTTGAGGAGAAAGAAGTATCATTGTTGTAAAAAATAATAATAATAATAATTTCTTCCTTGCCCTTAGACTCTGGGATATAGCCATCTAGATAAATGTCATCTCAGGGATTAAAAAGCCTGCAGCTGAAAAGACCAGTAATAAACTCATTTGCCCTACAGGGGCTGAAAAGGAAACATTGATGAGTGAGATGGACTGCTTAGTGTAAGCTGCTCTGCTTATTTTCTTCACTTAAAAAAAAAAAAAAAAAAAAAAAAGCTTATATTGAAATTTTAGTCTCCACTTTAAAAAAAATCATTACCCTTTTCATTATGCATCTTTTCCACATAATTTTTATAATTCTCATTAAGGTTTATTTCATCTAGGCATCTTACATTGAATTTTTGACTAATACACTGTTAAGAATGGAGAAATACTTTTAATTGCACAAAGAAATATGCTTTCTCTCATTTTTCTTAAAACACATAGTCTAACATTTATTTTTCAAATTTTGATAGACAAGTAGAGAAACATTTCTCTGATATAAGACAAAAAACTGTACAAGCATAATGATACGTAGTGGCTAACATACAACCTCAGTTATGGGGAGACAATGGGGAAGAGTGGAGGCTGTAGTCCTGTCCAAACAGGGAAGAAGCTACTCAGCCCCAAATGTTTAGTGTTGCTCAGTTCCAGCGTAAGCATGCGGGGAAGTCCTACACACAGCATGTCCAGGGAACACAGTTCTGATTTTTCAAGAAGAAAAAGAAATCCAGATTTTTATAATAAATATCCAGATTTATTTTAATGTTGCTTTATGCAAACCAAGTATAACTCATCTGTAGATGGAATTCAGATATAGGCAATCTGTGAGACCACAGGATAATTATTTTGATGAATTTTCTCATTAGAAAGACTTCCCTTCTGCTTCTTTCCATCTTAATGGTACTTACTCCTTCTCCTCTTTCCCTTTGTCTTCTCCTCTCCTCCTAGAATTGAAAGCCGAACCCAGGTGATTATCTGAGAAAATGAAATCTTGATTGTCATTGCTTAATTGGTAAAAGAAAAATAAATCTATGAGTAGGAGAATCTCAAATCTGAAAAATTGCTAGCTCTCAGTTGTTACCTGCAAAATATTTCATCGTATACAGTTTGATGGTGGTCTCTATCTGCACTGGTGTTTATTGGATGTTATTATTTTCCATCGCGTTATATACTGTGTAGCCATACTTTCTGCTAATATACAGATTTCGGTAGACATGTATCATTCTTTTTAGCTATCTAGTAAGAAAATCTCTTTCCTTTGTCTTCTGGCACCCCAAATTCAAAAGGCGAAGGAAAGGGATTCTTTTACTGAGAAGGTAAAAGTATGGCAAATGTGCACCAATAGAATTTGAAAATGCTAAATTCTCACTTTCTCAGTTTCCTTTGAAACCAAGGTAGACGCATGTGCCCTGAGCTTCTACTTCAAATGCAACATCCCAGACTCCTAGAAATACAAAGAAGCAGGGCCTATGCAGAATCCTTTCTGGCAAGGGTGCCAGAAGGAGTGACCATCTTGTAGAGATCCATCTTGCAGAGACAGCTGGGACAACAATGGTTCTGACTGTAATGCCTAGTGTGCAACATCTGAGAACTGGCAGTGCCAGCTTGGATGTCTATGCCCCAGAGCAGCACTCAGCAGCAGTGCCCAGCAGGTCTTTTTGTTCCAGGGAATAACTCAAGCATTGTGCCTGTCTGTAGAGCCTACAAGCTTAATTCTCCACCTGTCCAGAAAAATTGTGGGAGCTACTCTGTATATTAGTAAATTATTTCTCTGTTTTTAAACCAGACTTGGTTTCTGTTGCTTGAAACCAAGTTCCTTGATTTATATAAAAATCAACTATGTCAATAGTTACAGTATTTTTCACATAATGCTCAAGAGTATTTACTACCTCGCGAACAAGTGTAGGAGCCACTTCACCAAGAGATGCAAATATAGCACAATGGTTACTATTAATATTATGGACGCTGGTTCAAATTACAGCTCTGCTACTTCCCAGTTATGTGACCTTATACAAGTGCTTTGACTTTAATCTCTCTGTGCCTCAGTTCCCTTGTCTGCAAAAAAGGACAAGAATAATTAGCACGTATCTCATGGGATTACTGTGAGTATTAACTAAGTGCTTGGGACATAATGAGTACTCCATAAATGTTGCCTGTTGCCATTATTTTTCCCGGGAGCTATATTGGAAACAATAAGACCACACAATTAGACAGGACTTACTAGGCATAGCCACTCCATTTGGATAGGTTGTAAAGAAATAGACCAAGTCAGAAAGGAATTCCAAGAGTCTGTAGCTGGAGCACTTAGAATCCCAATCTCCTATGAAAACAATAATCTGCCACTACTGTTGGATTCCCCCAGAGTTCTAAAACCCAAGAGAGAAATTGCAAGTAAACTCTATCCCTTGAATGCTTCCCTTTGAATCCTGAGAAAACAAACAAAAAAAATCCCTAGGGAATCTCACCATTTCCATTCCTACAGTTATTTCCAAGCCTACATTCCTTACAAGACTCTTTGGATGTATCAGTGAATAAAACTGAAAAAGATTCTTTCTCTCATAGAGCTAATATGACAAACCAAAATATATTAAAAATTCATCACAAAATAATTAATAATAAAATATAAACTATATATGGTAGGTTGCAATGTAGTGTTCGAGGAAATCATAGAGCCAGGTAAAGGGAATCTGGGGTGCCCAAGGCAGGAGGTCACAGCAGGTTATGCTAAGTAGGCCTTTCAGAAAGGTGATATTGGAATGGAGTTAAAAAGGAGGTTAGAGGCCGGGAGCAGTGGCTCATGCCTGTAATCCCAGCACTTTGGAAGGCAGAGGAGGGTGGATCACAAGGTGAAAAGATCGAGACCATTCTGGCCAACATGGTGAAACCCTGTCTCTACTAAAAATACAAAAATTAGCTGGGCGTGGTAGTGCGCCTGTCGTCCCAGCTACTCGGGAGGCTGAGGCAGGAGAATCGCTTGAACCCGGGAAGTGGAAGTTTCAGTGAGCTGAGATCACACCATTGCACTCATTGAGACAGTGAGACTCTGTCTCAAAAAAAAAAAAAAGAGGTTAGAGAGTTAGGGGTGGGTATCTGTAGGAAGAGCATTCTGGGCAGAGGGACTAGTTATTGCAAAGGCCTTAAAGCAGGTACATACCTAGAATTTTGGAAGAACAGCAAGGAGGTTAGCATAGCTGAAGCGGAGCGAATAGGGGAAATTCATCAGATGAGATAACAGAGGTAACTAGGAGTTATTTTGCGTAGGGCTTCTCTACCTAACTCCCTGGACAGCTCCATTACCTTTCTAGAACCAGGGTCTCCTATCTGTGGCTATAACGTTTCATATTATGTCCTGTTGGCCAGATTAGACATTTCTCATCCTTTGAAACTTGTCCTTCTAATGCCCAGCTGAGACAGTAACTAGCCATGGTTTCAGGGCATGACCTCTCCTCACCTGCCCAGTCATTAGCTACACTGGGCCAGTCCATAGTGTAACACATGAAGAACACTAAAAGGAGAAAGAAATCTCATGTTCAGAACACTAGAAATCTACATTTTCCAAACATGCACGATTATCAAAATAGCAGTGTAAAATGAAGATCCCTAGACTCACCCGAGATCTGCTGAATCAGACTCTCTCAGACAGAAAACCATATATGTCTCCTTTTTCTTTTTAAACAAGTTCCTCAAGTTATACTAATGATGAACTAAGTTTAGGAAATACTAATTTGGACCCAAACCCTCATTACAAAAGAGGGAATAAAAAGCTCATAGGAGTTAAGTAGTTTCTAAAAGAAGCATTTCTCTTCCTCTAATTGAGAAATAATGTTTTCTTATTGCTTTCTTCTTTTAACTTTCCTCATTTCCCTTCCAATACATAGAAGTTACATGTTTTTGATCAATCTCTGAGGGGACCGCTAACACTTCCTAATCATGTCTCCTAGGAGAAGTGACTTTGGAAAGCTGAAACTGTTTCGGGAACTGCTCTCTCCTTTCCTCATGAAAAGCTCACCTTGAAACAGTGGCAGCCACTCTACTCTAGGAAAATTATTTCTTCTTAATTGGGACCATCTAGAGAGGGTTGGAACCATAGAGGCTCTCTTTGCCAAGTTTAAGAAAAAAAGGGCGTCCCTTTGTCCTTATTATTTTCAAGATGATACATGTGATCTAACGGCCCCTGCACACCATGAGGCTCTCGTTGACATCAATCGGCATTATGCATGGGAAAGGGCAGCAGGAAAGGGCTCATTATCTTCAGCCCAAGCAGAGAGAAACACAATAATAATCGTTCTCTGCTGTTCTTGAAGCTTTTAACTGGTGTTGGAAACGTAAGTAACCTTAGTGCTTTGGGTTACGGTGAGTAACACCTTTTTCAATTGGCAGATAGAATTCAATTCTTTCTCTGCTTGAGAGACCACAGGGATGGGGAAGAGGGGGCCATTGAATGATAGAAACTATTCATATCTGTAAGACTGGAATGGCTGAGTTGTCTTAGAGGAGAGCAATGACTCCCTAGTAATACCTTCCAATACACCCAAACTCTTCAGTAAATGAGGACTTTGCGTAGCCATGAAAGTTAAAAGCACCTGTGTCAAAGACAAGGGTTGACCAGAGAAAATGCAGTACTCACTCCAAGAACATTATTAAACCACATCATTTTGTTTATCAAGGGTCTTTTTACTCCTTTTCCTATCAAAGACATGGCTGTAGAATTGACTCAGCTTAACATCAAGATCTCATGAATCCACTTCGGTCTCAATTATCTGCTCCAATAAGAGGACCCTGACACAGATCATTTAAATCAGCAGAGAAATCACACACCTGGAGCACAGCCTTGGCTTGGCTTCCTTTTGAACAGCAGTATTATCATCACTTTGAGTCTTTCTTTCCCTGTTTCCATTCTGCACCAACAAAAGAAGAAAGTCACTCATCGGGTTTCTTTTGTTGAATTAAAAAGTATAGAAGAAAAATGCTATCTTCTTCTAATAATAATGGTTTCCACCTCTTTACCTGTGTCCTCTCTCAAGCTGCCTACTCACAGCTCTTCTCATTTTATTCTGCTCTGCCTCACTTGTTTTCCCAAAAGAAAGATCCTTTTAAAATCACCTGGAAATCATCCTTTCACAAAGGTCCTTTTTTAATGGTATTATGGTGAGAACACTTAACATGAGATCTACCTCTCGACAAATTTTTAAGTGTGCAATACAGTATCGTTAACTATAGACACCACATTGTGCAGCAGATCTCTAGAACTTAGACAATTTACATAACTAAAACTATATACCCTTCCAACAGCAACTTCCCATTTCATTCTACCACCAACCCCTGGTAACCACCATTCCACTGTGTTTCCATAAGCTTGACTATTTTAGATACTTCATAAAAAATGGAATCAAGGAGTGCTTGTTCTTCTGTGACTAGTTTATCTCACTTAATGTCCTCAAGGTTCATCCATGTTGTCACATATAGCAGGATTTTCCTCTTTTTTTAAAGGCTGAGTCATATTTCAACATACGTATATACCACATTTTTGTTATCTATTCATCATGCAGTGAACATTTAGATTGTTTCCAGATTTTAGCTGTTGTAAATTACACTGCAGCGAATGTAGGTGAGATCTTCATTTCAATTCCTTTGGATAAATACCCAGAAGTGGGATTGCTAGATCATGCAGTAATTCTATTTTTAATTTTTTGAGGAACCTCCTTACTGTTGTGCATAGCAGCTGCACCTTTTACATTCCCACCAGGGGATCCAACTATTCCACATTCTTGCCAATATTTCTCTTTTGTGTTTTTTATTTTTATTTTTTGGTTTGTGAAACTAATAGCCATCTTAACAGATGTGAGGTGGTATCTCACTGCGGTTTTGATTTATATTTCCCTGGTAGTTAGTAGTGTTGAGCATCTTTTATATACCTTTTGGCCATTTGTATATCTTATTTTAAAAATTTCTATTCAAGCCTTTTTACTGATTTTTAACAGAGTTATTTGAGAACTTGAGTTCAGGAGTAGAATTTATTATGGACATGCAGAAAGCACTGTTCCAGTCACCCAAACATTTATGTCAGCAGTACTCCTTTCAAACCAAACTGGACCAGACTAGGCACTTCATCAAGCAAAACAACAGATGTTGGCCAGGGTGTGGAGAAAAAGGAATTATTTTACACTGTTGATGGGAATTCAGATTAGTTTAACCATTGTGGAAGACCTTGTGGCAATTCCTCAAAGATCTAGAAGTAAAAATACCATTTGACACAGCAATCTCATTACTGAGTATATACCCAAAGGAATCTAAATCATTCTGTTATAAAGAGACACCCACATGTATGTTCATTGCAGCACTATTCACAATAGCAAAGACATGGAATAAACCCAAATGAGCATCAATGATAGACTGGATAAAGAAAATGTGGTGCATATACACCATGGAATACTATGCAGCCATAAAAAGGAATGAGATCATGTCCTTTGCAGGGACATGGATGGAGCTAGGAGCCATTATCCAGGAAAAACTAATGCAGGAACAGAAAATCAAGCACCACATGTTCTCACTTGTAAGTGGGAGCTGAATAATGAGAACACGTGGATACATGGGGGGAAACAACACACACTGGGGCCTGTCAGGTGGGGCAGGCAGAGAGAGAGCTTTAGGAAGAATAGCTAATGCATGCTGGGCTTAATACCTAGGTGATGTGCTGATCTATCCAGCAAACCACCATGGCACACATTTGCCAATGTAACAATCCTGCACACCGTGCACAGGTACCCCAGAACTTAAAATAAAAGTTGATGAACAAAAAAAAAAAGAAAAAGAAAGAAAATGGAGATAGCGAAAATCTCAATCTACCTAAGTAATTCGGTGAGAACAGATCTTCAATTTTGTCTTTCAATTCTAAACCTTGATATCTATTCTGCCCCCTTGCTGCTAGTAAGAAAGCTTGTTTTTTATGTTGTTTTGATTTGTTTTTAGCTTCTGAAATATATTTTGGTCATCCCCTTTTCATATTTTGTGAAAGAGGAAGGGAGGTCTGTCTGATCCTCAATGATCCGGGGCTATTTCCAGAAGGCTGATTCACCACCCTTCCTGCCAGTCTCTCTGTTGGAAGCCCAAGCCACTCAGCTACACACCCACTCCATGTGTTCACGCCTGCTGTGAATATGCATTTCCACCCTCCTGATTCAACACTGCACACCGAAGCTGAAAGCAAGTATCTTGCCTTCTTATGCAGGTGGCAAAGTGAGAGAATAAAAGCCAAGAGTGAATATGAGTATTCTTTCCTTGTTTCAGGCTGTGCTTCAAACCCATTACTATGTTCACACCATCTCTCTTTTTACCAAACCACAATTTGACAGGGCATTAAAAACCATGTAATAAAATTGTTTATTTTACAATTAGTAAAACAGTCTTAAAACAATACCGTGTAACCTTTAAAGTCACATCTATAACCAACCGTTCACTGAGGCAGGATTGGAACTCAAGAATTAAACATTTGCTCTTCCACACCTCTTAAAATGTCATCTTTAAGCCTGGATTACATGTATAGAATGTACTTCTTTCATTTCAACGTAACTATCTTAAATACTAATCCATCTGAGAGTATTCTCCTGCCAGACCTGCTTCTTGTTTCACAGTCATGAAACTGATTTGAAGTGTCTCCCTGTTCTAAAGGAGGTTGCCCAGATGTCTCTATGACAGTGGGTCTTGCAAAAGGAGAAATGTCCTACGTTCAGGGCCACATTGTTGCATGGTGGAAAACCAACTCTTTCCTTGACTCATACTGGCTTCATGGACCCTGGTATTATTTGCCCCTCAACTTTTGGCAGCCATGGTTTTTCATGTTTCATGTTTAGAGAGCTGGATTCTCTAAACCCAGCTGACTACATTCTTAGAATGATGACAGTGCAGGAGAGGCATAGTTCCACAATTCCAGCAGCCCCCACCATGTCTTTCCTGCCAGAGAAGTAGTGCAGAAATTCAATTCTGTAGCCATTTATTGAACACCTTCTATCTTCAAATCTCAGGCATTTGGAAGAAAGTACAGTTCAACGTATTGGTTTATCTATGGCTCATAAAAGTGATGACCCAATTTTTATACATATATCAGAAAATTAGTGGATATAAGTGCTTAGTAAACAGTATATGACAAACAAATGCTCTTTAATTGATTTCTATAAAAAAATTTAGCTCCTCAAGGGACAAATTATTTTTATTAATTCACTTATTTATGCAATTATTCAAAAATATGTATTAAACATCAGATATTTTCCAGGCACTCTCCCATACAGTGGGAATACAAAAGTGAGTGACTTTGTATCCTTATACTCCATGAGTTTGCACATAAACAGTGAGACAGGGAAAAAAAAGTAAGGATAATAGAGTACAAACAATGTTATGGTAGAAGTCTTTGTCAGGACTATGAGAGATCGTTGGAATAGAGATGTTAGCAAAAACAAGGGAGAAGTCATTTCATAGAGGTCTTAACTTGAAAGACACTCATAAAGCAATTGAAGGAGAGACGTGTTCCAGATGGAAGGGAAAATGTAAATCAAGTCACTGAGACATGACACAACCCAGATCAATAATATGGGAGAAGAAAGATAGAATAGGCTATAGGAAATAGTGCTGCAATAAACATGGGAGTGCAGATACCTCTTTAACATACTGATTTCATTTCCTTTGGATATACACCCAGTAGTGGTGGGATTGTTGGATCATACAGTAATTCTATTTTTAATTTTTTAAGGAACCTCTATATTGTTCACAGTGGCTATACTAATTTACTTTCCCACTGTTTTGTTCTCACACTGCTATAAAGAGCTACTTGAGACTGGGTCATTTATGAAGAAAAGAGGTTTAATTGACTCATAGATCCACAGGCTTAACAGGAAGCATGACTGGGAGGTCTCAGGAAACTCAGAATCACGGTGGAAGGCAAAGGGCAAGCAAGCACAGCTTATCATGGCAGAGCATGAGAGACAGAGAGCAAAGGAGGAAGTGTCACACACTTTTAAACCATCAGATGTCATGAGAACTCACTGACTATCACAATAACTGCAAGGAGGAAATTCTCCCCTATGATCCAGTCACCTCCCACCAGGCCTCTTCTCCAATTTGACATGAGATTTGGGTGGGGACAAACAATATCCCCCACCAACAGTGTATAAGTGTTCCCCTCTCTCCACATCCTTGCCAACATTTGTTATATTTTGTTTTTTATGTGTCAGAATAAAACTTAAAATAATAAAAAAGAAAGAATAGGGAAAAGACAAATCGGAGCATCTTTAGGCATTGATAAAGAGTTTACACTTTATCCTGTGGGCAACAGAAGCCACTGAGCAGAAGAAGGACTTGATTAGACTCAGAGTGATTTGGGGAGATGTAACAAAGCAAACACATCCAGGTGATGCCTGCAGTTTTTTGCTAGAAGCTACAGACTTTGACATACTCAGTAGACATCTGACATGAAAGCAGGAAGGAGCTATAGTCTCCAGAATCTGATAGCAACTTAGAATTTGGACTCTGTGAAGGGCAGAATAACAGTTCCCCCAAATATTTCTATGCTCTAATGTCCTAAACCTGTAAGTATGTCACTTTCCTGGCACAAGAGACTTTCAATAAGGTGTTGGAGCTTAAAAAATGAGGAGAGTAAACTGGATTTTCCAGAGGGGTCCAATATAATCACATACACTTTCCCAGTTTCCCAGGTATGTTCAAATAGAAATGAGACGGAAGAAGAAGGAGACATTTGAATTGTGTGCAAGGGATGTGAGGAAAGGGCCCGTGAGCCACAGAATATAGTTGGCCTCGAGAAGCCAGGAATGGCCTTCAGCTTATGCCCAGCTAGGAAGCAAGGATCTCAGTTCTACAATCACAAGGAACTAAATTTTGTCAAAAACCAAGTGTGTACGAAGACAGATCCTCTTCTAGAAGCTTCAGAAAGGAACAGAGCCCTGTTCTCATAGTCTATTGTTCTAGAGAACCATAAAAATGAATTTATGCTGTTTCAACCACTGTGTTTGTGGTAATTTGTCAACAACAGAAAACTAACACAGATTTGAAGGCAAGAAAGGTATCTAGGTGGGAAGTGGGAGACAAAAGAAGAATCTTTCAGGGAAATTGAAACATATCAAAGAGGTAAAGAAGAATAAAGAGAAGCCATAGGTCCAAGGGAGAAAAAAACTCTAGGAAAGGAATGATCCAAATTGACAACTGCAAAAAGTCAAGTAACACAGGACTGGCAGCTTTGCCAAAGCCAATCTTCAAATCTGCGATCAGAATCTTTAAATAATTAAACCAGAAGGTGAAAGTATTACTGGCCTTCAATCCCTGGATCCTGGGTCCTTTGGACTGGTGTCCTATAACCTTAAGTTCATCATTTACTAGAGATGATTGGACCCTACCTCATTTAAGTCAAGAGAGGAACTGTCTACAGAACAAGTTAACAGCATGTAACATAGTCTCTATCTCACTTCTGACTTAATGACTTCATGTTTTGTAAACTTGTGCCTTAGTAAGTAAAACTTGTTATATTTCAAAGCACACAAAGCACTATCCACAAGTCTAAAAACGAGTAGTGACTTTCTTTATTTCTTGGGATTTCAACAGCAGTTAATGTGGTAACCAAAGTGCCCAAAACTTCTGGTTGATCACTCCACTTTTCATGAATACATACAAAATTTTGAGTGACTATTTACATTTTTATTTAAATGTAGCTGCTTTAGACCTACTTTCTTCACTTGAGGGAACTGGAATATTATATCCCAAGTAGTATATCTCAAATATATCTGTGGGAACATGCTTCACAAATATACTTATGGGAACATAACTTATTGATCTTTGTAGTCCCAGCAACTAATCAATGGCGGGAACACAGCATGTCAGAAATATTCTTTTCCTCACTATACTAGTGAATAAGTGAGATTGGTAATAAATTGGTGAATTCACTATAATACCCAAAACACAATTTGCCGCATAACGTTCAAAGACTCCCATCACCATGCATAATATTCATACTATGTAAACTTACTCTTTCAAAACTTGTAACAGAAAAACCACCTAACATTAGCATAGAGATAATATTCAAAATACTGCATGCTCCTACACAACCTCATGGAGCTTTGTTCCAGAAAGTAATTGTTCCCAGAAAGTACCTTATCCTGACAAGGCTGGTTTGGCAAACAATTATGATGTATGTCCTTGACTGTATTCAAGTTCACTGAACAGTACGTATTTTCTTTTCCGAAATAGCAGAGCATTGTCTTGCCCCAAGCATCCCTGGGAATACTTGGGTGTTATTTGAGATTCTCTAGGCAGCTTTTTGAAAGATTTCCCCAAGTAGGTCTTTAATTGTTTTCTTTGTCCATGTTATTCCAAGCCTGCTTCTGTATATTAGGCCCCAGCTAAAGTCTCCAGGGCTCCCCCACAACCCACCCCAATAAAATGCAATGATTTCACCTCGTGGAGTTTCCAGACTGGTAAGGGACTCAGAAACCACTTTATCTGACTCTGTCAGTGAGAAGATGAGAAAACAGAGACTAAGAAAGCAAAGTGAATTGTTCGGGGATAAGTCTGGGTAGTGGCAGAGCCAGACTTCGATGCTTGGCTTCTGATTCGGAGGTTCTGATTTGAATGTTCCTTCCAAAACTCATGTTGAAGTTTAATTGCCATTGTGATGGTATTAGGAGATGGGATCTTTACGGGATGATTAGGTCATAACAGCTCTGCCCTCATGAATGGATCAATGCCATTATCATAGGAATGGGCTCCTGATAAAAAGACAAGTTTGGCCCCCATTCTCTCTCTGTCTTGTGCATGCTCACCGTCTCTCATTATGTGAGGCCTTCCACAATGTTATGAAGCAGCAAGAAGACTTTCACGAGACACAGCCCATGACCTTGGACATTTCAGCCTCCAGAATCATAAGCCAAATAAATATATTTTCTTTATAAATTACCCAATCTGTAGCACTTTATTACAGAAGCAGAAAACAGAGTGAGATTTTTTGGTTCTTCCTCAGTATATAAGGATGAAATTTGTAAATTATGAAATCAGACAAAATACCTCCTGGAATCAATTCATGATTTCCTTCAACGGAAGTCGTGACTTTAAAAAAAATTCTAAATTAATTATTTCTATTTTGTCACTTTCTTTCAGCCACACTCAAAACATACTGTCAGATAGTTATTCTATTATTCATGTATTCATTCATTATTTTATTATTTATTGGTTCATCTATTTATTATTTCAGCAAGCATTTGTATAGTAGTTTATATTCTCCAAATGTTTCTAGGCACTAAAACTACAGATATCAGAATAAAAATGTAAAGAAACTTTTTGTTTTGGAGTGGAAGGAGGTCACCAAGAAGTTAAGTTTTATTGCCTTTATGTGTTATGTTTTTAATTAATAGTGATGTTGACATCTCTTTTCTAGCAAATTTAGAGGCCTGTGTGAATGTAAAAGAGGAAGACATTTTAAAATAGGAAAGTTCGAACAGGAATCCCCCTAAATACTCATTTTTATTTCTTCAGCAAATTGATTTCCAAATAGTTTAATTTAATGAATGTCTGGTAAACCCCTTTGTAATAATAAGAATTTCCTTGGACACTGACGAAATGAAGGGTAGGAAATAGATTTTTTTAGATTGATAAGAAGATGCATTCTCTTCTATTAACATATTTCATGCATGGCGTTTGGTCCCCTCCTTGTAATAGTTAACTGCTGAAATATAAGAAAGAGAGAGAAGGTCGGGGAGGGAGGAAGGCAGTGAGAAAAGGGAAGGGGAGGGATGGGGAAGGGATGAGAGAGGAGGAAGGAACAAATAGAAAATAGATATAATTGTTTCCAGAATTTCTGGCCAGAGATCCAGCTAGATGTCTTTTCCTTTGCCATGTTCCAGTTAATTAACTGGTTCTTTTAAAATGTAAAACATGAAAATTTCCTACGGTGTCCATGAAGGTGCACCCCTCAGAGCTCCCTTCAGGTGAACCCACTACAAAGGGGCATGGGTAGCCGACAGCCTCCAGCCACCCTACCTGTGGATGTAGGGCAGCGTTCGCACCTCGACCATGTTCTCCTGGGGCTACTCCCTACTGGTGACTGAGCACAGCAGGGACACTGGAGCTTGACCCTTCCTGCCCAACATGGGCTCCTCCAATAGGTACTCTGCTCTGGGAATTGCCATCAGCCTGACTTGTACTCTCAGAGCAGCAATCTGAGGCCTCTTCTCTTCTTGGACCATCATGCCTCCCTCGCTTTCTCCCTGGAGTCGTGCCTGCGCCATGGCTGGGAGACGTCCTCTGCCTTTTCTTGACCATTGTGCCTCCCTCTCTTTTTCCCTGGAGTCATCCTTCCACCATGGCTGGGACGCTTCATCTGCCTCCTCTTGCTCGCCTTCCTCTCTTTATTCACAACTCCTCGAAACAAACATCAATTAAAGAAGCTTCCACACATAGATAATACTAATAATGATCAATATAAGCCTCATTCATTTTTGAGACCTCTCTTAGTAAGTTCTCTTTTTTATTTCAAAATTCTGAGCAAAATGAACCTGCCCACACCCCACCCATCTTAGGAGGAAAAAGAACAGAGAAAAATCATCCACAGTCAAATTTTGTAGACATGATATAACTGGGAGGAGATGTCTGAGTTATGGACAGCAATTGGATCCAATTACAACTTTTCTTATATCTTGGGGCCCCTGAATGCTGACTTCTTCTGTTTTCTAATAGAAATATTGTAGGAAAGCAAGCATGACTAATATGTCTAAGCAAAGAACAAAAGATTAAAGATAGGAGCTTTAATAACCTGTTCATTCTTCTCCTTTGTCCCTTGTCATAATTACATAAACCATCTTTTGTGATGAAGTGTCCAGGGGCTTGCAGGAAGCACTTGTACTGATCTAGGAACGCTGCTATGGACTACATCATTTTCCTCCAAAAAATCATCTCTTTCCCAGTGAAGTAAGCATTGTCATAGGGCTGATGGCCAAGTGTCTCCTAATACAGTGACATACAAAGATGTCTTCTGAGAAAAGAAAATTAATTATTTGACTGTGGTTAACTTCTCCTAAGACAACTTACTGCTGTTATATATTGGTTGAACTACATAACCCAGAACCATTTTTCTTAGATTAATTCAGAAACACCTACAACTTTGTCAGAGCCCAAAAGTCTCTCAAAGGAAAAATATTACCAAAAGGAATTAAGTTTTCACAGTCAATGCCAAGTTTAGTCCAAGAAAAAGTGGGGGTGGAAGGAGGAACTCACTACGGGCCTCACCGCATAAGAGACAAGGGACAGAACCACGTAAGAGACGAGGGACAGATATACAGAATAAAAGGATCCCTTTTCAATGTCACTAATTTCCTGTTTCTTTTCTTTCTAATGAAAATGTTGGAAAATAATACCAAGGCGTTCAAAAATGTTTAAAAGTCCCTTATCCTTCCTGACAGGTATTTTCTCTTACCATCAGTTAAATTAGCAATTTTGTCACTAATAAAGCAAGGTCCCACTTTGTTTTCTGCAGTAAGTTTAATAGGAGTTTCTTAGAAATTAAGATATGGGAAGGGTGAATCATAGTTGCAAAGTAAACTGTTAGAAAGTCATGTAAAATATGCTAACTGAAGACTTATGGTCAGAATCTACCACATGAACTCAAGTAAGCATGGACACTAGGATTGTTTTATTGTTTGTTTGTTTGCTTATTTGTTTTTTTTGTTTTTTTTAAGCTGTGCTCCTCAGAGTCCCCAGGCTTATTGGGAGGACTTTTGAAGAGGGATGGAGACACTATTGGTACCTAATATTTCCTTCTCTGCCCCTTTCTGTTTCTTTGAAATGTCTTAACACCAAATGTGGTAGGCGGTTGATACAGTTTGGTTGTACCCCCTCTAAAATCTCATCTTGAATTGTAGCTTCCATAATCCCCTATGTGTTGTGGGAGGGACACGGTGAGAGAGAAGGAATCATGGAGGTGGTTTCCCACATATTGTTCTTGTGGTAGTGAATAAGTATCACAAGATCTGATGATTTTATAAGGAGAAACCCCTTTTGCTTGGTTCTCATTCTCTCTTGCCTGCCGCCATGTATGACATGCCTTTCACCTTCTACCATGATTGTGAGGCCTCCCCAGCCACATGGAACTGTGAGTCCATTAAACCATTTTTTCTTTATAATTTACCCAGTCTTGGGTATGTCTTTATCAGTAGCATGAAAATGGACTAATACAGCAGTTTAATCTCCCCAAAGATGTCCATGTCCTAATCCCCAGAACCTGTAAATATGTCACCTTACTTGGCAAAAGGGACTTTGCTGATGTAATTAAGTAAAGAATTTTGAGAGGTGGGAGTTATCCTGAATAATTTAATCGCAAAGATCCTTATAAGGGAGAGAGGGAGGCAGGGAAGTCAGAGTCCATGAAGGAGATGTAGTGGCAGAACCAGAGGTTAGGCGCTCAAAGGGGCCCTGAACCAAGGACTATAGGCAGCTTCTAGGAGCTAGAAAGGCAAGGAAACAGATCTTCCCTATAGCCCCCAGAAGGAATGCAGCCCTGGTGATGCCTTGATTTTAGTCCAGTGAAACTCATGTCAGACTTCTGACCTCCACAACTATAAGATAATAATTAGGTGTTGCTTTGAGTCATGAAGTCTGTGGTGATTTGTTGCAGCAAGCATAAGAAACAAATGCACTAATGGACTAAAACAAGTGTTTTCACAACTTTTACATCCATAAGCTTTGTCTGGGGTGTTCATCAGGTATCAGTTTGAAGGCTCCACTCCCCGAAAACCTAATATTGGTTGTCTGTGGGGAAGCCTAAGAATCTGCATTTTTAATGAATGTATCTTCCCCACTCCGTGATTCTGGTTCTAGTGTTTTACCAACCACACTTTGAGAAACATTGACTGAAACCAGGATCACCATCAACAATCTTATGATAGACAGGCACAGTGGCTCACATCCGTAATCCCAACACTTTGAGAAGCCGAGCCAGGAGGGTCACTTGAGCCTAGGAGTCCAAGACCAGCCTGGGCAACATAGCATGACTCCTGTCTATACAAAAATAGAAAATGTTAGCCAGGTGTGGTGACACGTGCCTGAAGTATCAGCTACTTAGGAGGTTGAGGCAGGAGGATGGCTTGGACCTAAGAGTTCAAGGCTTCAGTGAGCCATGATTGCACTACTGCACTCCAGTCTGGGTAACACAGCAAGACCTTGTCTCAAGAAAAAAGTCTTATGTTCCTAAGTTTCTTTGGCAACAATATCCTCTAACTTGGCAGTGCACTTATGTCTAATAAGAAAAAACCATGAGGACTTTCCTTTTTTTCTTTTATCTCTGTGACAAATAACCACAAACTCAGTGATTTAAAGCAACACATACTTATCTTACAGGAAATCACAATGCTAGTTGAAATGATGTTGTAACAGGTGCCCCCTGGAAATTTCAGCTAACATCCCCAAGAAGGATGGATCAGTCACTGAATTTGCATCATGTTACACAGCAAGCTTCCAGCGTATCTTGTAACTCTGTTCATTGTGTCAGTGCATTTCAATGGAAAAGTTAATGCTTGCTTCATCAAAGAAATATTAAATGTAAGGGAATATAAGTCCTGGTCTTGTCATTGGAAAGCCTAGATCAAACACTCTTCTCAGTCCCTGCCCGGATGTAATGTTCTGGGCAAGAACTTTCTCCTCTCTGCACCTGTTTCCCGTACAAACAGGATTTAACTCAACAGTCCTTTAAGTTTCTTTGGCAATAAGATCCTCTAACTTGGAAGTCCACTAAGTCTACTAAGAAATAAACAAAAAACACTAGGACTTTCCTTTTCTCTTTCATCTCTAATTAATTTCATTGGTTTGCTAAGGACATTTATGAATATTAAGATTTTTCTTTTCCACTTTCAGGTCTGTATTTTCCCAGGAAAATTATATCCTTCCAAACAGAGATACAGGTACACCCAGAATATGCATAGTTTCAATGACTGTTTCTTTAAAGCCACACCATCTCCCCAAAGTCAATTGAAATAAAAGCCTAATGGCAAGGAGACCAGCATACTGACAGGCCGGCAACATTGAGTGCTGATGGTGGCACCCCCAGACTTCATTGTCTTCATCCCAAAGGCCAGCCTGACCAATATGGTGAAACCCTGTCGTCTCTACTAAAAATACAAAAATTAGCTGAGCGTAGTAGCAGGTGCCTGTAATCCCAGCTACTCAGAAGGCTGAGACAGGAGAATTGCTTGAATCCAGGACGTGGAGGTTGCAGTGAGCTGAGATCACGCCACTGCACTCCAACCTGGGCAACAGAGCAAGACTCCATCTCAAAAAAAAAAAAAAAAAAAGGCAATGGGCAGGCATACACTGCGCCACAGCAGGCTCTGAAAATGCTGCCAGAGGGTGAGTTTTTCAGAGCTAGATTTCTGATCAGACCCTACACTTGGGGTTTATGCAACAGCATCCATGCCTCTGTGTTTTTTACCTGCCAACTTTCCACCTCAGCCATGACATATGTAGCCCTTGCCTCCCCACCTGCCTAACACACCATTTTTAATTATTCTGTGACTCCTGGGCCATGCTGTTAATCAGCTCTCTCCTTTGTTTCCCCTCCTTCTTTCTCTGACTGGCCATATCCTTATCAGTTCGGCGGTTTGGCATCACTTCTAGGACAAGATAAGTGACAACATTTCTCCACTCTGAATTGCTCACACCAGACCTAGAGCACTCAGATTAGTTTGTGGGGTGTGTGAGAAGCTTGTTATTATATCTCATGAAGGAAATTATGATGTAGGGTTAAGAACATGCACTTTGGAATCAGAAAAGACATCAGTTGAGATTTGGCTCTACCAACTACTAGATATGGAAACTTAACGAAGACCCCCAACTTGCCTTTACCCTGGTTTCCTTATCTAGAAAATGAGGGTGATATTACTTAACTCAGATTACTGTGGATATTAAAGATGATGCTTCTAATACACCTAGAACATATGAAATGGCTAATATGGTCATTCATATTCTTCTCAGCCAACTACATGTTCAGAGCTGTGGCACACAGAATGGCTAGACTCAAAATCACATCACATAAAGACTTGCATCATCACAAATATTTGGCATGAAGAAAGAAACAGGCAGAGGACAGGACTGTTTTCTTCAAATATATCCAAAAACAAGAAAGAAAAATTGCACATGTTGTTGTCTATCTACTGAAAACTGAACAAGTCAATAGAAGAATTTCTTCTCAGATTAACAAATAATTTTCTGACCACTAGTACTGTATGAAAATGGAATGAACTCTCTTAAGAGGTAGTGAGTGCCCCATGGCTGAAGGAATTCAAGGGAAGACTAGCCAACCACCAGCGGGGCGGCAGGGGGCAGCGGGGGGCGGTGGGGGTGCGGGGGTGGAATTGTACAAGGGATCCAAGCATGAGATAAATGATTGGATTTTTATGACATTTAAAATGCCTTCCAAGTTGAAATTTTATTGTTCTGTGATTATTACCAGTCCCAAAAGCAGATGCATGAGATGTTTAAAAGGTGAAAGGGAAACCAATCAGTTTGGCTCCCTGCTAGCAATTCTTCAAAGAGATAGATGGGCTAAAGAGGTTTACCACATTAGTAAAACTAAGGATTGGGTATGCAATGTTTTGCGTCTTCCCTTTCACCATGGCTCTTAAATGTGCTTTTCTCAGCTACAGCCCTGTAATGCCAAACTCATTATGTAAAACCTGAGTGGATGGATACATTGTGAGAGATGCTTTAAAATGTAAACTCAATGGCAAAACCCATTACATCAAATTATGTTTACTTAATTAGCTAAAGGCTCAAAGGTAGTTTAAACAGGTAAACCATCCCTCTCCAGCTGAGAGATCATAAAAAGGGATGTGAAGGATGATAACAAGTATCCAAGGATTTGTAAAATGTCAGGAGCAGCGAGCTAATGAGTATTAAGAAAGTGTACATACAAATGTTTTTGAAGTCTTAATAAAGGTTAGCAAATTGCTCTCTCGCTAGATTGCTCTCTCTCTCTGTTTCTCTCCCTCTTTCTCAAAATGGTTCAAGACTATCTCATGGAAATGGAAATTAGCAGTCTCATAATTGAAAAGAAAATGTATCAGACACTTTAGAAAACATTATTTAGGAGGGAAATTCAATGAGAGCATTTAAAAGAAACCTGATTTTTACACGCACATGTGCACATACGCACAAATTACTCCCAGAATTAGGGATTGGTCTCAGGCCCTGACATCAATGCTGGGAAAGACTTTCACTATGTAATTCTAATCCCTTAAATAAAAAATAGCAATCCGTAGTTTGCAAAGGACTTTCACAACTATCTTACTTCATCTTTACTGCAACCTCTGTTCAGATAGCTGGGAAAATGTGAGGATCAATTGTATTCTTTCTTTCATATCTCAGGATCTGTGACCAACACATATTGTTTAAATGCATGCAACTGGGCACAGTGGTTCATGCCTGTAATCCCAGCACTTTGGGAGGCCAAGGCAGGTGGATCACCCGAGTTCAGGAGTTCAAGGCCAGCCTGGCCAATATGGTAAAACCCTCATCTCTACTAACAATACAAGAAAGTAGCAACCTGCTGAGCGTTCATGGGATGAGTTGTCCATGGGATGAGCGAGTTCATGGGATGACCTGAAACCAATCACCCACTGCATGTTCATGGGATGAGCTGTGTTTTTCTCAAAGATACTTCACCTTTCAAATTAGAATTTGGCGTGGTACAGCATTAAACTTTTCCTACTACTACTGGCAATAATGTTAATATCGAACACTGACTAAGCACATGCCATGTGCAGGAATCAAAATTCAGTACACCAAGAGAAGGAAAGCGTTTAAGATTTAAGCCACTGTCTTGGGTTGCAAAAAAAACAAAAATGGCAAGGCATGAACAGCAAAAAAAAAAAAAGAGTGTCCACTTGTTTAGGATTAAAAAAAAAACTAGTAATGAAAACAGCCCTGGGTCTGGAGGAGATGTAAAAACCAGCTGTTCATCAAGGGCAGCTGAAGGCATGGGAGAGCCAGGGGCACACAGGAAAGCAGCCTGCCTGCTCAGAGTTACAATGCTCCAGAATGCTTTTTGTTTGTGTGAAGGAATGTACAACCCAGTGATTCACACTGCAAAGCTTATACTTAGCTCTTTGCAATGTGTGCCAGCTCCTGGTGTTTTCCCATTCGCTCACTCAGATGTCAAGAGAAAGACAGAATAAAGGTCCAATAAGAAGAACTTGAAGACAAACCGCTATATTTGGATACAGATATAACCCTCTGTCTATAAACATAGTGTCCGTGAGGCACAAAGCTGCTTAATCTTTCTCTCTTTGTAGGCTTCCAAATCCCATCTCGTTTTGCATCTGCTGTGTTTTGTACAAATGCCAATCCCCTCCAATTCAGCCATGATGTCAAGTGACAAAGGGAAATCCTCCTGCTTGAATTCTCTCTCTTTCAGCCTTTTTGCTTCAAGTCTCCTTCAAACAAAGACTTTGCCTCTGATTCCTGGCCTGAGACCACTTTCTTAGATGACACACAGCCTGATGTGACCAAGCAGTTATTTATTTTTTTTTTAAAAAAAAGGTCAATGCCTAGATTCACCCATGATGTAAATTAGAGAGTTGCAGCCTCATCAAGGTCCCCCAATGATGCCTCCCAGTGAGAAAGGAACTATTGGATTTCCATCTGTGTGTTTCATACCATTGGTGGCTATTGTTTAAATAAACATTACTTTGTATAGCTTATTTTAAAAAATTCAATACATGTTGGTGCCTGGTTAAAAAGAAAGAAAATTGCAGTATTAAAAGACTAGTATTTTCAGAGTCTTGTGATGTAAATTGCTAATTTAAAACCCAAAATATTGTTAAAGTGTCTTTATTTAATAGCAGGTGATTGCAAGCTGTAATTTGCAAGCTGTAGATGCAGATGGTAATGTTTTTCCTCCCTTTTCAGCAGTGCAGTACAGTATTTACTGCAGATCTATGCAGACACGGAACAGCCAACTGTGAAAGAAAACACTCTGGAGCAAGATCAACCCCAAAGTTTGTAAGACGAAGATGGGTTTTGAGACCTGCTCATCGTGTCTCAGCCAAGGCAAGGTCGTCTCTTCCTGGGCGTGGAGGGTGCTTGTTCATAAAAAGAAGCTGAAGGTGCAGCCTGTGGGTGTGTCTAGTGCCTGCAAATGTCAAAACATGTGCATGAAAGACTGGTATTTAATTTAGGCTAGACTTATTCATTCTGTGGCTGCAGATAACCTAAAGAAGAGAGAACATGTGGGTATAGGATTGGAAGACAAAATGAAGGACACCTAGTTAAATGTGAAGTTCAGATTTTTAAAAAATGAATACTTTGTTGGTATAAGTATGTTCCACGCAACTTGGGATAGACTTATACTAACAAATTACGTGGCAAATACTTGTATCAACAAAGTATTTGTTATTTATCTCAATTTCAAATTTCACTGAGAATTCTGTATTTTTATTTGTAACACCTTGCAATCTTATGTAGGGAGAAAGGGTGAGAAATAAATAACAACGTCATCTGCAAGTGAAGGTGATGGGAACTGGCATTTACTGAGCACTGACGAGGGACTCACTTGCTGCTCTCCCGTGTAATTAAGGCAATTACTTACCAGGTAGAATTTTTTTTTTTTTTTTTTTTTTTTTTTTTTTTACCAACCACATTTCAACGAGGACATAATTGTGGTTCAGAGAACTTTAGTAATAGTCCCAAGATCATATAGTCTACCAGAAGCCTGAATTTGGTGACCAAGGTTGCTATGACTTTAAAGACTGAGTTATTTCCATAAAATGATACTGCTGCCTCACCTTTATTCATTCTCTCCCATGTCACTTAGGGAACTGGGAAGAAATGCAGTGCCTATATCTAGCTCCAGTGGCTTCCCAACTCCCCAACCCCCACAAAAATGCAAACCCACAAACAAGCCCATCTGTCTTCCCACTTATCTCCTTCCTCGCATCCTTACCCCAGTGGGCAAATAAAAGCACTATTTGCCTGTTGAAGAGGAGTTACAACTCTTTCTTAATTCATGTTATCCAAGTAGCGTCTTTGTAATTATTATATTCTCTTTTATCTTATTGCGGTCTATTACAAAAAGACCAGGGAGGCTGGCTTTCTTTGGGCATTTACACTACTTTTGCAGGATTCCAGGAAGTGGTAACACAAGACCCAAACAGGAACAAGGGGAAAGGGACTGTTGATTGTGCCCTGAGATGTCATACCTCCTTTTGCGCTGTTGCCCAGTCCTGAATGGCTCAGCGATCCATCCCCTCCCCAGTAGGAAGTCCTGATTGACCTCCAGGGTTTTTCAACAGGTGTCATATTGACATTTGGACAAAATGATTTTATATCGTAAAGGACAGCCTGAACATTGGAGGACACTTCTGATTCCTATATCCTCATCCGAAATACTCCAGACATCCATTTAGTCACTTTGTAAACCAAGAACATCCCTGCACATTTCCAAACACCTCTGCTGGTGGAGAGGCACCTCTCCACGGAGCAGTCTGTTGTCCTTGCTGTTCACTAGTAGAGTGGGCAATATTCCTCAGTTCTGGTCAATGAGACATGAGAGTAGTTCTGCTGGGGGTTTCTGGGAAAAATTTTCCCACACTATAAAAGAAGGGCAAGGAAGAAATGGTCTCTCTAACACGGACGGATGTGGTCAAGTCTGCGTGTGATGTCTAGTGCTGCAAAAGCGATTTTTCACCCATGGAAACAAAAACTGAGAATGAAAAGATGCAGAGTACAAAAATGGAACAACACTGGCCCCCTGATAGCATCATTAATCTGCTGAATTAGCAAACCCTGGAGCTGCCCTACCTTGAGGTTCCTGTTAGAACAGAATAAAACTGCCTTACTATTGAAGCATCCTAAGTTGGGAGCGCTCAACCCACTGGCAACTTAGAGCACACAAGCTAGCACGAGGTTACAAGAACATTGAACCTCTGAAAGGAGGATAAGGAAAGAACAACGAAGAGATTAGGGGAGTGTGAGGTGCTAGAGACATTGCTGGGGACATCTTTGGCGTATTATGATCCAATGGCAAAGAGGAGAGAGTGAAGTCAGGAAAATGGAATTTAAACCCTAACTTTATCACAAATTTGCTCTCTGATCTTTGGTAAGGCACATTATCTTAGCCTTAAGTTTCTGATTGAAACACTATCTGGATTAGACCTACAAACCTTGCCACTTCAAAGCCTGTGGGCCACACCAGACCTACCCTGTTTCTCACTGGTGCAAGGGCCCAGTAGCCCCATATACCATCACATCCCATAATGCTACAACCAGGCCTCTTCACTCATCTTACCTGCTCATTTCCTGGGCCATGTGAGCTCTGGGTCCCATTTAAACCCACTCCCTCTTATGAGACCTTGATACTGTGTTCTAAGGCTCTGATTTAAATGTCATTTGAGCCAACAATCAGCCTCAAGATATCTGCTGTGTCTTTTTGCCTGCACCAAATGGATTTTACTCTAATTAAAATGTCTAAGATCGATTGTGAGGCACCCACATTTAAATTACCTACATTCACTTTCAAGGAGCATTTACTATATCTTTTAAATAAAGAATGAATAAATGCTAACCTCTTACACTGCATTCCATCCTGTTCAACCTCTTATTAATGTTTATTTGCAGAAAAATAAAAATTACTTGCCCTCATTTACTGAAGGGTATTATATAAACCACTTAAATATAGTATTCTCTAGCGCCATCTAGGGGATTTCAAACCAAGAGAAAGAAATGGTTCAGCTGAAAGAGAAAAGCAAACCCTGAGAAATCAGCTATGACTCGCAAAGTAATTTCTTACACAAATCTGATTTTGGGTAATCTTTCATTTTCGTTTGGATAGCTGAGCAAGGTCACACATGATACTGCACCTGGGGAACGCCTAAATGAGTAAAACTCGTGACCTTGGGCCCATATGTTGTAGCCTAATATCTCACAAACATAACCTTGAGAGACAAAAGTTTCCCCACTGAAATCAATGCTTCTTTCTAAAATCAAATCATGCAGAATTTGCTGATATTTTTAAAATGTGTTTTCTGGCTACCTGGTACCTAGATATTAATCATCGACATGTAAGAATTCCAGCAAGTGCTCTTTGAAGCTAAAGAAAAAAACCCAGAGTGATTGACACTTTGCAAGGACTGTGTGCCTCCATCCTTAGCCCCTCACACAACGTGCAGCAGATAAGAGTCTCTCCTAAATGTTATTTAATGATATGGTATTGCTTGATTATGGGGATGCCCACTTCTTGCTAATAACTATATGTGACTAAATTGCAGTAGTCTCTGTTAACTTAAATAAGCACTTTTCTGGAAAGGTCCACATGCCCACTTGTGCCAGGTTGGCATTTTTCTCATCGGTTATTGCAATCATCCTTCCCCCAAAGCCAAAAATCATTTAATTCCCATTTTACAGATAAGAAAACTGAGGCAAAGATAAGTAGAATGTCTTCTCCAAAATAACACAATAAAAAAATGCATCAACAGGATTTTGAATCCATGCTATGCTCTAGCCTCAACCAGTGTGCTTCCCCCACCCGTGTGGAATTTCAAATGTAGCATTTAAATATGACTACTAAATGTCTTACAAACTGTTTCAATCAAAGGCAAAGTACACATTAGGCTGACACCACATGAAATTCCTGATACTCAACCATTTTCGACCTATAAAAAAGCTTATGTGTGATCCAACAGAATACACTCCCAAATTCAAAGCTACTTTCAGGCTGGTAAAAAGAAGAAGCTTTTGTTATGGTTATGTAGCATTTCATTTAGATGGAGTTTTTCATGATCTCTTCACTAGTGCAAGGTCCAATTAATTAAACTGGATTACCTCCAAGGATGCAACTTCCTCGTGTATACTTTTGTGATTGTCAAGGCCAAAACTCCTGAATATCACCTCCAGGCTGTATTAATTTTCATTTATCCCACAAGTATTTTGTGACAGTAGGTACTGGCAAGGCAGCTGCAGCACCATTTGTTCATAGTCACTTTGTTGAATGTCTGGCTCTAATCAATGTTACTTCTCAGTTAGCTCATTTGGCTAGATTAGGTCTCCATGCCAGAGTGAAAAGAGGAAGATGATGGGATGGTCAGGAATAAGTGATGGGTGAGAGATGTTTTAGAATGCACCTTATAATATCTTATTAGCTTATAGAAATAAAAAGCACAGTCTGTTTAACATCTGTTCTCAGGCAACCCTAATGTAACCTTCGATGGACCCTACAAAGGCCACGTTTCTCAAAGTGAAGATGTTCAAGGCTTATTGGTCCCTGATCTAATAAAGCTAGTGATTTCTGCTTACTATTCAGTCAAAAGGTAGTTGTTTTACAACAGGGATTATAATCTACTTTTACTTTATCCCCAAATATTTTCTCTTAGTTTTTGCCTTTCTAAATCAGTAGGGACAAAAATAATTAATGTATAAGTATATACAGCCCCTTCCTTTTTCCTAACCCTCACGACTCCCCTCCCTGCCATCACACACACTCACAAAGCCCACAAAGGAAGCATTCTGGAGAGTAATCAAAGAAAAATAGGATGGGGAAAGAAAAGTGGAGTCCACAGAAATGGAGGTAGAGAAACATTTCACAGAAAACTAAAAGACAAAAAAGGAAAATAAAAACTGGGACAAATGAGTAGACACTGTGGCAAGCAGCTAGGAGAATGAAAGGAATAAAATGGCACTCCTTTGATATTATTCAATAAATTCAAATAAAACTATAACATTCTAATTATTCCAGGATGTTAGACTATAGTCCTTTGACTATGACTCTGCAGTGAGACTGGGCTAGGGAGAGTCCCAGGATTTATTCATATTATGCTAATATGGTATAATGAGAAAGCCATCAAGTGCTTCATGCGGAATTAGCGGATACATTCCTGCCCCATCTCCTCTAGTATTCTGGGAATTACTGCATAATTTGGTCTCTGATTTTTATTGCCCATTCTGCACAGCAGCCTGACAGTCCAAGTCTCCACGCTTCAATATGCCCCTTGCCCTCAATAACTCCTCACCCCAAAAATCTCCTCACAGTATCAATTCTCAGTTCCTTCAAACAAGAGGAAGTTTATAGGTTCCAAATGGACAGAGCCCAATAACAATCAGGATTATATTTTTAGTAGGATTCTACCCAACAGAAGGTACCCATTAACAATGCCTCAACACATCTGCAAATCATCATGATGTTCACTAAACCAAATATCCCAGAGATCCCTCCTCAAAGATGATGAAACTCAGACATCAGGCAGTTGAAGCCTCAGTGATTTTCCTGACAGCCTTATTCTTATACTAAAAAACTTCTCTTGGTAACAACAGTAGTAACTGCCTCACAGATTTCTTTTTTTCATATATTTTTTTCTTTCTGTTGACTCAGCCCAAGAGACAGACACTAACAATAATTTGAAGACCTCATTTAATCCTCTATAACACCTTTTATCACTTGATTATCATAATCTGTATCACTATTTTTGAAAATCAACTGACTTCAACAAGCCCCAATTTTATCAGTATACAAAAAAAAAAAAAAAAAAAAAAGAGGATGTCGCAACATTCCTTTTTCCAATATGATTTTCTGTATCCTACTGGATACTTTGAGAGGCATATTGCTCTTGACTAAACTTTAAGTATTTAAGTACTGTGCTTAGTTTATAGTTTTAAATATTCTTGATATAATAAGTTCAGTATTGACATCTTGGATGTGTTGAAAAGCACACTGGCATTAGAATTGAAATACCTGGGTTCATTAAGCTTCTACATTGTCTACAACTACTAGTTTCTTAACTAGTATGAAGTAAGCTTAAATAAGTAACAATTTATCTGATCTTCATTACCTCATCTATAAATTGAATATAAGAAAATTATGTCAATAAAGGTAGGAGAGTGACTGACACAAACACATCGAAACCTCGGTGGTTAAACACAATGGAAAGTCACTTCTTGATGTAACAGTTAAGTATGGATGTTTAGCTTGCTCTACTTCAATATGTCCCTTGCCTTCGATGACTCCTCACCCCCAAAATCTCCTCACAGTGTCAATTCTAAATTCCTCCAAATAAGATAAAGATTGTAGGTCCCAAATGGTCAGAGTCCAATAACAATTACGATTATATTTCTAGTAGGATTCAAATCCGCAAGATTGAAAGAGCCTGGATCCCTGAGTCACTGTGTGGAGGACTGAAGTGACTCAGGGATCCAGGCTCTTTTAATCTTGTATATTGGTCAGCCCCTTCACTGTTTGTTAAGGGCCAGTTAGCAAATATTTTAGGCTTTATAGGCCATATGTCACAACTACTCAATTATGCTGTTGTGGTGCAAAGGCAGCCATTGACAATAGTAAACAAATCAGTGTGGCTAGCTTCAACAAATCTGTATATACAAAAACAGGTGGCATGCCAGATTTTACCAACTGGCAGTAGTTTTTAGACCCCCCTTGGGTTATTGAAGTCATCTTATGGATTCTTTGCAACCAACTGGCTGATGGCAGAAGATCAGAGCATGACGAACAGCAGGAGTTTGTAATGGGCTAAGTTTAAAAATAGCATAGCATAGCTGGGCGCAATGGCTCATGCCTGTAATGCTAGCACTTTGGGAGGCTAAGGCGGTGGATTCCTGAGCTCAGGAGTTCGAGACCAGCCAGGGCAACATGGTGAAATCCAATCTCTACTAAAATACAAAAAATTAGCTAGGCATGGCAGTGTGTGCCTATAATCCCAGCAATTCAGGAGGCTGAGACAGGATAATCACTAGAACTCTGGAGGCGGAGATTACAGTGAACCAAGATCATGCCACTGTACTCCAGCCTGGGTGACAGAGTGAGACTCCGTCTCAAAAAAAACAAAAAAACAAACAAACAAAAAAAAATAGCATAGCATTTATCACTTTTGCCCATTCCATTGGCCAGGACATGGGCACATCTAATTTCAAGGAAACCTGGGAAACAGCTTGTGTTTGCCCAGAAGGAAAAGAAAATCAAGTTGTGTGAATTAATAACATTCTCTATCAAAAACACTATCTTCAATGGTTGTGGAGAGGGTCATATGAGATGATGAGTATGCAAAACTACTTTATAAATTATAATCTGCTATGCAAATGTAGAATGCTATTTTTACTATAATTACTGTATGCAATATTTCTATGAATAACTAACTTACCACCAGGGAGGGATAGCCTCTTTAGAAAGAAGAGAGCTTATGGGTATAAAAGGCACTTAAAATTTTTAGATCAAGCAGAATATGCAGATTAAGCCCCCCAAGCCAAATAATCATGGCCCTTTCCTCTAACTTGCATGTCTTGAAATGTCCTGAAATTTCCTCTTCCTCCATGGTAAAGACAGCTTTGTATGCATAGAGGCAATTACTGAAGCCCATTTTTTGGTTATCTCTATACTCAGATTATTTACTGTACAACAGAAGTTCATTTATAATACCCTTCATTGCCAGAAACAATAAGTTGAAAATATAAAATTGAAGCTATCCATAGTATTAACTAATTAACTAGAAATCCATGCTTAATATTCTCCAAGAGTAAAGCTCTGTGCTGGGAAGATAGGACACATCCGAAAGCATATAAGCTAAGATAAAAACAATTCTCAATGTGATCCCTTCAATCAGATTATGAAGGTCTCACTTCTAAACCATTTAATGTTTGAGATCAGGTCATGGTTTTTTTATCAACAGCCTTTTCACAGAGTAGCATGAGCAGCACAATTAGTTCACTAATTTTAAAGGGTTTCTCATTTGTTTGTTTTCTTTGAATGGTAGAATTAATCGTGGAGAAAGTGAAAATGTCAAAGATTAGAATGAATTTTTATAAAATAGGGTGATAAAATATGGATGATTCATTTATTTACCTAATTTTTAGCAAATTGACAAATTGAAGGGACTTCTTATGAGGCAATTAGCCATCCATCATTGGTTGTTTCGAACAAAGCAAGCAAATCAGACATTTGAAGGAATTTGTAGAGTGTGGAAGGTGGAGTGTAGATGGCTATGTTGACAAGTAGGGACAATGGTGCCTTACTAGGAGTGGTGACCTGGTTAGGTACCTATGTCTCTATGATATATAATCTCTTCACTTCTAAATAGCTAGTACTCAATGGATAGGTGTACATAAGGTCTAGTTTGCTCAAGAAAGTCCCAGTTTGCACTTGTTCCCCAGTATAACTATTAATAGTGTCCTCATGCATGCTTCAGAGTGTCCCAGTTTGGAATGATTCATTATGTGGACATGCTGTCCATGGATATGTGTTCATGACTTGATGTGCAGAACATGGGGAGATGGCACTCAAGCAGCCTCTTAGTAGCCACACTCAAGAGGCTTGAAACCTGAAATGCCCAAAGAACTAAACGTAGAGCAAACAACAGGATCCATGGGCCCATAAGTGAAGGACTGGTTGTAGCCATTTCTCTCCCATAAGCCTGGTGAGAAAAATCCTCAGCAGAGAGAAAATGACCAATAAGCACTGATCTGTGAGCTGTCACTACTAGAAAGAAGAGGTGATTTGAGAATCTGTATGAGCCTTAGCCACCATTGCAAAAAATTCCGGACTTTTGCACCTAAAATAACTTCTCAAAGTTTATAAAGTTCCAGAGTTCCTATTTCTCTTTCAATGTCTCTAACCATCAACTAAATCATTTCCTTATGTTAGCCTAGGGTGATTTTTTTTAATTTGTTCATTGTCTTCTGATTGATTCTGAACTTTATTAATCATAATGATAAAATTTCAAATGGCAGGAGTTCAGAGGGAGCTTAGACAACATCCAATCCCATGCTCCTCAAGATCTAATACACAGAGAGAATGAATGGCTTCCTCCAAAGCATTGACCTTTGGAAGGCTATGATGGCTCTATTCCAGTCTCTAACTCTTTACCAGTATTCCTACCTCCTTTATCCAAGTCATAACAGACACCAGTGCCTGCTTCCTCTTGGTCATCAATTCCTGCATTTTAAGGTAGCATTGACACTGGAGAGGTGTTCTTCTCTCCAGGAGATTTGGGAAAGAGGAAATGAGCTTAGCATTTGGCCAGAAAACGATGAGTGTTCACTTAAGCCATTATTTTTAATTGTATGGATAATGAGAAGACTCTTGCTTTTTTTTTTTCTTTTGATAAGGCAGCATTCACTCTTTAGTCAAAAGCAAATGAAATGCTTCCCCTTCTCTTAAACTCTCTCAGAACTCATTCTCTTCCTAGGTTGGCCAGAAAAAAATCTCTCTAAACTCCGAAATGATCTTTCCATTTGTTCCTTGTTGTATCCCCACAAACTGACCTAGTATCTTCTGCTGAAGGTGCTCTCACTATATATTTGTAAATTAATAAGTTAATGAAGGAATGAACATATTCACCAAGGTAACATGGAGCCAAAACGTAACAGTGTGTTGGGCACTATACAGCCATATGTGTCCTGCCATAGATTATGCCTCATTGTTGCCAAGACTCCTACTGAGTTGAGGAATCTCTAGAACACAGATGCCTAGAAGAACCCAGAGCTGCCTAAGCAATAGAGCTAAGCTAAGACAAATAGGAGAGACATATGCAGAAAACTTAATGACACTACAAAGTAAAGAGATTCTTTCCTAGGGGAGAAAATTGGCATTGCAGAAAAACTGTGAAGAGACATAAGAGGTAAATTGTTTATTGGGGAAGATGGTAGCAATTGGGGTATATAAAAGTGAGAATGAAGGTTGATGGTTGCAGGCAACAGAAATGTTAACTCAGTCTAGCTCAAATAATAAGATTCCATATTTTCTGACATAACTGGTAGTCCAGGGCAGGTAGGCCTCTGGGTTGAATGATTCGGTGACTCAAAAGGTTATCAGACATCCAAGTTGCTTCCCTTGGCTCTACAGAGTTCTCAGAACCAATATGACCTCTGAATGACAGCATGATGACTAAAGCAAGTGTCACATCCAGATAATAATGCCCACAGGAAGAGGAGAGGCAATCACTCCCCATGGCACTCTCTCTATTTTATTTATGTGTGTGTTGTTCATTTATCTTTGGAGAATGCATGCTCTTTATTACTATTAATGAGGCTTGTAATCCCCTGACTATAGTTTTCTCCCGGAACCTGAGCAAACATAATTCTTAGAGCAAGAATTTGCACCTCTCTTTTGCCAGCAAAGAAACTTTTCCAAGGAGTTCTCAGAATCTTTCCCCTCACATCTCATTGACCAAAATTGGATCCCATGACTGTTCCTATCACGTTACTCACAAGACAAATGAAAATCTCCTTGCTACCCTTGTAGGGTTGTAATCAGCTTCTGCTGAGATCTACGGCTGTGTGGAGAGGGGTAAATACCTAAAAAAAAATAAATAAATTTTTAAAAATTTGCTAGGATGGAGGAAGAAGAGGAAGCTGCCGTGTGAGCAACCAGAACGAGAGCGTCAACGAAAAATTAGCAACCTAGGTTAGCTCTGGAACACGTGAAGATTAGAGTAATCCTAAGAAAAATATCTTAAATGGGCATAGTGCTTGACAGTTTATAAACCCTTCCAAATTTCTGAAGCAGATAAATACTATTATCCCATTTTTACTGATAAATAAATCAAGATTCAACTGACTGACCTGCAGAGTTTAATAGTTAAGAAGTGGTCACTGTATGTGAAAAGCCAAACATTTAATTAGTGAAGATTCGTCTGACTCCCTGAAATAAAACTTGCAAGTTAGAGAGTTGTAGAAGGAAACTTCCAAGAAATGGCGAACGCCATGTGAAGCTGTAAGTTAAATAAATTTCGCTTCTAACCATGTTATTTTTGGTACATCATTTATTCCTCTGTTTATTTATTCATTTATTCAATAGGTTGTTACATGCAAGACAAATTGTCCAGAGCCTGGGACTAAAGAGGTGAAAAATTATTTCACCTATGTATGCACTCCTGAGTTCACAATACAGCAAGCAAGATTCAAAGGTAAGCACTGACCACATTTCCTAATTTGAATATGTCATCTATTAGAAAACATGTAAATAACTTTGAGGGAGGAGAAGCAGAGCAAAGAAATGTAACATTCAATGTACATGTTGACTGTAAAATATTATATATTTTCCATGTATATGTAATACATATACATTGCAGAATTGTTCTAACCTAGAGGCAAAAAACTATCAGAAGAGGAGCAGTCTGGCAACCACAGCGCAGCTGAAGTGTTATAACAGTGTACACACACAATGCCTCATGGAAGCACAACAAGAGTGAACAATCCACTCCCAAAGGAGGACATGGGGGATGATGTGATAGAGGTGGCATTTGAAATACGGGCAGTCAAAAATGATTTGGTACTTTCTAGATAGAGACAGTAGATTCCAGGAAGAAAAACAACACAACTAAGACATGGGGACAGGAAGCAACCATGAATCATCAATTAATTGTGGCTTTAGACCAGAACCTTTCTTATGGATGGGGAGAGAGAAATGGGGGTGGGAGGCTGATGGAGGGAAGGAAGAGGGGAGAGAGAGCGAAAGAGAAGCTGGGTAAACATATAATCTAATTCACCCCCTCATGAGATATTCAGCTTCCCAGTTACTCACTGAGTCACTTGGGCCAAACCCCTCAGGATGTGAGTCCCAGGCCCACCACTCATTGACCTGGTTGTATCGTTAAACTTTTCCAAGCTTCATTCTGTGTACAAGCAGCAGAGTACCCATGACTACCTCCTAGAAAGAGCTCTCAGGATACATGATGTTGCTTATGAAGCACGGAGCTCCGTGCTTGGCACATGGTAAGCATTCAATAAATAGTAACAAGCTAACAAAAACAAGAGAAGGACTCTATTCTTCAGTCTTGACACTCAAAGAAGCACCCCTCTCAGGTGCCAGACACACCCCTTCAGGTGAACGAGGTGGCAGACCGTGACCTGACTGTAGAGACATTCCAGTGGACCTCACTTCTGCAGCCACTCTTGGAAAGAAGGTGGAGGTGAACCTGGGGAAGAGTTGAGTGGAACTGAGAGAGGAAGAGGAAGAGAAATACATGCAGAACTACCACGTGATTCCTGGGGTGCCGGGGAGAGAATGTACCCCGAGGTATGGCAATTTCAAAATGAGGACACTAGCATCCACTTTTTATTTGAAGATGTCTGCAAACGAGAGGCTCACAAATTAGCCCCCCTCAGTGGGCTGTGAGGGACCCGGATTGAAGTCTGTCTCACTGTCAGAGGGGCATCCATCCCACTCCCTGTGCTCTGGAGGCACTGAAGGCCACTTGGTATATCTCTGGACCCCTGAAGGGGGAAGTATAGAAACTAGGGGGACACAGTCCTGACACACCACTCTGAACATTAGCCCAGAAGGTAGGCATTGAGGGCTGGCAGAGCCCAAAGGGAGAAGTGACAGCTCCCTCACCAGAAAGCCTATGTGCACCACATCCTCCATCACTGATCCAGCTGAGAGCCCTGACATCAAGCCAGCCAGCCAGGGGTGTAGGATGCTTCCCAGGGCCCCGCCAGTTCCCAGCTCTCATTGCACCCATCTTTGAACCATGGCAACAGTGGGGACCAACACAGTGATGATGTGAAAATTAGCAGCCAGTAGAAACTCAGATGCAGTGGTCTGAATTCTTGTGACCCCCCAAAATGCAAACATTAAAATCCTGACCTCCAAAGCAATGGTAGTAGGAAGTGGGACCTTTGGGAGGCCGTTAGTTCATGAAGGCAGAGCCTTCATCAGTGCGATTAGTGCCCTTAGAAAAGTGACCCCAGAGAGTTCCTTTGCTCCTTCTACCATATGAGTCTACAGCAAAAAGACAAGAACCAAGAAGCATATGCTCCCCAGACACTGAATCTGCTAACACCTTGATCTTGGACATCCAGCCTCCAGAGCTATAAAAACAAGCACTGAGTTTATGGTATTTTGTCATAGCACCACGGATGGACTGAAACACTAGGAAAGGAATTACATACGCAAACCTTCTCCCCATTAACCCAGATGCCGACCTGAAGGGGAAGAAGAGAAGGAAGAGTAGAGCCTTGAATCTCACTGAATATCAAACCAAAAGACACTAAGCTTTGAACCATTTGAACTTTGTAGGTCAAGATTCTGTTTCCTGATGCAGGAGGCAATGGAAGGGCTCATAAGCTAAGATGAGTTCAATCACAGAATACACAAGTGTTGTACACTTTAGTTGTTCCCAGTGGATGAGAACATTAGAGCAGTAACACTTAACATTTATTGAACGCTTGGTTTTGCTAGGCATTAAGTACGTGCATGACTTACCAAATTTAATCCTCCTGTTATTCCTATTTCACAGATGAGGAAACCAAAGTACAGTGGTGAAGAGCTTCATGATTCAAATCTCATATTCTTAGTCTCTGCGGTAAGAGCAGAGGAGGTTAAAGGAGGAGGAGAGTAACAAGCTCATTCGTCCTGTTTCTTGAATGGAGCAGCAAAGGTTACCCTGATGAGAGGTGAGTACAAATATCGCCTAATACCCATGAAACACAATCCAGTGAAAACCATACCTTTCCCCAGTCCATGGGGTATGCCATTCTAAGTCAGATGAAAAGAAAAGTGATGTTCCCAGGCAAACTCGTGACAGGTTTGGACAATGCTTGTCTGTCCCCATTTTTGGTCATAGATCCTCCTTTCTCTGTGATTTGGATCCCAGCTTCCAGGCTTCACAGGTATGTAATCTTGCAACTACATAAACCTGAGTAACTTCACTTCCCCACACCTCAATTTCCCCACGTGTACAAGAGGACTCACAATGCCAACGTTTCAGGATTGTAACAAGGACTGGACAGCACACTTAACATCTGGTACAAGGTAGGTTGTTATTTTCAGCATCTTAAGAACCTCACCCTCTCAGATACCAGTTCAGTGAGAAAGCAAATTTTCTCTCTCCACTACTTAAAAGGAATAGGATAGAACTTAAACGTGTTCACCTCCCAGGGCATTTTACTAGCAGCACCTCGAAAATCAAACCACCTTTAAAACTACAAAGGAATCCGTTTCTAATAGAAAAATATATAATTCCCTGTAAAATGAGTTATTATTCCAATTAAGATATTCTGTGGGACAAATTATTTTTATAAAACAATGAAAACAGTTTTTAAAGTTTTCATTTGTTTCCATGCTCTCTCTTTTCAGAAAGAATTTGAGATTGCAAAGAATCAAAGGCAGCAAAAATTTTGAGATCAATAAAAAAAGAAACAGAAAATCAAAAATCAACAGAGAAAACGGAGTCAGCTTGCTCTTAAAAACTGACCCATCTCTTATAACCAGAGAGATTAGCTTAGACTGTCCTTCACATTATACTTTATTTACTGCCTTGCAAAGAATAAGAGTTGCTCACTGTGTTTATTTGCTGTCCTCCATATTCTCCATTGCACTATTCATGTGTAATGTTAAAAAGAATTTCATTGAATATGATTTGAAGTATTACAACAGGCAGCTTGCTTCTTAATCTATGCATCTTTGGGGTTTTTGAAGAAGAAATTTAATTCTTTGATGTAAAAGGGAACTGTTAAAAGAGTTGGAATCTCTGCACCTGTGTATATGTATTTTTTAGCAATAAAGCAGCATGGGCTGAGAATGAAAAAAAAAAAAAATTAGTCACCCAGAGTGACGGATCCTAAATGTAAGGAAATAGTATTTGTATTGTTTCTAGAAATATATACTTTTAAAGCATTTTCATATATGGTTTTATTTGTTCTTCACAGCAATCAATGAGGAATTCCCACTTTCAAGATAAGAAAACTGAAACCCTAAATATGAAACCATCTTTTTGGATCCCACTGCTATTGGCCGAGACCCAGGGGTCTTAAATCTTTGTTCAATGTCTTGTTACTTCATGACCCCCTATTTAATAAGGGGTAGAATTTGGAAGCAGGAAATGGCTTCAGAGGTTACCTAGTCCATTTTTTAGAGAGCTTGTTTCAAAAATACATGTGTGTTGATATTTATATAAACAGGATTAAATTTCATAAAATAGCATTAAAATGTATTATGACCAGAAGTACATGCTTGACTACACATCTGGTCACTTTACTTCAGGTTTGAGGTAGGCCTGTTTATGACACAGAAATAACCAGAAGGTCAAATTATGGAAATGACCCCGGTCACTTTTGTTTTCTCATTTAAGGCACCAAGGGTCTAACCAGATTCATGTTATCCTCACTGGTAAGTCATGAGTTCGGCATTTTTTTTGAAGACTCCATGGTTAAATAATGCTTAGCAACATCATCTTCCTGAAGCAATTCTCTTCTAGTCATGATTAGCCTTTTCTAATGATTCTGCTCAGCTAGGGTTTTTAGTGTTTTTTAATTGCATATTTTATGATATTTTAATTTTATGTTTATTCATTATTAATCATCTTTATTATATTTTAATTGTCAATGCAGCGTCCTAAGTAGGGAGAGGGAGCACTTCACAAATAAGAATATTAATTTATATGCCTTAAAATAATAATTCAGATTTTAATAAAATTATTTCCCTTAATAGGTCTCCGTGGAATGTAAAACCCCTGCCCTTTAATAAACTAATGACATATGAGGTGAATATCATTAGGCATTGTGCTTACTTCTAACTAAAACATTTTAAGCAGCAATAGAAAATCTTCAAAATATGTACCTAAAGGCAAGCTGCCTATTCCCTCTTAAAAGCATTCTAGGAGTTGCACAAAGGGATACAAATCTAAGCACATTCTCTCTCATGCCTGCATCTGTCAGGAGGATGAGCAAATCAGCACTGCCCATCCCACTGTGGTCTCCAAAACCACTCTGTACCTGACACACCCAGTAAGAGGGAGGGGTTATCTGTCAGCACACCACTCCACAAAACATCTTGAGTTTCAGGATCATTCAAGGTGCACACCTGTAAGTCATCATATTGTCCATTGGCGACACTGGCTACCACTCAAGGATGCCATAGCACTCTAGAAAAATCAGGTAAGCCTCATAGCTTCTCTGCCCATGGAAGGGACTGCTGGTTCAGTATTACAAATGGGGGAGTTGAAGCGAAGGGGAAGGAAGCAACTTTTGCAGTGTTTCACAGCTGCCATGGAGATTCACATGGAGAAACACAGGTGGCTGAGACTGCCTGGCCCCTCATTAAACACATAGTGTGGTAGCTTCTCTAACAAATGAGTGAGCCAAGGAGAGGGGCTGGGGAAGAGACACTTTGGGACTTAGAAAACCAGAATAAGAAAGCCTAGTGGTGGCAGGTATATCTAAATAGTTTTTACCTGAAAGTGCCCAAGAACTATTCTCTGTTTTTCAACCTTGTACGATATGTCCCTGATTTCACACCGTCTGTCCACCTTCTCGACTCCTGGGTTCCTACTTCTGATGCCCACAGCTTCAGGCTGACTCCTTGGCTTTCAATCTCCTCATCCCTCCAGTAGACAATTATGGGGATGATATCCCTGACGCCTGCACCCCACTGAGAGCAGTTCCTCACCCTACTTTTGTCCAGTCAGATCATGGAGGACTCAGTCTTTAGGCAAAAGAGTGTGAAGAGACTCTTGGATTCCCCATTGAGTTCTTCTACTTCTCTGTTATGAACAAAGGGAAGAAGTTGTGTGTGTACTTTTAAGTGAATTTACTTTTTTGTATTGCTGCCAAGGCTTAATTATTGGCAGCAATACAAAATGCTAATGTTAATTCCATTCATTGATGTATAGCTTTCTTGTCACAAAAATTTTAATAATCTGCTCTCATTTTGTAATCAGCAGCAGTAATTTGGGATGCTGACGTGTCTTCTTCAGGGAAGAGGTTACTACAGCCATTTGAAATTAACCTAATATTAACATAATATCCCAATGTCGTTTTAAAATAGTGTTATTATAACGGGCATATCTGTTACTGGTAGGGTTTTACTATGTTCCTGTAAGTCTCGTTAATTTTCTAAATGCAAAATCTATTTTAAAAGACCCTTAATAGAAAAGAAATACAAAAGTCTCTAATCTTCCAATGTAGGTGGAGGATTTTTGGTGTTTTGTTTTGTTTAGCTTAGTTTTTTTTAATTAACTGTTAAAATAATTTCTTTCACATTACTCAAATGTTATCCTTTGGGGTCTCAGAACAAACCAATTTACTTCAATAGAATCAGTGCCATCATTCTGTTTACAAGACCAAAGTTTATTGGAGCATGATTACTAAAAACAACCATCCAGAAAAAAAAGAAAAGTGACTTCCATGAACTCTCAGTTAATGTGATCTCTTATACTCCCCACCTCTTACACACACACTCACTCATTCACACTCACACACACTCACTCCTTGCAATGTAATTGCAGCTCTTGACTTTTTTTTTTTAATTTATTTATTGTTATTATACTTTAAGTTGTAGGGTACATGTGCATAACGTGCAGGTTTGTTACATATGTATACTTGTGCCATGTTGCTGTGCTGCACCCATCAACTCGTCATTTACATCAGGTATAACTCCCAATGCAATCCCTCCCCCCTCCCCCCTCCCCATGATAGGCCCCGGTGTGTGATGTTCCCCTTACTGAGTCCGAGTGATCTCATTGTTCAGTTCCCACCTATGAGTGAGAACATGCGGTGTTTGGTTTTCTGTTCTTGTGATAGTTTGCTAAGAATGATGGATTCCAGCTGCATCCAAGTCCCTACAAAGGACTCAAACTCATCCTTTTTTATGGCTGCATAGTATTCCATGGTGTATATGTGCCACATTCTCTTAATCCAATCTGTCACTGATGGACATTTGGGTTGATTCCAAGTCTTTGCTATTGTGAATAGTGCTGCAATAAACATACGTGTGCATGTGTCTTTATAGCAGCATAATTTATAATCCTTTGGGTATATACCCAGTAATGGGATGGCTGGGTCATATGGTACATCTAGTTCTAGATCCTTGAGGAATCGCCATACTGTTTTCCATAATGGTTGAACTAAAAAAGAGCCCGCATCTCCAAGACAATCCTAAGTCAAAAGAACAAAGCTGGAGGCATCACGCTACCTGACTTCAAACTATACTACAAGGCTACAGTAACCAAGACATTTTTAGAAAAGCATTTAGTAAGTGATTATGAGAATGGGTCTGTCTCAATCTCTAAATGACCCGTTAAAATTTCACTGTGAAATCTTCTATTACAACAGCCAACCCCTAGAGTGTCATGAAACTCAGCCCAAGGAGAAGAACAACAGAGCTGTAACATGTTGAGACTGGAAGAAACTTTTCAGGTCCCTTAGCTCCAAGTTCTTACTTTACCAATCAAGAAGCAAAGTTTAATGAAAGATGCCAGAATCACAAAGATCATTGCAGCCCCGTTAGCAATAGTAGAACCCACTTCAAAGAGCAGGGGGTAAATATAAGAAGTCATTTTTTTTTTCTTTTTGAGATGGAGTCTTGTTCTGTCACCCAAGCTGGAATACAGTGGCATGATCTCAGCTCACTGCAACCTCTGCCTCCAGGGTTCAAGCAATTCTCATGCCTCAGCCTCCCAAGTGGCTGGGACCACAGGCATGTACCACCACACCTGTCTAATTCTTATATTTTTATTAGAGATGGAGTTTCATCATGTTGGCCAGGCTGGTCTCAAACCCCTGACCTCAAGTGATCTGCCCACCGCGGCCTCCCAAAGTGCTGGGATTACAGGCATGAGCTACCGTGCTCGGCCATAAAATTCTCTTTAGTCAGGCAGCAAGAAGGACAATTCCCAAACACATATAAGCTAATTTCTTTTTCTTTCCATCATTAACTCTCAGAGGAAACTGTTAAATCAAAATGTCTTTACAAGTGAGAGAAACGGACAGGGATGACAGCAACATAAAGCTTGAATTCTGAGAATTACACTATAAAATGGACACAATTTAAGAGATGTTAAATATGCAGAAGAGGCCAGGCACAGTGGCTCATGCTTGTAATCCAAGCACTTTGGGAAGCTGAGGTGGGCGGATCACCTGAGATCAGGCATTTGAGATCAACCTAGCCAACATGGTGAAACCCCTTCTCTACTAAAAATACAAAAATTAGCTAAGCATGGTGGTGGGCACCTCTAATCCCAGCGGCTTGGGAGGCTGAGGCAGGAGAATCACTTACACTCGAGAGATGGAGGTTGCAGTGAGCCAAGATCACGCCATTGCACTCCAGCCTGGGCAACAAGAGCAAAACTCCGTTACAAATATATGTATATGCAGAAGATGCCTTAGAGACAAAATGATTTGTAGTAAATAACCAAGATTTTCAAAATGCATCCTTTATAATAAAAGGTACTAGCTTATCTAAAAAATGAGTGTGCCAAGGATAAGGGATGGGAAACAGACACCTTGGGACTTTGGAAAACAGAATCAGAGAGCCTATCATTGGCAGATTAGTGGGTCCCTAGCTCACGACCTTGAGCCCTCCAATCGCTGTGTGTCCCTCTTGTGAAGACACCTTGGGCTATCAGCCGTTGTTCGTAAACATTTATGTCTTAAGACTATCTCCCTTTGTTCTACCTCTGTGCTCACCGCACAAGCTTCTCATTTTAAATTCACTTCCAGAATAGATTTTCCAACATTGTAGTCCAGTTATATAGGTAGTTAAACTTATATTGGTAAATTACTTAAATTGGCATTCAAGTTGATACTTTTTTGCTTGTAGGCTTGCCTCTCGTAAGTTAGTTTATTTGAATCTAGCTTATGGAAACAACAGGAAAAAATATAAGGTATAAGTGAACAGTTGAGACCTGAAGCTGCCTAAGAACAATTTTCTATTTTTTCAACCTTGTGTGCTGTGCCTCTCCCCTGGGATCACGGATTTCCCACTGTCCATCCACCTTCGCCACACCTGGGTTCCCACTTCTGATCCCCACAGCTTCCGGCTGACTCCGTGACTTTCAGTCTCCTCACCCTTCCTCTAGACAATCATATATCCTTGACATCTGCACCTCATACAGGGCAGTTCCTCAGCTTACTTTAGCTTCAAGCAAAAGAGTGTGAAGGTAACAAATTAGAATAAAACCCTAATGCCTTTATTTTTCTTCATCACCACTCTCTTTCGCAGACTGAATCAGAATATAATTTTTTCCCAATTCCAGAGAGATATCTTCTGACTTTAATCCCTAAAACCCACCAGCAGCCTTCCTGTTATTCTTAAGGAGAAGGGTTCCTGGATTCTGCATCATCTATGGGTTTGAGAACCAGAAAGTCTGGGTGACAGGTTAAAATCCTTTCATTAAATACTCACGATCCCCTACGAAAGTCATCTTGGACAGCTCCATAGAGCTTGAGAGCCAGAAAGAGCCTCAGAGACCAACTAATGTGACCCCATCTATTCCACTATGACTCTATTTATACAGCAAGACTTCTCCAAAGACACATATATTAGAAATAAAACTTAATAAACTATTCTGACCCCCAAATCTAGGTCCTTTTCTTATCCCACCAGGCCTCCCCTTTAAGACTTAATTGTATTAGCAGCAAATAAAAGAGTAGAGCATAAAGGAACTGCTACAAATAAATGTTTAAAATACAACCCTCAACAAGCCTTCCAGTATTTGGTTCTTTTCCATATTTCACCTGAAATTTTGGTGAGAAGGAACGATTAAGGCAACTGATATGTTTTGGCTTATCCAAATCTTATCTTGAATTGTAACTCCCATAATTCCCAAGTATTGTGGGAGGGACCCAGTGGGAGATAATAGAATCATGGGGCCAGTTCCCCCCATACTGTTCTCATGGTAGTGAATAAGTCTCATGGGACCTCACGGGAAGTTTTCCCTTTGGCTTGGCTCTCATTCTTTCTCTTTGCCTGCCACCATATAAGACGTGGCTTTTGCCTTCTGCCATGACTGTGAGGCCTCTCCAGTCATGTGGGAATGTGAGCCCATTAAACCTCTTTTTCTTTATAAATTACCCAGTCTTGGGTATGTCTTTATCAGTAGCATAAAACAGACTAACACAGCAACTTTAATTTTCAGCAAGTTCTGCTAGCATTGCTCAGCTGGTAAAAGGTAAGACCGTGTCTGCCACCACAGGAAAAACGTCCTGCATGAGAATGAAGCCAACACAGAAGGTGGATCAGAAAGCGGGAGATGTTGATAGCATTCTGGCAATGTCTTTGGGACATCTGGAAACAGGTAAGTCTGAAGCTAGGCCTGGAAGTACACCTGAACATTTCAGTTATGTGAGGTAAAGAACAAAAATATCATTTTTACTTAAAGTGGTTTAAGTGATAGCTCTCTCACCAGAAAAAGACCTATGCAGTGATGAAGTCTTCATGCTGTCTGAGGGCAAGCCGGAAGAGTCAATGTGAAGTTCAGGAGTGAGGTCTGCACAGTATAGCATAAAAAAAAGCAGGCTGCCGTTCCAGGAAGTGCCAAGCTGGGCCTTGGATTTGGAAAGGAAGTGAGTGTCTTTTCTATGTTTCTGTGTTCTAATGTGTAAAACAGAGACAGTACCTCCTTTGGAGAGCTATGCTGAGGACCAAATCAGCTTACAAGTACAAAATGCTTTGATCAATGCCTGGCACTATAATATGTATTTAATCATATGTGCTTTGATACTAGACACTGGTTCGAAAATGAACATTAAAATGTAATTTACGGTCTTAAAATGCACATGTCACTTGGACCATGCTCTCGATTGCTCAGAGACCTCATTACTTTTGGACAAGCACAGCAGGGAATCTGGGGGAGCCCTGGATAGTGGAGATGGATCAAAGGAGTCACTTTCTCTGCTCTGAGAATTATATAACAGGATCCAAGTTACCTTGTTGTGTGACAGCCTCATTAATATGTGTGTCTTTGTATACATTTTAGCTTACCTTTTTAGATTCTAGAAAAAGCCAAGATGTTATTTTACTCCTTGGCAGCTACAGCTGTAATACTGACTACTGAGTTCTTCAATCCTTGGTGCAAAATAAGGGTGACCAGTCACCCTTATCATTTGTAGCACAGTGATTTTGCCAAGCCTTTAGCTTCTGAGGAAGTTCCTTGCCTATCTCTTCCTCAGGCAGAGCACAAGTCAGAACAATCTAGTAACAAACTTCTCCCCTTCAAAAGTCACTCACTTATGGCAAAGTACTTGCAGGATTTTTTTTTTTTTCGAACTCTTCCTCCCTATTCCTTGTTTGTGATGTGAATAGACCTTGCAGCTAATTATCAACATGAATAATAGATGATGGTGAGCCCAAGAAATAAGTCAAAGGTTCCAAACAGTTTTATCCCCAGTTTCACACACACAGGTGTTCTTACAGACAAGCATTCCATTTTAAACATGTCAGCACATTTGGGGATAGAAACTTTTTGGTCCTAGCCTTCTCACAGTTGGCTCATTAATGAACATTGTGTGCAATCAATAAGTTACCGACTGAGAGACTAAGAGTTTCTTATCTCTACCTTTGCATGTTCAAGGGTCTCAGAAATATTGATGAAACTGCATTCTTTTTTTCTTCTCTCTCTCTCTCCCTCCCTCCCTCCCTGCCCCATGTGTCACAATAATAGTTAGAACAGAGAAGAGCTTTGCCAATGTGTAATTCTTTCTAAGCCCAAAATGCGTCTTTTGGTCACCTTGCCTTTCCCTGTCATTTCATCATCAAGTAAAAGTTCCCACCTAAATGACAGGCCTTTTTAATAATAGGTTGGAGCTTTGCAGCAATTTCAAGATTTGGGGTAAGATGTCTGACATTATAAGACATGATAAATGTCTAGTTAAGGAGGCAGTTCGAAGTTCCACAGAGGCAATGGATTGGGTTGAAACAATGGACATTCTTTATGACAACACTTGTACTAAGTGAAAATGGTGATGCTCACTTTTTTTGGCATGCTTTTGGGGTATCCAATTTTTTACGGTTTTTCTCCTTAATGATTGTAGAAACCATCGTGACAGACGGCATGCTCAGGTAAATGTAGTTGACCAAAAGAATCAAATGGGCCGTTAGTGAATTACTATCAGGCCTGCAGGTATGCATGAATAATTTTGGCTGATATCCATAACATTCTTATCTACACTCTTGCTAGTCTTTGCAGCACACAGACAGGGTGGACACAATTGCCTTCTCTTTGGGCATGCCAGCTAACTGGCACTGCTGATGCAGTCTGCCCAGGGGGTCAAACATCCCCTCCTCTGAGCATCACAGAGGAAGGAGAAAACCACTGCATTCTGCCGCTCTCTTTGGCAAAAGGAGAAGTCAACAAAGACACAACTCTTCCTCCCTCTTCAGTATCCCTAGGGAAGCACACAACAGGCAGAGCTCAATCTCTGGAAGCAAAGAGACCCAAATTTCAGCCCCAACGTGACCAGATACTCACTCTGAGGACTTCAGCACGTGATTGCAATTGCATGATAAACCTTGTCTCATCTGCAAACATGGATTTAATCAACACTACCTTTCAAGATTCTTGGGAGAATTTTATGTCAAGTCACTGACAGAAAGAAGCAGCTTTGAAAAATAGTAGGTACTGGTAAAAATTTCAGAGAAAGTAAAAGAAAAATTTAAGAAACAGAAGTACTTAAGAAGAAATATAAACTATGTTACTATCTGCGACAAAGTAGCAATACTAATATTGTCACTTATCATACTATGCTGGTGTGTCCTCTGTAGGTAGTTTTATGTGGTTATGAGAAGCAGGATTGTCTAAAAATGACTCTCGGGGGTCTCTCAGAATTGGCTGAACAATGAGCTAGTTGGTACTGGGGCTTACTTCTCCCTTCTCCTAGAAAGAACTCCACATAACTCAGCTGCGATGAGGTCTAGGGGCCTCCTCAGCTAGGAGGAGATGCTGCAATGAGCCACAGGCCCAAAACCGCTAGGTGCTGGGCAGCTAGGTTTCCCAGACAACCCCTTTAAACAGCAGCACCCCAACCCAGAGTACTTGGTGCTCAAGTAGTATATTTGTCATCTGCCCCAAAGTCACATGCAGTTGACAAAGCCACTTTCTCACCTTAGTAGCACAAAGACCTATAGTAATGGGAAACACATTTCCTGCCCTAAAATGGTTTGTCCTGCAGCATACCCTTGCCCCAGACCACCTCTCCTTGAGGATAGTGAGAGCTTTCAAGACTGTACATCTTTTTGTCTTGCTGATTCTTGTTTTGTAAATTTCCTGAATACAGCTTCTTCCTTAACCCATGCCCTGTGATACTGTGGAAGCTCTGTGGAATCTTTTGCAAAACTGTCTGGAATTCCAGAATTGTTTTTCAGTCCATCCTAAAGATCTGTTATTGAGTTCCAGTCGTATCATTTATCATTAAATAGGTGGAAATTCTTTGTGCAGAGAACTCTACTAACCCCAGGGAGGCAAATAAATTAAACACCATCGCTGCCCTTAAACGGTTTGGCTTTGTCATCATCCCATTGTCATTCTGTATCTTTAGTAGAAAGGAAAGTGAATACAGTAGATTTTGTAGAACAGAACAGAAATTTATTCTTAATAGTCTCTGTGTCATCCATTGGTTGAGAATAAATTATGAACCAGGAACCCTACTGGCCACTTTATAGATGGTGTTTCCCAAGATTCTCAGACTAATCCCCTGGCAAGAGAACTACAGTTCAGAGAGGTTAAATAACTTGCCTGAGGTCACACAGCTGGTGAGTGATGAAGACGAGTTTTGAACTCAGTTCTGCTCTCGTAATAATAACTTATTCTGCTTCTCATACCACTTGAATAGCCAAAGGGAAATACAGAGTAGATGAATTGAGTTGGACTCAACACCAGCACATTTAGTTTATTTTTCTCCAGTCACTAAAACAGTGCCCCAAGGGCCAGAAAGTCTGCATGTGTCTCTGTAAATGGCTCATTTATTTTCAGGAGTGACTTAGTCATTAAGGAGAAAAATAAGCGGACTAGTACCAGACACACAAATCACTTTCCAAAGTATTTGTGTCCACTGATCAGCACTCCTAACGTTAATATTTAAAGCCCTGTCATATTCGAAATGCTTGAGGTATCAGCTGAGTTTTTAAATTGTGAATATAAAGACACATAAAGACAGAGTTTTTGAAGTTATAGCAAAGTTAAAAACATGCAAATAAAATAAGCTGATTTTTTTTGTAGTTTTGCATAGTCTTTCAAATACTTACTGTTTTGGGGGGCCTGAGGCACAGTTTCCCTAAAGCAACATAAAAGGGTGGGGGAATAAGAAGTGAGGAAGTGTTACAAATGACTTTAATGTACTTTATAAATTTCATTAATACTACTGCTATGGCCTGAATGTTTGTGTCCCTCGAAAATTCATATGTTGAAAATCTCCAACATGATGGTATTAAAAGACGAGGACTCGGAGGTGATTAGGTCACAAGGGTGGAGCCCTCAGGAATGGGATTAGTGCCCTTATAAAAGAATCCCCAGGGCCTTGTCCTTTCCACCACATGAGGATATAGTGACAAGTTGCCATTTATGAACCAGAAAGCAGCCCACATCAGACACCAAATCTGCTGGCACCCTTGAGCTTGGACTTCCCAGCATCAAAAACTATGAGAAATAAATTTCTATGGTTTATAAGCCATCTACTCTATGGTATTCTGCTATGGCAGCAGAATGGACTATGACAACTACCATCAGCGGTAAAGATATAGACCCAAAGGAAGGTAAAATGAAATTCACATTTGTTCATAACCACCTGTGTTGGGTACTATTTGGGAATATAATCTATTTTAGTTTTCAGGTAGTGAACATTTATGTTTATTTTCGGTTTCCATCATCTGAATTACTTCCTATTAGTAATTCAACCCCTAATGAGTCTTGCTGAGAGGTTGTGCCTGCCTGTGTGTTTTAATATTAACACCGCTATATTGGCATATTTCTTCAAAGTCATCAACTTAGGACTTTGAAGTTTAAACCCAAGAGATTCTGGAAAGCATCACCGGAACTTCATCTTCCATCACCCTGCAACAAGCAAGGGTGAAGAAGGATGAAAGAAGTTTCTTCCTTCATCACTGAGCAATAGGAAAGCTCAGGAAATTACTTTCTGAATTGGAGGCTGGGTATCACAAGGCTGGGATTTGTCATCACCACGACACAATGAAAGAGCAATGAGAAAAGGTCTTTGCAGAATGGGAAGTTGTCACTTCTGCACATAGCAAACATCCCTTACCTGTACAGGGAGCTTGTGGGCCATGCTGAAAGGCAGCTGGAGGCATCCAGGGTTTTGAAGTTCAAGTCATCCTACCCTCCCTTGCTCACACACCTAATCATCTGACTTGGTGGGGAGAGAGTGGCCTAAGTGACATTGAGTCATGATGAGGGGTACTTCCCTACTGGCTAGCAGAAAAGTCTGTCTCTTGATAAAAACAGACACTGAGACTTGTGTTTAAATACAGGAAGCACTGCAAAGTTTCATGAAGGCTGTGACAGTTTTCTATCAGAAGATAGCAGGACCACTGGTGGTTTGAGTCTAGCCTTTGATCTTCAAGTGAGGGAAAGTTATATCGCATCACCTCCCTTAGACACCTTGAACACAATGGCGTGGCTCTCTTGGTCATCTTCAGAATGTGGGCTTAGAAGCGAGTTCACCAGGCTTTGGTCTCTATACCCTACTCTTTGTAAGGTATACCTTTTGCCCAATTACCCAGCAATTTATGTGCCTTCATTTCCTCATCTATAAAATAGGAATAACAATAGCAGCTATCACATAGGGTTGCTATAAAGAATAAATGAAATCATTTATTTAATATACCTCAAAAGCAGTGCTCAAAATGTTACCTGTCTGTAAATCTGCAGATATCCTTTGTCTGCTAGATAAGGATGAATTGGCATCATTCCAGTGAATTTTGTGTTTGGCCCTCCCACTTCCATGCTCCCAAACATCATGGCAAGGCCAAGTCATTTTACTTCCAGAAGTTCTCAGAAAAAGCCAACGCGAGATTACAATAAGCTTCACGGGCTTTAGGTAAGGATCAAATACCAAAACTATCAAAATCACCAAAAATGGCTAAATATTGACAGGGGTGGATTTAAAACTTTTCAAAGATATAAATGGGTCTTCTTGCTGTTTCTTGAGTATGCTGATCATGGTCTCACCTCAAGACCCTTACCCACACTGTGCCCTGTGTCTGGAACTCACTTCCGCCAGCCTGCCACATGGTTGGATCCTCCTTGTCACTCAGGTCTCACTGGGCTCAGAGACCTCCTCCATAGAAAGGCCTTCCCTCACTATCTTATTTGACCACCACATTTACAAATATACACTAATCTCTCATTTCGCATTATTTTATGAAGCTCACTGATTATATATTTCATTCATTTATTTTTGGTTAACTTGTTCCCACTCCCATCCCACTGGAATGTGAACTCCCTGAAAGCAGGGATCTGTTCATCTATTTCCACAGGAGCTAGAGGAGTAACTGGCACACAGTAGGTGACCCATGATTATTTACTTAATGAATTAAACAATGAATCCAATCCCATTAACTCCGGTATGGTGCCAGTTAGCAATGGGACTGATAGCTTCAACTTTTTTCAGTTTCAGGGCTTTAGACTTGTCAGGTTTTGTCAAGGTCGCCCAAGGGCAGTGATTTTCATATTATGCTCCCTGGCACAGCTTTCCAGGGCAGACTGTTCCCAATTACTGCTCCACTCAGTCCTCAGGGTGGCTGGATCTTTGCCTCCAGCATAGAGCAGTGATCTCCGGGTACTCTGAATTCTATACAAATATTATTATCACTTGAGGAGTTACGCTCCATGGAGCCAAATGTTTCTAGAAAAAACAGGAGCAAATGGTGTGGTGCAGGTGAGGAACCCAGGTGCCTGACTGCCGGATCCTCAAGCCTTGTTTTAACAGAGCATCTCCAGTTCTTTACAGCTTTACATATTGAACTTCCATAAATTAGAACATGTACAAAAACACTTCACAGCAGCTTAAATCAAGATCTGAGGGATTTATGCAGAGGCAGGTAATATTCTTAAGAGTACCGTTACAGACCCTCCAGAAACACAAATATCTATGCTCCAGTGCTTTCATGTCCACCTCAAATTCATGCCTTTGGATTATGTGTTGATGGCACACTTTTAAATCACAAATTATCCTGCAGAAGGTAATACCTGAGTCCTTGACACCTTAGAGAGAATTAGTTCATCAGGCCACTTTCCTGGAGGGTGTCAGGAGAGCTGGGGTCCTTGGGAAGTGACAGGGGCCAGAGTGGTAGCACTACAAAATGAACAGAAAAGCCTCCAATAGGGGATAGGGGTGAAACCAAGATCATTGACCTGTCCTAATGCCACCCTGGGTTCACACAGTCATCGAATAACATCGCCCTATGTGCCCCATTCTGTCTGTACACAGACCACTCAGCCCGAAGCCACTCATGAGCTGGCAGCCAACAGTGCTTCCCACTCAAGCCTTCTCCATGTCTCCTGCCAGTGAAACAGATTTTCAATGGCCTCTGACTGTGGGATATTGCTATCCATTTGGTGGTAAATTTCCAATGCAGGGCAGCATAATGATTTCCATTAATGCTGATAGTATTCATGCGGCTAAAATCCACATGCCCCCAGCTAAAACATTTCCCTGTAGAAGTTGCAGCCCTTATCTATTCAGAAATCCTTCATTACAGGTAGGTAATGCGTTTGCTCTGTGCAGAAGTCTGATGCACTGTAATGGCATCCCTCATCGTGCCTTTGAATCCTTTCAAACACAAGGGGATTTTTATGTGTGTGTGTGTTTAGTGACTAGGCCTAGACTTCCATTTTTGAGCATCCTGCTACCAGGGTGGATAACAGGAATTGGTGTTCTTCTCAGGCTTGGTATTAGGAGGTTCTTCTCTCTTGTAAATATATTTCCACATAAAACAGTGTTTCTCATCCTGAACACTACTGCCTTTTGCACCAGTTAAGCATTTATTGTGTACAGGCTGTGGGGGGCTGTCCTGTACGTTGTAGGATATTTAGCAGCATCCTTGGCCTCTGCCCACCAGAGGCCAGTAACACTTCCCCCTAGTTGTGACAATCAAAAATGTCTACAGACATTGTGAAATGTATCCAAGGGGGCAAAATTGCCCCTGGTTGAAAATCGGGAACATGAAACAACATGACAGGAAAGGAAAGATACCCTTTCGTGTCCTAAAGCCCAAAATGTGAAATCCAGTCTACACACATGGATACCAAGCCCTACACATTTTATATGTTCTCTTAGCCCCACAACAACTTTACAAAACTGCAATCTTTATTATGTCCATTTTATAGGTAAGGAAACCAAAGAGTAGAGAGATTAGGAAAAGGAAACAATTCATCGTGCCTTCCAATCCTTTCAAACACCAGGGGATTTTTATGTATGTGTGTGTTTAATCACTAAGCCCAGACTTCCATTTCTGAGCATCCTGCTACCAGGGCAGGTAACAGGCATCAGTGCTCTCAGTCTTGATATTGGGAAACCACACATGGAAACCCACATGGATACCAAGAAAGTGAGTATTTATAGGATCAGATAGGGCAGCAGATAGGGTCATTAAGCTATGACAAACATCAGGGAATGAATTCAGATTTTACTGGTTCTGAATTCAATAAAGTAAGAATTCCATAGTTAGAGTGGGGCCATAGAGATCATTTGGGACAACTCCCACATGAAACAAGGGAGGAAACAGGCCCAGAAGTAGTAAGTGATTTCTGAATGATCTCACGTAATACTAGCAGAACCTAGACTAGAATTCAAGTCCCCAAAGTCCAAGCTGTGAATTGATTACTTCTTTCATCCATTAGGCTACTCATCAGTATGTGCTTGGTTTATTCATAATGTACATCTTTTCTATTTCATTTCATATAAAAATGCTAAGCTCAAGTCTGGAGACCCAAGGGGAAAAAAAAAAAGCCATATTTCTCAATAAAGGTAATGGTGGCCATTTATCGAGTGCCTTCTATGTATACCTGGATGAGGCATTTTAAATCTAGCATTTAACTTTGTCATTTTTAAATGTTGTCATTGAATTTTTACAAAAATTCTAGGTAGGTGGTACTATTACCTCACCAGTAATATTGACAGGTATAATTAGGCCTTGCCGTCATATAACTAATGTAGCAGGAGTGGGGAAACAATGCCCAGCATTGTAACTAGACAGACATCAAGACCCCTTCAGGGTTGGTATCTCTGCTAGGGCAGAAAAGAGCGCCTAGTCCCTGCTGTTGGTAGAGAAGCCACCTACCGTGATATGTGGAAAAAGGAGGAACATTTGCAGCAGCATACTGCTGGGGTCAAACTTCGGCTCTGTCTCTTTCTTTACATTTATTGAGCTAATCATAGACTATCCTAAGCCTCAGTTTCCCTATTTGTAAAGTGGGGACTTTAACAGACTCAGAGTGCAGTTAGTATAATTATAAAACAAGACTATGCCTTAAAGTCACAAAACCCAGTTCCTTGTACATAGTGAATGTTTACTGTTGGTCCCCTTTCCTTTTCCTAATCTCTCTATTCCTTGGTTTCCTTACCTATAAAATTGACATAATAAAGATTGCTATTTTGTAAAGTTATTGTGGAGCTAAGGGAACATATAAAATGTATAGGGTTTGGAGGTTCATAAATATCAGAACTTATTATTTCTTACAAATGTAAATGGATCAGGGAATATCTTTAACAGACCAACCCAGGTGACGATTAACAGAAGTATCAGAGAGATGAACTAGGATGCATTCCTTCAAGCACCCACCTCTCCCAACCCTTTCTACCAATTAACAGGTGAGAATTCTGAGAATGCTAAAAGCCTAATAATTTGACCAAGATTTCTCAGTAAGCTCACTGTGCTTTTTTGGCTCCAGGATCCAGCCCTTTCCACCACCTTTCTTGTACTTCCCATAGGCTACCTTGAGCCTAGTTGTATGTAAGCCTCCCAGGATGACAAGAGCAACGCTCATGTCACAGGCTGACTATGTCCAAGTCCCACTAAAAATTTTATCCTGTGTTATCATTGAATTTGAAGAATTAAGATGTGACTAATAACAGAGCAATATCCACCTAAAATGAACTGCTGCAGTGCAGCTCCTGCTGGATCAGCTCCAATCAGCGGGCCCGTACCAGAGGCTCTGGACTCCAGAGATTCATTCAGTTCCCAGCTACTGTCACCACCTCAGAACACCCTTCCCTGATCCTCCACACCAGTTTGTCTTCCACGCATCACCTGTTCGTCTCCACAGCACTTACAGGTATCTGGAAAGAGCATGTTTATTTGCTTCCTGTCTCCCACACCAGAATGGAAACCCAATGAGCGCTTGACTTGCCACTCTAATTCACATTCCCAGAACAGTGTCAGATTGATACCAGGTTCTCAATAAATATTTGTAGAATCAATGAAGGCATGAGTAAATTTGAGCTGGAATGCCTATGCCCTACTTGCGAGCCTTTCTTGCACCCTTGTCCCATCACTCCCAACCCGTTCCAGTGCCATATGTCCACCAAACAGAAACCCTGGAATTCAATGACAGGGTTGAAGCAAGAGTCCTAGCAAGACTACACATTATTAAAGCAATTCGTTCTTTTGAAGCAGGTTTCAGGGCCTGGTCTGGCTGGTTCCAAACCAAAATCTTGGTAGTTCTACTATCTTCCAAAGTTCTGGTGATCTGTAGCCCACATGCCTCTAAGTGTACCATGATTTGATTCCATGCAAACCAAATGCTGAGGAGTCTGTGAGACCCGAGACTGCACTTCAATTCGACTCAATAAACATTTTCCAAGTACCTTCCATGTGCTAGTCATTATTTAAGCAAAACAGAAACTGTATTAGTCAGGAATCTTTAGAGAAACAGAATCAATATATAGATAAAATAAATATATATTATACATAGAAGACTTATTATAGGAATTAGCTCAGGCAGTTACAGAAGCCACTAGGCTGGATTAACTGTCTGCAAGCTGGAGAATTAGGAAAGCATCATTCAGTACAAGTCCAGTCCACAAGCTTGAGCAAAGGGGGAGGACGGTATGAGACCCGGTCTAAGTATGAAAACCTGAAAACCAGGAAGAGCAATGTCCAAGGGCAGAAGGAGATGGATGTCTCCATTCAAGCAGAGAGAGAGAATTCACTTTTCTTTCACCTTTTTGTTCTATTAAGACCCTCAGTGAATTGGATGATGCCCACTGCACTGGGGAGAGCTACAAGGTTTACTCAATTCTCTAGTTCAGATGCTAATGTGTCTGGAAAGAGCCTCACAGAGACACCCAGATATAATATTTTACAGCTACCTGTGCTTTCCTTAGCCCAGTCAAGTGGACTTGTAAAATTAACCACCACAGACATCCTTACCAATATGATATGGGTTGTTCTGGCAATGCTCTTCACCAGAAACTGATATGGATAGAAGACAGGAGAATATTGAATAGAAGAGGGTGGTTCCCCAGCAAAGGCCCTACCCTCAAGCCTGGAAACCCATGGCTTTAAATGGGAACAGGCATTCCTGGTTTTGAGCCCAAAAGTTGTCTTTGGCCCACCACGCTCCCCTATTCTGTGCCCATATAAGCCCCAGATCCCAGGCTCCAGAAGTAGATGGGGAGATGAACAGAAGAACAGAAGAATGACAGAACAGCACGGCAGAGGAGAGAAGGAACATCTGAACACCAACAGGAGTTCAGCTAGGGATCATTGGAGAAGAGATTGGTTGCTGGACAGCCAAACTCCACGGGAAGATGATCTTCCCACTCCATCCCCCTTCCAGCTCCCCATCCATCCCACTGAGAGCCACCTCCACCACTGAATAAAACCCCCATATTTATCCTTCAAGTCCCTGTGCAACCTAATTCTTCCTGGATGCCAGAAAAGGACCTGGGTACCAAGAGGGCACTGAACTGATTAACACTTAAGTAGTCTGTGGACAGCAAAATTAAAAGAGTACACTCTAACGCATGCCCACTTAGGCTTTGGGAGTCACAGATACTCACCCCTAGATGTTGTGGTGGGTCTGGAGCCCCAAGGCACTTGCTCCAGCTCTTCCACCTGCCTGTCTGTGTGCTCCCCCTCCTGTAACAAGGTGGAGGTAGGGGGAGTTAAAGCACTTGGTGGCTGAACACACAAGTCACACCCTTGTTGCACATCCTGCCAGGGAGATAAAGGGACTCTCCCATTTCAAAACTATTTCCCCTGCTTTGAGACACAGGGACTAAAAATTATGTCATTAGCTTAAAGTCCTCAAGAGCACTCAACTCTAGCTGAGTATCCACATGAGGGACACCATCTTAGCCACTCTATTGGGGATTATTTTACCAGATACTTGCAGGATGGCAATCCCAGGAACCCTATAATGCAGCACGGGCCCTGGGAAATTTGATCACAACAAGGAGTACCAGAAGTAAGGAAATAGGCTACCTAAAGGGATAGAAAGAGAATCCAAAAATAAACTCTACCAACTTCAGGCAGTGGAGTAAATGCCTGGGAACACTTTCCTTGGAGACAGATAGACCTGCAGTCTCAGCCTGACTCAGCCTCCCATTAGCTGCATCAACGTGGGCAAACTGTTTAATGTCTCTGAGACTCTGGTTCTTTGTGTGATGCAGGAAAAATAATACACACCTCATAGGTTTCTTATGGTGAATGAATGAATGAATGATTATGTGCAAAGTATTTAGCATTGTTTTAGGCTCACTAAGTGATATTTATTTATTATTATTATTATTCTGAGCTTGCTTAAGTATAGACCTCAAGAGGATCAGCCAAGACCAGTGTACACTTTGGAAATATCCTTTCTAAGGACAAGAAAAATGTCTTGGAATAAGACTCCATAAATCCCTCTTTCACTGTGCCTGACAGAGTTAAAGCAGCTTCCCCAAAGTGCTTTGGCTCCCAGGGGCCCTTTACTTACTGGGAAAATCTGCTTCCTCCCTCATGTGCTCTGCTCATCCTCCTACTCCCATCTGCACCAATTAGCAGGGAGCAGATTGTCAGAGACCCAGGAGAGCACCTTGAGAATGGGAACGCCATGCTAGGAACAGGTGAGCCTTCGGAGCCTGTGCAGGTAATGGGGTCGAAAATGAAGATGTATTCGGGGAAGAGAAACTACAACTCTGCTGATAAAGTGATGAAGTGAATGGAAATGAAAAACGTGGCATAATTTGTTAAGGAAACACTAGCTGCTGCAGATAAAGGCAACGATGAGGGAGGCTGGATATTGTTGAAGGTTATAAAATGAACCAGCAGTCATAACCTGAAGCCTTGCTGTGACACAAAGGAGAGAAATTTTACTGCCAGTGTTTTCTTTATATTTTAAGTGTTTCTATATTTTCAAAGAGGTCTTCAATTCCCTAGTTATCTAGCCCTGCCCACTGAATAAATATAGGAAATGACTTTAGATTAACATAAAAATACAAGTTTATGCCTATAATCAGAGTAACTGAACTGAATATAAGCCGTTTGGATTCTAGATGGTGTATTTCAAATACCAATTCAGAGAGCCAACCCCAGAATATTTTCCTAATCACCCATGTAGAATGGTATTCTCGAGTTACCACTACAATGTAAAACAATTTGACCAAGGAAAGGTGATGAAGTAGATTCCAGTAAATAGAAACTGGTGTGAAAATTTGCCCCATGTATAAGTATGTCCTCCAGGAAGGTTTGTGCATGTTTACCAATCAACATATTTTTCATTACTTTAACCTGTTGTGATAGTGCCTGTCAATCCTTTCTCTCCTAACCATAGATGTATGATTGGATTGGTCTCCTCTCTCTCTCTCTCTCAATCTCTCTCTCTCTCTGTCTCCCTGTCCTTCCCTCCCCCCGCTCCTGAGGAATACCACTGTTTCTGATAGTTTACTGGAGGAGAGATTTTGTGGCTTAGAGGTAGGGCTAGCAAGGGCTCCAAGATGCAGTCACAGAGAAAAGCAGAGAACAAACCTCTAAAAGTCAGAGTGGCTTCCTCAACTGTGAATGACTTTCCCAGTACCTAGGAAGCCTGGCTGTACTTCCCCTTTTGTTCAGGGATTAAAAGAGAGTTATCCTACCAATAAACCCCCTTCTCTTTAAACTAAATAAAGGAAGGCCACAGATCCCACAAGGGTAACCAGCTGATTTACATGAAGCTTAAAGATTCTTCATCGTTTTCCTGACAAGTGTCCCTTTGGACTTTGCTTGAATACCCCCTTGAATGCACACTCATTACCTCACAATGTAGTCCATGCCATTTCTCAACAACTCTTCCTGGCAAGGTACATGGGGACAAATAATAGAAATAAATGTTTCCATCAATTAATTGATCAATTAAGGATGCAGATGAAGCCAGAACAAGAAAGCATAATCCCAATCCTGTTACATAACTTCTCCCAAACCCTCTTTCCCTCAGGACTGGCAGCTATTCACACACCAGTGGATCAGGAAAAATGGAGCCCTTTTCATCACCTTGCTCTCTATCCAGGTCTGGACCACCAGAAGGATAGTATCAAAGGGAGGACAAGAAATTACCCATAAAACATTATAAAGCACGGTGTCTGCCTCCATTAGACTATGGCTGGGCAGCCATAAATATGGCCCTGCTGACTTTTTCTGTCCATGGTTCTTTGTATAAAATTGTGTTTTCAATTCTAGTGATGGAAGTAATGTATTTTTGTCATAGAAAATCCACAAAAATGGTAAATCACAAAGAAGTAAATAAAAACAAACCATAACCCCACCGCCCAAAGATAACTCCTGTCCTTTTGATATATATCCTTCCAAGGGATTTTGTTTATTTATTTACTTTGTTCCTTAATTATAATATTTTTCATAATGTTTTATAATTTGCTTCTATTTAATGTAACACTCTACCATAAACATTTTATTTTATGTTTTAATAACTTAAACAAATTAAGTTATTAAATTTCTTCTCCAACATAATCTTCAATGGCTATGGTGTCCATGTGCATGGAGGTGCCATTATCTGTTTATATGATTCTGCTTTTGAGTGGCACTTAGGCTGTTAGCAGCTCTATAACATGACATATGATGGAGGAAACATCAGGCACTCTGGGACCAGAGAAGAAGAGCTCAGACAATAGGCTTAAGAGGTCGAGGAGAGTTTCCTGGAGGAAGTGATTCTTGAATAGTACTTTTCAGATTGCAAGGCAACACATTTATTTAGTCCTTACGATTGGCCAAGGCAGTATTGGCCTTAACATTTCTCTCAGCTTGACTAAACTTTAGACAGGCTTCTTCATGTTTCTAGGTCACTGACCTCCCTTTACTTACAGCATTTTCTTTAGAAAATTTGTAATTATAAATTCTCCCTCTGTCCCTTTGAGAAGTAAATCTTCTTAAAAGCCTCTTGCTAGGTTTATACTCCAAGAATGCCTTTCTCAAGGATCTGGGAGCCATCCTTGGAAATGTCATCATCAAGGAAAATAGAGTTCCTATCCCCAGTTTCTGTGGAAAGGTAGGAGCCTAGCTTTAGCAGCCACCTTGTTCCAAGTTGGAAAACTTTCTTCTGTCATGAAAATATGAGGAATTTTAGTTTTCCTTTGGGTGAAACCAATTAGCAGAGAGAAATAACCTACAATGACCCCATCTCAGCTCATAAAAACTCTTCAGCCCTTTGTTTCAGCAGAGTTAAGCTTAGACTGAGTTCTGGGCTCTCCTCCCTATTCTTGAATAAAGTGTAGGAGACCCAGAGACCACCACCAAAAGAGCCACCTTTTAGCTCTTAGTGGGCACTTCAATTGAGTCAAGAAACCAAATTGAAAATAGGCAGATTAATAAGAGAGAAGCATATAAATTTTATGAGTTTAACATATACACGGGAATCTTCACAAAAAAAATGAAGCTCGAAGTGGTCAAAGCAAGATATTTTCATACTATTTAGACAAGGAATGATACATTTGAGAAGAACTGACAGGACAAGGAGGATATGGGTAGAGACAGTAAATTTCTACGGAAGTCACTGGGAGATATATGTGGTGTAGAGGCATGTAAAACTAGTGGAAAATAAAGATTAATTCAGTAAGTATATTTATTCAGGTCCATTGCAGCCCCAATTTCCCAGTCTCTGGTGATAAGGGCTATTTTCTCTCAGGTATGGGGAGGATACCCCTCCCAGATGAAGGATTTTTTAAGGTTTGCTGAATCTAGGAAGAGACAGGTCATCAAGCCCTTTCTGAAGTTTCTTCAGTGTTTTTCAACTCAAAATAATCAATATACCAACTTGGTATATTTGGGAATGGCACATTCTTCACTCCTTCAAAAGTCTTCCTTGACTGTTCAATTTTTATCCAGTACAAGTTTTGCTTTGATACAATAAGAGAAGAGAGACATAGTCACTTCCTATTGTGCAAGTGAGGAAAACAGGACTGAAAGAGAAGTGAAGTGACTAGGCACAAAATCCATGAGTACCTAGACCAGATGTTGGTGATATTCCTGAGTTCTCTTCGAATTCCTCCATGCTGCATTGATAAGAGAGGTTGAAATTAACTAGCATGGTTTATTATACTGACAGCCTTACTGACTTGCTGGCTTCTCTATGCTTCTTCATCTACAAAATGAAACCATAATACTACAAACCTACAGGGTACTTGTGAGGGTTAAATGAGTTAGTAAATGAAAAGTGGCAGTTTCCGGCACATAGAACCTGCTATTCTTATTAACATCATTATTATTGTTACTATAGAAGAGCACCGATTTTAGAATCAGAAAAGTCTGGGACCAAATTTATCACCAACTGGGTGAGGGTATTAGGCAATCAACTTGTTTCCTAATAGATTGTGGAAAGATTTAAATCACATAGCAGATGCAAAGCAAATGGTTCACATTGGTCCTGTGGTAGGCAGAATTCTGGAGAGACCTTTCAAGTTTTCTGGTGCCCAGTTATTCAATTAAATACAAATATAAGTGCTGCTGTGAAGATATTTTGCAGATGTAATTAAAGGTCTAAATAAGCTAACCTTAAAATACAGTGATTATCTGGATGGGCCTGATTGAAACATGCAAGCCCTACCAAAGCAGAAAGTTTTATCTAGCTGGTTGCAAAAAACTGAAGTCAGAGAGATTCAAAATGTGACAAGGATTCAACATGCAGTTGATGTCTTTGAAGATGGACAGAGCCACTTGAAAAGAATCTGAGATCAGCCTCCAGGAGCTAAGAATGACCCTCAGCCAACAGCTGGCAAGAAATTTATTTCTACACCCCAAGGAAGCAAATTCTGCCAACAACCTAAACAATCTTAGAAGTGGATTCTTCCCCAAATCCTACAGATAAGAGCATAAATTGGTAAATACCTTGATTTCAGCCTCGTAAGACTCTAAGAAAAAAATCCAGCCAAGCCTGCCCCAACTTCTGGCCTACAGAACTGTGAGATCATAAATGAATGTGGTTTTCAGCCACAACATTTGTGATAATCTGTTATGCATGAATAGAAATCGAATACAGGTCCTGTGTGACGTTTTTGTTTGTTTGTCTTTGTTTCTATTTTCCTCCTCAAACATAAACCCAAAGTAGATGCAGGGGTGGCAACTCAGCCCTTTCCTATGTGCTCACATGTCCCGGCCTAAGGTCAAAGTATTGTATTATTCCCCTACGACATCCTGGCTACACAGGCAAGCATCCTGGTTAAAAGTCTAAGGCAGCCTCAAGAATCCCTTTGAAAATACACTCGCTTTTCAAGCCTCAGCACCAATGCACTAAAGAGATCAGACTGTTTTCAAAATTGAGAAACGCAGGCAAGTCCATTTGTACCTTTTTATTGACATATCTGACCTTGCTGGAAAAGTATGTTATGTTTTGCTATAAAAATTATCAGAGAGTACAGCTTGCTGTGTGATATTTCATATTACAGGACAGAGCACTCAAAGCCACTCTCCTCGAAGGAGCGCTGCCACCGCTGAAAATCTGTAGAATCTTGATGAGATATTTTTTTTTTCCCCTAGCATCAGGTCTGCAATGTTAACTGGGCCTCACTGTTAGCAAGTGATTCAGCAGATGGAACCTTTGTGTGACATTTCCTTGATTGAATCACTCCACCAAGTACAGGTGTAGTTGTGAGTAAAATAATCAGTCTTGGACTTTATTTCTCAAAATTATTGTTTCCTGAAAGCTCTTGGTGGACATTGAGAATGCCTGTGATCATTGGGTTTGTTTGGATGTTGACTCTTTGGACAAATCTCAAAACTATAACCAAAATTCAAGTCAGGGCCAGTGAAAAAAAATAAAATAAGCCCTCTTATCATTTTGTCCAGATTTCTTGTCCTCAGACAGAAAACTTATCCCCTTAGGATAGCTGTGTTACATATTCTAATCTCTACCTACTGTAAAATGACAGAATGTCCATGTTGGCTCTTATTTGTTCATAATTCAATGAAGCATTAACTTATATATGCTAGGGACAGTGACAGATGCTGGGAATACAAGTTTAAAATTAACATAGCTGTGTATTTAAATAGGAAAGGCAGATATTAACCTTTCTAAGGAACTCGTGCTGCCCCTTCATCTCTTTCTATGGATAGATCAGGATAAAAGGCAGATTGTGGAATATTAAGAAGACAGTTGAACAATCAGGGATCACTCCTACCTATTAGATACATAACTTTGCACAAGCTGTATAAGTTCTCTAAACCCCACTTTGATCATGTGTAAAAAGGGAGTAATAATCAGATTGACACAATGAGGGTATTGTTAAGATTAAGGAGAAGTCTTAGTCCATTCAGGTGGCTATAACAAAATGCCATAAACTGGGTGGCCCATAAACAATAGAAATTTACTTCTCAGAGTTCTGGAAACTGAGAAATATAAGATCAAGACACAGATTTTTAATGTCGGGTGAGGGCCTGCCTTTTAGTTCAGAGACAGCCATGTTCTTGCCATAACTTCACATGATGAAAGAGGCAAGGGAGCTCTGTGGGGTCTTTTTAAAAAGGGCACTAATCCTGTTACATGAGAGCTTCATCCTCATGACCTGATCACCTCTCAAAGACCTCACTTCCAAATACCATCACACTGGGATTAGACTTCAACATTTGAATTTTGGGGAGGACAAAAAACTCAGCACATAATAAAAGCAATCAAGCACATTTAGAGAAATTTCTGGTTTGAAACTTGTCTTGGTGATTAATTATCATGTTTAATAGGTATAACCAATGTTACATGTCATTTAGTTATAAGCAAATGAGTTTACTCCCTTCAAAATTGCATATATCTAAGGAAAGAATCTACAATCGGCAGAGTCATAATGATTTACTCTCAGGATAGTTTTTTTTTTTTTTTTTCTAGTTTCTAGTTTCCAGTTCTGATAGTGTAGGGTTTCTTTTTGTATTATATTTCTGTATTTCAAAGCAGAATATGTGTTCAAAATGGTTATGAATATCATAAGGTATATTCCTGTTTTTGATTCAGACATAGGCTGAAATTAATGAAAATATACATTTTTGTTTTCATTTTTAAGTTTGTACAAGAGACTAATAATAAAACAAACCTGATGATAATAAGTACTTCTCAATCATAACCATTTTACCAAACTCCAAAGGATTGCCCATTACTTTCAACACTAGTCATGTTTTCACCACTATGCCTGGATTTTGAGAAATACCTAAACAAAAAAGTTCTAGCCTCTCCTCTAACACAGATCTTTGGATAAAGCACCAATTGGGTTTATATCTCAGTATCTCCATCTGTATAAAAAAAGTGTTTGATATGCTTAAAAGTACCTTTAACTAACACAATTATATTATTTAGTTATATAGCAAAATAAACCTCCATAAAATACGTGAATGGTCCTTTAATGTTTGTTTGAAAACAAAAGCCAAATTAAGATAGCTATTCAAATAAATGCATTGAATTCTGTAAAGCCTCAGCTAAAATGTGTATTCCTCAAGGCAGTACCTGCATGGTATTTGTTTTGTTTATCTGATTCCCTTCTGACCTATTGCTATAAACACCATAGGCACTTGATATATTTTCATTGAATAATTGATTGACTGAACCCACGCAACAGGCTCCAATTTATGTCTCAGACTCAGCTACATCTATTGAACCTACAAGAGTGAGTGAATCAGGACAGAGCCCCAGACACAACCACAGCAAACAAATATCACCCCCCATAACCCAAGCTCTAGGTCTAATTTGGTCATATAATGAGATGTGCAACTATCAACAGTTCTTAATTGGGTTTCACTGCACATGAGAGGGTTTTGTTTGTTTGTTTGTTTCCTTTTCCTCAGTGTGCTAGACCTCAAGACAATACTTTCCTGTGTAAATGCTATTTTTTTTTTTCAAAACAAAGAATGTGATGGTTCATATATCTTTTAGGTCAAATATTGGAAAATGTGAAAGCTTGCGGAGAGAAGCCTTTGGTCTCCTTGCCACTAGAGTGCTTAAGATGATTTTAGGCAACTGTCTACCAAGACTGTGTGCTCTTTCTGCCCTTTGCTTTGTTTTCCTTTGAGGAACCAATCTATTCACTGATCCTGCAAACATTCCTAAGGCATCTGGCCAGACACGGGGCTGGATGTGAAAGTGAATAATCAAAAGCATTCCTGACCTCAAGTAACTCATAGGTAAAGAAAAATATTTAACTGCTTTAACTTTAAGTATTACATTAATCTTTGTGATTGCAATTGCCTCTTAGGAGTGTCTACTTCCCAGGGAGGTTGTGAGATGAAGCTCAAATGAGATAATGCATGTAAAAGAACAAGTCCAAAGCCTCGGATTTTGTAAGTGCTCCACCAATACCAGCTGAAGACAATGGGAATCAGGCCCCCATCGTTACTGATACTTTCAGCGTTTAGAAGAACAACTTTTCTGTTCTTGTGATAGTTTGCTGAAAATGATGGTTTCCAGCTGCATCCATGTCCCTACAAAGGACACAAACTCATCCTTTTTGATGGCTGCATAGTATTCCATGGTGTATATGTGCCACATTTTCTTAATCCAGTCTGTCACTGATGGACATTTGGGTTGATTCCAAGTCTTTGCTGTTGTGAATAGTGCCGCAATAAACATACACCACATGTTCTCACTCACATGTGGGAATTGAACAGTGAGATCACTTGGCCTCGGGAAGGGAAACGTCACACACCGGGGCCTATTATGGGGAGGTGGGGGGAGAGATGGCATTGGGAGTTATACCTGATGTAAATGACAAGTTCATGGGTGCTGACGAGTTGATGGTTGCAGCACACCAACATGACACAGGTACACATATGTAATAAACCTGCACATTGTGCACATGTACCCTAGAACTTAAAGTATAAAAAAAAAAAAAGGAATAGAATAGTCCAGAAAATATAGAGTGTATCAAATCTAGTTAAGTAGGTATTGTTTTGTAACAATTTTTAGTTCTAGATAGATGATAGATTGACCTATCAATAGATAGATAGAATGTATACATTGGATCATGATGTAAAATATGTATCTTACTAAGGGTGAAGGTCAAAAAGGTTTGAAAATGAGTTAGACCATGTTGCCTCTCTTTCTCAATCTTAGGAAGATGCTTCTTTGAATTATAGCAAATTTGACATTTTAAGAATTTTTCCCACAATGTTGAGGGCATCACTCCACTCCAAATAATTTTTTCAAAGAATCACTGAATCCGACATATTTGAAGTATTTTCAACAAGTTGTACCAATCCTTCCAATGATTATAGAGTAGTAAACCAAAACGATTCTTCATTTACTCTTTCCTAGGCAAACCCAACCTTGTTTTATTAAAATTTGTATTACAATTAATTACTCTGACTATAATAAAAGACATCATGTTAACAAAAAAAATAAAAAAGAAGAAGAAGAACAACTTTTCCCCATCAATGGGTAGAAATGTTCCTATGATGGGTGACTGAGAGTGTAACCTTGAGTCTAGAGAGGCAAAGCCATGGGAGTGTGCCTTTCCACAGGGAGGTCTGGGGAAGAGGAAGCAGAAGTCAAAATAATTTCCTTTCCTTGAAACCAGGCTGTTGATGAATTTCTGCTTCAAATATTTGTTCCTCTTTTAGGTATGCTGCTTTTCATTTTCTTAGCCCTCATCTGTCTTTCTAAGGTAGCTTGTTTGCCCCTTTGTCATAGAGTGTCACTATGTTCTACGGTACCAGGAGGCAGTACAGAAAATTGCTCCATGCTGAGACTGAGAGGCTGGGAAGGAAAAGCTGCTCTCCCCAGAAGACAAGACAGACCCTCACGAAGACCTGAGAGATGGCCGACCACAGGGGCTCTAGCCACACGGTGTGGCTAGAAATGCACATGTCATCTTGGAGTCATCTACTTCCTCTCTACACACATTTGTCTCCTCGATAGCCAAGTACTGAAGATTTTGCCTTCTGAGGACTTCTAAAAACTGCCCCTCTTCTCCACCCTAACCAGGGTTTGATCTCTGCAGTGGCTTCCTCACTCTTCCCCTTGCCTTCAATCTTGCATCAAGTCCCTTAGCTGCATTAAAAAAAAAAAAAAAAAAAAAAGGCTATGCTCCTTTCGTTGGTTTCAGAGCTTCACGGTCTGTCTCTTGCCTCCCTCTCCAGCCTCACTTCCACAGTGCTGTCTTCCACTTTGTCCCCCAGCAAGACTGCATTGCTTATAGTTCCCCAGAACACCATGTGTTCTTTCTCTCTTTGCTTCTGCTCATGCTGTCCCTTGGCCTAGAATGTTCTCCCCAAACCCCTACTCATCCTTTGAGGACAGCAAAGGACCTTGCCACCACCTAGAATGACTAACCCACTCAGATTTGCCTGGGAGTTTTTAGGTTTTATCATGAAAAGACCCACATCTCAGGAACTTCATCCCTACCCTAGTCCCTGATCTCCTCTAAGCTTTCTTCACCCTCCCTGATTAGGTTAGGTACCCCTCCTCCATCCTCCTTTAGTACAGATCCTCTGTCATTACCACATTTCAGCATGATTAGATACTGATGTATCTTAACCCACCCTTTGACTCTGAGCTCCTTAAGGGCAGGAACTGTATTTATTTAATTTTCTTCCTCTTTTGTATCCCCATATAACAAATACCTGGAACACAACTGGCAGTTAATAAGAAGGGAAAGGAGAGAGGGAGAAAAAGAAGGATAAAACAAAGGAAGGAACAAAGGACTGAAGGTTTGTTATAGTAAAGCATATCGTTTAGCTCCAAAAACGAAGACATCATGGGATTCTCAGTCACCATATGTATTTTTAAGAACCAGAAATACCATTTGACCCAGCAATGCCACTGCTGGGTATATACCCAAAGGATTATAAATCACTCTACTGTAAAGACACATGCATACATACGTTTACTGCAGCACTATTTACAATAACAAAGACTTGAAACCAACCCATATGCCCATCAATGATCGACTGGATAAAGAAAATGTGGCACATATACACCATGGAACACTGTGCAGCCATAAAAAATGATGAGTTCATGTCCTTTGCAGGGGCATGGATGAAACTGGAAACTATCATCCTGAGCAAACTAACACAGGAAGAGAAAACCAAACACTGCATGTTCTCACTCATAAGTGGGAGCTGAACAATGAGAACATATGGACACAGCGGGGGGAATGTCACACACTGGGGCCTGTCGGGGGGTGGGGAGAAAAGGGAAGGGGAGCATTGGGACAAATACCTAATGCGTCCAAAGCTTAAAACCTACATGATGGGTTGATAGGTGCAGCAAACCACTATGGCACATGTATACCTATGTAACAAAGCTGCACGTTCGGCACATGTATCCCAAAACTTAAAGTTTAAAAAAAAAAAAAGATGTAATATCTATTGATTTATTTTTTTCTTGTAAGTAAACCTCTTTCTATAGTAATACATGGAAGTAGATATCACTGTACTCTCCAGTTCAATTAGATATACTGGACATTGGTTGGGGACTAAATTAGCATAAATGTTAAAAAAAGTACTGTAGCAAATAAGCACCAACATTTTAATGTCTTAACATAATAGTTTATTTCTACTTACACAGAGTTGAATTTAGAATGCAAGTGTTCCTCACTGACAAGCATCTCTGCTCCATATGGTCATTCAGGGTCCCAGGATCCTTCCAACCGGTTTCTCTCTCATTCATTGAGGTCAAAGTCTTCTAAATCTAGGCAGCAAACAGGAAAAGAGCTTAAGGGCAGATGGTGGGCAATTGTATAGACCAGTCCTGAATGGGCTGCTGGACATTACTTCCCTCTCATCCCATTAGCTAGAACTCAGTCACACGACCATGCCTAACTGCATGGGGAAGCTGAGCTGCTCAGATGAGCTGTTGAATGCAAGGTGATGAGCACAAAGCCTAGAATCTTGTAATATGCATTGGCTACTGATATTATTATCACTGGTATTACCTACCCACCTTTATGCCAAGGGCATTCTAAGCTAGGGGTTACCTTTTTTTTTTTCCTGATCCCTCTGAAAAGCCACCACAAACTTCCCACCATCTGCTGTTCCCTTCATCAATCCCACCCTCAGGTCCTTTTCCTGCCTCAGAGATCCTAAGCCACTAGGAGAAGAAAAACAGAGTTCAATTTTTTGACCAGTATTTTGAGAGCCCCCAGATAAACTGGGATTCCGGTATCAGCATGCCGAGCAACGCTGCCTTGATGGAAAATGAAGGGGAGCTGGATATGGTGTTTACAGTGTGCCGTTCATGTAACGCTTCTTTCACCTGGTGGAAGGGCTAATGCTTAGTTGTCCAACCCACGACTACAGGTTCCTCACACAAGGAGCTTGTTTATACTGGCAGATGCGCTTGTGGCTCTTGTCTGACTCATGTACAGTTTATACCTGCCTGGCTATTGCTGTGGTGTTGGGAGCCAGGCCTGTGCCCCAGGGAAACTTGGCCTGGGATAGTCCCTGATTCCTCAAATGGAAGGTGTAAATTAAAGAGAGAGAGAGAGAGAGCGCGCACATGCACATATAAATTAGCAGGATAGATAAGGGACAAGAGTGTGCATTGCTTTAAGCTCTCAGGTAAGTGCCTGACTCATCCATTTAAAGGAAGTTGTGGGCAAGCCAGGAACCCAATTGGCTAAGCAGGAGAGATGCCTCTAAATGCTCATCTCTGCCCACTGGCTTGAGGCCCTCAAGTGTGGTATAGAACTGGAAAGTGTCAAGAGTGACTGAGTTCTTCTTCTGGTATGAGAAAGTTAAACTCATATTCAAACTGGATGTCAAGGCAACATAAAAGTGTAAGAATTCACTACGACCACATATATACTAGATGTCAAGTGTTACAAAATGCAGCACTTTCCATCATCAGACAATGATAAACTATAATGAAATACAATTGCACTTTGTACTCAACCATGCATTTTATGAGGCTTCTATAAAGTTTTACCATCAGACTCAAAAAGCAATAGTAAACCCCTATGATTCCTATGTTCTACTTTCCTGGGTGCCTTCAACAAAAAAAAACTATTGATTTTGAGTTGTCTGAAGTACACTCTATAAAAAATTACCCACAGTCCATGACTTTCTTTTTACCAGGCTCAAATAATAGGAGAAAATAGGAGGTTCCTACAGAATTACACATCCAAGGCAGTGATATAGACTGTGGTTAATGACAGCCAGCATTTCAACTGTGCTCAAACCTGATCTTAGAAGCCCAAATCCTGGCAGGACAGGCCTGTCTTTATGAGAAACCCACGTTCTTTCTAAGACCAACTGAATCAAAATAGAGATAGTAGAGACATATTATTTCAACTACACAGACAACTTTTATCTTCATGCGTTTTTAAATAATTCCTTACTATTTTTCATCCTCACAACCTTCTTGTGATAGATATTAGCCTTATTTTACAGAAAAATAAACAATTTAAGAGTTCAAATAGGTTGTCCAAAGTGATAAGGGTATGTTATAACAGTGACTAGAATCCAATTGTTCTGTTGTGATTCCTGGGACTTGCTCTGTCCTGATTGCCTGCTTCTCACCGTACAGTATCAAGAACCAGAATGAAACCCTATTGAATGTCATATTTTGAAGAAGCCCAGATATGAGACGAGAGAGAAAAATCCGAAGGCTATTAAAAAAATCACAACCACAACTTAGTCCAGAGTCAGTGATCCCCAAATAAAGCTGGGAAAGATGAAATCCTTAAAAAGCAAGAAGAATGTAATCTGGAATGGGTCCAAAGATGATGCCTTCATCCATTCAAGCTGTTGTAACAGAACACCATTACCTGGGTGGCTTATAAACAACACAAATTTATTTCTCACAGTTCTGGGAGCTGGATAGTCCAAGATCAAGACCCTAGAAGATCTGGTATCTGCTGAGGGTCCGCATAGCTTATAGATAACCTTGTTCTTGCTGTAACCTCAACATAGTAATAGAAGGGGCAAAGGAGCTCTTAGGGTCTCTATTATAAGTGCATTAAACCCATTCAAGAGGGCTCCATCCTTATGACCTTGTCATCTCCTAAAGGCCCCCCCTTCATAAAATCATTATTGTGGGCACTAGGTTTCCACATATACATTTGGGAGTGGGTAACATAAAGGTTCAATGTATAGCAGATAAGATGCAAGTTCCAACAATGGCACCATTCAAACCAAGGCTACATGGCACAGGGGCTGGATCACAGCTTTGTCCTGTGGCCAAAAGAAATGCAAGCAGTCATGGGGTCTTATTCTAGATTCCTAAAGAAGAAAGATGCCCTTAGTCTCCTAAAGCTCCTGACCTCAAACCTTTAGGCAAACTGCTGGTAAAGGGGCCCAAATGTTTAATTCCCCTCACACCAGCAAGCTGCTTGTGGTTATAAAGCCCTGCAGGCAAGGTGACAAAGCGTTAAAGGAAGTGTTTCCAACAGTGGGGTTTATTCCATTTCTTTGCTTACTTTCCCTGGAATGCCTGCAGAAAAGAAAGACAATCAGCATATGAACAGCTGTGGACAATTCACAAGGAGATGCCTAGATCTTCTTAACTGATGGGAATTTATTTTCAGGTTTTAATTTAAAACACGGAGCTGACCCAAAACCCATCATTACAGTCACTTGCTTGTGAATTTTCCTTACTAACTTGTGAATCTTCTCCATCACTGTGCAGGGTGTTTTCTGTCTTGTTTTATTACACTGCGTTTTTTCCCTCCCTTCGCTGATTGCTCTGCTGGAGCTTGATGCCAGGTAGGCTGGTGGGCGAGGGTGGGTGGTGTGGCTGTGCATGGAGATATTTGCACCACACCTGTCTCACCTATAGCACCACTGCCTCCAAGCAAAGATCCAGCTACAGAGAGAGTAAAACAACCTCCAGGAGGCACAGGTGCTGCCTGGCTTTCCGTTTGTAAACACGGTTGTCTTGTGCACACCCATAATTGCCGAAATCATTTGTAGCCTCCCTGCCACATTCTTCCCCTTCTACCCCAAATTGTCCCCTGAAAATGTATTTTCAGTTCCTTCTGAGCATGTATTACCCACAGTATAAACGCAGTCATCTGTACAGAAGCATTTGTGGCATCAAGACAATAATAAGAAATGACTAGAAGAAACTGGTGGCAAGTCAAAAGCTAGTAGTAGCTGATAGCTTTTACACAACATGTCTCAGGCAATTTGGTAAGTGTGGTTTCAGCCCACACGTGGGAGACACCCAGCTGGTTAATAGTCTGCCCCAATCTGCATCAGATCTTTCTGGCAACGCTCCTCCCCTCACCCTCATCACTCAAATGAAAAAGCAAGTGAGTGCACCTTTGCTATTAGATGCTGACTGCAATGCAGTCTTGTCTTAGTTCCTGAACTCTTTTATTTGGAACCTATGTTAGAAACAAAAGATAAAAGGTTGTTTGCACATTTTATTTAGCCTATTATTGGAGTTTTAAAAGCCTGTTTTCTTCACCAAAGCCTTCAGTGTCTTGGCAAACATAACAAGTGTGAACAGGCTGGAGTCTCACTGTAACCGCTATCACAGTGCAGCAGCATTGCATGTAAGCAGAGTTGTTACTGCCCCCACTCCACTGCCCCACTGCTGGGTCCTCAAGGCAGGGGCTTAGTCTTATTCCAATATGCATCCCCCCCACCGCCAACACAGAGGTCTGCAGGGTGAATGCTTTCGAAATGAATTGAATGCCAGGGACTTTATATTGAAAATGCAAGAGGATTCCTTTCCTCCTGAAGAGGTCTCCTCATGGGTGATTTTCATTTTCTCCTTTAGCCTCTTCTACACTTTTTTCAAATTTTCTGACATGAGCATTTATTACTTTGATAATCATTTATTTGAAAATAAGTTGTTTAACAATGAAGTCTCCTTAGAAGACTCTGGGACCTGCCACCAACAGGGTAAATTTTTTAGGTGTGAAAAATATATAACATGCAGCCATTTCTATGATCATCCCAACCTTAGCTTTATTAAATCATCATCTGCATGGAAGGCAAGGGGAAGCTCTGTGGGGCCAACTCTTCTGTATCCTTGTAGTTACGAAGGGACAGTTATCTACAGATGGCGTATTTATAGAAGGTACACCTCTTATATGTATGTATCTGTGTATGCATGGGCAAAAATCTCGACTACAGCTTAGGTGGTTGGGCAACATTTGTTCCCTGGTCACAAAAACAATCTAAGCCTAGATTCTAAAGATGTCATAACCTTTTTCCTATGGCCATATGTCTTTTTATTTGGAGACAGGGTCTTGCTTTATCGCCCAAGTTGGAGTACAGTGGCATGATCATGACTCACTGCAGCCTCAACCACCAGGCTCAAGAGATCCTCCCATCTCAGCTTCCTGAGTGGCTGGGACTACAGTCACACACCATTATGCCTAGCTAATTTTTGTACTTTTTGTAGAGATGGGGTTTCGCCAGGTTACTGAGGCCAGCTGGTCTCGAACTCCTGACCTCAAACGATCTACCTTCCTTGGCCTCCCAAAGTGCTGGGATTACTTGCATGAGTCACAGAGCCCAGCTCGTATGTCTTGATAAGGCCCCAAAGGCATAATTGCTGGAGCTCAAGTTTTACCCCATAGCCAATAACAACTTTAGTTTCTCACACTGTGGAAGGGGTAGATTCTGAGCTCTCCTTGCTGGCAGTTACTCCATGCCATGTCAAAGAAAGAGTTCTTCATTGATGTTCTGCCCTGCCTCTGCACCTCTCATGGTCATCCTAGCTGTTCCCTCAGAAGCTTCCCCCATCATCATCCACACCCCTCTCCCCTGCCACACACACACACACACACACACATGCACACACATCACTGAAATTGCTGCCACTCTCCTGGGGGAATAGGGTCCCTTGGAGCAGACATTTGCCTAAACCCAGCCCTGCACTGGTGTTCTTCTCCCAAACTTCTGGGTGTTCCATGGACTAGGAAACATGTTTACCTCAAATTCTCTGAAGATGAGGGTATTGATTTCTCATCTGTTCTGTTTGGGCAGTGACAGGAAACCCTAATGGATATGTGCTTCCTGACTTCTCTCTAATGTTTCTAGGATCTCCTCTGTTTCTCTTTTCATTGGAAAAGAAACATGAAGAGAGAAAAATTCACCTTGTCCTGGTCACCTTTTCTCTTACTAAATAGCTAGATTTGCTCTTGCTCCTCCATACCAGTGAGGGCAACTCCAGAAGCCCCAAAAGGGGCTCAGCTCTAAATGGCTTCATTAGGTGAGCATGGCATGGAAGCCAGGGAGGGCAGTGGAGCATTGACCCAAGTAAACACCAAGGGCAATGAACGGCAATGGCCTATGGGAACCAGGGTCTTGAGGCACCCCAACCTCCCTCCTAGATCTCCCTCTTCCTGGGTATAGGCTGTGTTTAATACCTCCACTGAGGAAGTTTAATAACTTTGCTCCTGACAGTTTTAGGCTCAGACCCTGAAAACATCACAACATGGGAATAGTACTTCAGTTGAAAAATCTAGGAAAGGGCTCTCAACAGCCTGGCAAGGGTTGTTGTGAGATCAGGGCTCCAAAACATGTCTATTCCCATTGTCAAATGTGAGCCCTCAAAAGAAACCGATTTGCAGATATTACAGCATCGTTTCAAAGATGAGGGAACGGAGACAGAACAGACTTAAATGACTTTCTTGGTGTCTGAGAGTTAAAGAATGGGAGTAGAGAGGCTCTCATACTGCTTTAGAAGTAGAAGGTAATGATAAGTGGGCTGTAATAGTTTGAATTAATTTACTGTTTTCCAGAGACTATGCTAAGCACCTTTTATGTATTATCTCAGTTATCGTTCCATCAACTGAATGGTATAGGTTCTGTGATTATGGTCATTTCACAGAGGAGAAATTGAAGGGATACAGAGTTGAATAATCTGCTCAAGGGCACACAATAAAGAGGAAAGACTTAGCCAAGCGTGCACTCTCAACCACTAATTTATGATGTGGTACCTGCGCCCAAGGATCTGTTAATCTATTAGCATTAAAAAGTTGACTTCATGAAACAACAGGGACAGATGCTATAGAATTAAGTGATAAGTTGTGTAGGCTAAACCATAAGTTCTACAGGAATTCTGAGCAGGAAGATATTAAACCTATGGGACCTAAAATTGTCATGGAAGACTTGATGGAAGAGGCTCTGGGTTCCAAAGGATGAAGAGGAGTTAGTTGAACAAAAAAATGGTGAGGTGACGTTTAAGGAAAGTGGCATGATGACAGCACTTAAATGTCAGCATTTATGATGGCAAGAGCAAAGGAATGCAATAAAGAATAACTTGGCATTCTGGAAGATGGAGAGAAGGAAATGAATTAGAATGGAAAGGACAGACTTTGAATCTTCTTTGTCCTCTCATCACTTCATCTTGTTTTCATTATGATTTTTATACTTTACATCCCCTCTTCAGAATCTGATAAAGGCTATGCTTCCTCTTTCCCTATTAAAATGTACATACATGCTAAAATCTGGATTATATGTAAGCCTTACAATAGACCTCTTATATAAAAGACCCTCTTCTCCCAAACAAGCCCATTCATGAACCTCAGGTTCAGAACTCCTGCCCTCAAAATTTCTAGGTTGGAATGGTTTCATTCTAGGTTAAATAAAGCCAGGCACCAGGTAAAATAAGAACTACCTGGAATAGGAAGACCTGGACTCTACATCTTGGTAATTTCAGATTCAGTCTAGGAACTTGATATCCATGTCCTAAAATACTCAATGCCTTCATTTGGGAAGTATTTATAGAACACCAAGGATATACAAGAAAGACTCTCTGTGCTGAGCAGTGAGGAAACAGTCTAAAAAGGGACCCTGCCTCCAAAGAACTCATGGCTAAGCCCCTTGTCTTGATTCTCACTCTGACATTTCTGCTCATCACCTAACCTTGCCATTCTCCTTGAGTTGCAGGAGGTCTCATCATCTTGCAGGGTTTAGGATATACTCCATTACTCTGACACTTCCTTTCTCCATCCTATGTTCTTCATTCACCTCACATTTGCCTGCTGAACAAAGTCTTTTTAAATAATTTCATTCTCACCTATAAGTTTTCTAAAATACAATTTTAATATGTGCATGCTCTCTCTCTATATATATAGATAAATAGATATAGATATGCAGATAGATAGATAGATAGATAGAGAGATAGATAGATAGATAGATAGATAGATAGATAGATAGATAGATAGATAGATTAGATAGATAGATAGATAGATAGATAGATAGATAGATAGATAGATAGATAGATAGATAGATAGATAGAGAGAGAGAGAGATAGAGAGAGAGAGAGAGAGATCTGGAAGATCGTCTGGCTTATAGAGAGCCAGGCATCTTTAAAGTTGAAGTGGTAAAAACTTGACTCCACCACTTCCAGTCAGAAGGTCTTGGAGAAGATGAAAACCCCTGGCCTCAGTTTTAATACCAGATGAGTAGGGATAATCATCATGTCTACATTTCACAACTAATGCATTTTTTAAAATAACCTATACCTAGTGTCTGGCACTCAATAGTTACTCAAAAAATTGTAGGGTATTCACTTCTCCATCTGTATCAGCATATGTTATGTATTACTTCACATTTTAAACTCTTAGCAAAGCCTACTTAAAATTTTTATTTTCAAAAAAATGTTGGAATTGCATGTATTATTTAAACTCAGGAGGAGTGGGAAGGTAGATTTTTGTAGTGACAAAAAAAGCAGTATTAAATAATACCTTCTTCATGTATTGCAACATTTGGCATTACGCCTGATTTCAATTATGAGATGGCATTGCCTAAATACAGTTTTCTACTTCAAATGAAATACATGTCCAAAGGACTTGATTAACCACACAATGAGAGGTGTTTTTTTTTACTTTAAAACATCAGTTATGATTACATGTATTGCTAGGGATAAATTTCAGCACCAGAAAATCTTGTTAGATCATTGTTTGTAATCAATTAGTCAGTGTAGAGGTAGGGCTATACATTCTTTAGCTATCTTCTCTCTATAACTTTTGATAATTTCCTTTATTCTTTTTATTAAAGATATGACACTCAAGAAGCACCCTAAGCAGTTGTCACTGCTTTGCAGATGGTTTACAAGTTACCTCCCTTTCCGGATCAGTTTCTCACTCTGACAGAAAGCAGGGGTCCACTGCCATACTGCCTGCCTGATGGTGACAGGCAGACCCACACTAGACTCCCCGAGGATTTTGCACAAAGCAGACAGTGCCTTGGAAAATCACTGTGGATGCAAAACACCACCATTAAAGAAACTATTTTAAACTAAATTGATTCTTTGTTCTTTAGCCAATTGGTTAATCCTCCTCTTGAGACATGCTTCCATTTAGAAAAGCTAAAAACACGGCTCGTGGCCTGAGACTTAGAGGAGACGAGGGATATGCTGACATAGACATTAAGTAGGATTGAGCCGAGAGGGCAGCTGCATCCTGATGAGCTACTTTAGGATTTGTCCAGGATCTGCAATCTTTTGCGGCAGGAGCACATCAGTGGAAGGGGTAGTTCTAAAAGAAGCCAAGGAAAACTGAGACAGGAAGGCCTGAGTGTCTGAATCAATGATGATGCCAGCCAGGAGGGTCCATCACGGGCATGCCAGCCACTAGATTCCAACAGGGTCTCTCTTCCCTGCTGGGATTTTTGAAATAGCTCCAGCTTCCCTGAACTATGTGAAAAATCTCTGGTAATCAGGTCTCCACCTTCACAACATGGTCCTGAGAGAATCCTTGGGGGTTAGAAGCAAAACAATTGAAGCTGCCCTGCTGAGCTTCCATAAAGGAGGATGGGGGAGGGGAGGTATATGTGGGAAATGGGGGAAATGGAATGAATCCAGGAAGACAGGGTCATAGTCAAAGCCTCATAAACAGTTCTCTTAAAGTAAGTATTTGTAACAATTGTCTTTTTCATGTTTAACTTTTTGCCCTTCTTTCATTATTATGTGGTGTCTGTTCAATGAAGAAATATAGAGAAACAAAATAGAAATGTCACAAATTCTTACAATTATTTCAGTCATTTTTCTATATATGTGTTGTTAATATATGTCTTTTACATAAGTAAAACATATTATAAATTTTTTAACATAATTATGCATTATTCATTCAAGTTTTATAGGATGTATGTATTAATATCTGTAATAATTACATAGAATCCTATTGTATTACTAAGCCATAATTTAAAATTTAGTTTCCAATTTGGGGACATATGTGTTGCTTCCAAATTTTCAGCTATTGTAAGCAACTGAGAAGAGCATTCTTGAACATACAATAATATGCATTGTTCTAAATATCCTGGTAGGACATGTGGCTTAATCACCCTTTTCATCCCAGACCCTGATTTCAATGTCTGGTTTATGATAGGTCATGTAGGCATGGGATGTTTCCTGGGCTAAAAGAAAGCATAGCACCACACACTCAGTCCAAATTTTTCCAGGAGCTGGGTCATTCTAGGCATTCTCAGAGGCTCTGACACTGTCATCACCCTCAAATTTTTATTGAACCATTGCTTCATGGGAAACACACAGGCCACATGCTTCCCAGACAGACCAGCTGATACAACCCTGGTAAGAACCACCTCAGAGGCCACCAGAGTTATATTCCACCCCAACCTATAATGAATCTAGGTCAGAACTGACTCTTCCTGCATCTACCTTAAGAAATTTAGAACAATGACATTATAGGATATGGTTCTCTTACTCCCCCTCTGTTTCAGATTGTTTTGGAATAATTTTTTAAACAGAAACTATAAGATTGATTGGCTTGGGAATCTGTACTGAAGAAGGAGTGAGTTGGAGTAGGTGAGTGTAACTGTCTCCAATTAGAAGTGCCATCCATACATATAATAAAATATTCAAAGGCTTCCCAGGGATGTCAACTTATTCATAATTGATTTAAATGAATCACTGAAATAGAGTCCTTTAATCTCTCATATAACATGTCTCTGAAAAATTAAAATTGGAATCACAGTACAATTTTTTAAAAATCCAGCAAGTGTTTCAATTACCTAGATGGGTTTGTCATTTAACACAACTGCTTCATGAAGCATCGCCCACCCTCGAGGTGGTTCAAGATTTAGGCTCTATGGTCTTTAAGATAAAATATAACCAGGAGGATATGAATGGCATTGTCCTTCATGTAAAAAGTGAAACTTTAAATTATTTCTCTTCTTCAGAAAACAAATGAAAAACAAACAGAAAGAAATCCTTAAACTGCTCACCTTCACTGTATCTACGATGTTGTTAAGTCTAAATGCAGGTATATAGAAGAGTCCCCAAAGTAGGTCACTATGTGGCTTCTGCCCCATGTCATGTTTGGGGGTCTTGGGTGGTCCTAGTTGACCAGCTTCTCCAGAGGTCACTTCTCCACTTTGGTCCAGTTTGCACATGTCAAAGATGAGACCTACTTATGTAGGCACCATCAGTTCAGACAGTGTATTCTCGCAGTGTTCCTGCAACATAGATAGCAGGAGCAAGCTGGTGGCATGGGCCAGATACAATCAGGGATCAGATGACTGCCTAACCAGAAGGGTTTCCGTCTGGAGACCCTTCTTAGAGTTTGGTGGAATCTTCTCCCTTTCTTTTTCTTTTTTTTTTTTTTTTTTTTTTTTTAGACAGAGTCTCACTCTGTTGCCCAGGCTGGAGTGCAGTGGTGCGATCTCGGCTCACTGCAAGCTTGGCCTCCTGGGTTCATGCCATTCTCCTGCCTCAGCCTCCCAAGTAGCTGGGACTACAGGCTTCCGCCACCACGCCTGGCTATTTTTTTTTTGGTATTTTTAGTAGAGATGGGGTTTCACGTGTTAGCCAGTATGGTCTTGATCTCCTGACCTCATGATCCACCCACCTCAGCCACCCAAAGTGCTGGGATCACAGGCGTGAGCCACCACACCCGGCCATCTTCTCCCTTTCTTATACCTGTGTTCAGTCTGGATCAGTTACCAGGTGTTTTTTGTTTTTGTTGTTGTTGTTGTTGTTTGTTTGTTTTCTTCAAGAGAGTTTAAGCTATTCTTGTAAGGATGATGTATTAGTCTGTTTTCACACTGCTATAAAGAACTGCCTGCTGGGTCATGTACAAAGGAAAGATGTTTAATTAATTCAGTGTTCTGCAAGGCTGGGAAGTCTTCAGGAAACTTACAATCATGGCAGAAGGCAAAGGAGAAGCATAGCACATCTTACATGGTGGCAGGAGAGAGGTAGCACACAGGGGAAACTGCCACTTTTAAACCATCAGATCTCCTGAGAACTCCCTTGCTATCACGAGAACAGCATGGGGGAAACTGCCTTCATGATCCAATCACCTCCCACCAGGTCCCTCAACACTTGGGGATTAAAATTTGAGATAAGATTTGGGTGGGGGGGACAGAGCCAAACCATATCAGGTGAGCTTTGTTTTAAGGCTCATGAAAGTTGCATCTGTACTGAGATAGGCTTGTCTCTAGAAATAGGACTTAGGATTTTAGGTCCCATTGTCAAAGGGACCCTGTGATCCCCAGCCAGCATTAGAAATCCCCAGGCCAGTTTACATCATTATTGCTAAATGACAATGTAGGCCCTGCAAGATGTTCGGGTGAGTCTTAGAGTTCTTCATCTTTACAGCATGATGTGTTTCTTACAGTAACTACACCCTGAAATCTCTTTGCAATGATGTAGTGTTGACATCACTTTGCACCAGCTGATGAGAGAAAACTGGGAACATGCCCTCCCAAACCCATGTTCAGTGACATCCAGTTAAGTTAAATTGGTCATGATGGGAATATTTACACCATGAAGTTGGCAAACTCTACTAATCATGGCATTTTCTTTTCTTTTTCTCTGAGATCCAGTTGTTAATCATTTACCAGTAACTCACTGCTTTATAACCTGGCCCACAATCCAATAATTCACCTCCTCTGACCAAGTACTGCTGGTGCAGAGGTAAGCCTTGGGCTGACCACACGCACACTCATAGGAACACTCAAAAAGTATTTCTTCACGAATTAATAAAAGACTAATCTTAGACTAGTGAATGATAGGCATTGTCTTCTATCCTAAGAAAAGAATGAAATTCTTCTCCAGTTCTCATTTTCACTGTAATATTCTCAAGACACTTTGACACCCTGAACTCTCCCAGCAGTTAAAATAAGAAATTAAATTAGGAACTCTTGAGCAGCTTATTATAAATTGCTCAAATGTCCATTTGTCAAACCATTAAGGTTTTCAGAATAGTCATGACCCTTTTCTGGGTATTCTGGTTAGTGAATAATATATACCTGCAAGCATGTCCCTGATGTCCAGTCCCCAGTGAACACTTAGCATTCAGGTATGTTGATTGGCTCATGTTCCACAAACCCCAGAATCAGATCCTAAGTGAGAGCTGCTACTTCCCTGCTGTGAATTAGTATCTTTCCACATGAATGCATTAAATAGCCATCATTAATAATCATTCATGCACGGAACGAACAGACAAAAGATTTGCAGGTTATAAGTCTACACACTAACTTCATTTGTTCATTGATTTATTCAAATGTCATGGCTAAGATAATAACAAATTTTAGCTCTGCTAGCTTACACGGATTTTAACACTTTCTCTGCCAGGCTGCATTACTAAATGATATATTTTATAAATCTTTTGTTTAGTGGAAAAGAATAATTGAATAGAGATCAGACATTAGTAAAATACTTTATGTATCCCACTAAAGACAAATAGCTCACAGAAGCTTTAGTCAAACATTAAACCGCTTTATGTGATCTGCTTTCGCTGTATCCCCGCCCAAATCTTATCTTTAATTATAGCGCCCATAATTCCTATGTGGCATGAGAGAGACCTGGTGGGAGGTATTGGATCATAGGGATGGGTTTTTCCCATATTGATCTTGTGATAGTGAATAAGCCTCCCAAGATCTGATGGTTTTATAAAAGAGCAATTCCCCTGCACACGCTCTCTTGCCTGCCACCATGTAAGGCGTGACTTTGCTCCTCATTTGCCTTCTGCTATGATTTTGAGGCCTTCCTAGCCATGTGGAACTGTGAGTCAATTAAACCTCTTTCCTTTATAAATTACCGAGTCTTGGTTATGTCTTTATTAGCAGTGTGAAAACAGACTAATACACTATGCCAACAGTTCTTTTTAATAAAAACTCTGAAACACCAACAGGCTGCTTGGGCTTAAAAAAGAAAAAAAAAAAGACAATGTCACTTTTGTTTCCCTAAGTCCATAAGCTCTTTGAATATCTGAGGCCAGATTTTTGTCTACTGGAACTCATTAAATGGGATAGAACCAATCACCTATTGTAACAAATTACCACATACTTAGTGACTTCAAACAACACAGGTTTTCATTTTATAGTTCTAGAGGTCAGAAGTCCAAAATAGGTCTTAACTAAAATCAAGGTATTGGCTGAACTACATTCCTTCTGGAGGCTCTAAAGAAGAAAACATTTCCCTGCATTTTTCATCTTCTAGAGGCAGGCTACATTCTTTGACTTGTGGTCACTTCTTCTGTTTTCAAATTCATCAGTGTATCATTTTCAAATTTCTCTCTCTTTTTCTCCTTCCATCATTGTATCTCCTTTCCTCTTTCTGCTTCTTCTACTTTCCTCTTCTCTTTCCCTTATAAGTACCTTTGCAATTACATTGGTCACATAAAATAATACAGAATAACCTCCCGACTTCAAGATTCGTCATTTATTCATATGTCCAAATTCCCTATTGTCATTTTCATGTAAGGTAACATACTCATGGTTTTTAGAGATTATGACATGGTCATCTTTAAGGGTTTATTATTCTGTTTACCACAGTGAGGAATCTGCCATGGGAGACTAGAAAGATAGTAACTTTTGGTGTGTAGTAAAATCAATTGGCAAAGTATTGCCTACATTAATTTGGAAGATAGAAAATGGATTTGTGCACCTGACTAAGGAGATTTCCAGGCAGAAGACTGAAAGTGCCAACGGGCTCTCATGTATAAGAAATAGAGAGATTAGATACAGAGAGCAGTATTAAGTATGCAAACAGAATTTCAAGGAACTATAGAAGATGTACTAGGTTGGAAAATAAAACTATTTCACATTTTTTACTATCTTTAGTCAGTAAAAGAGTCAAAACTAAGAAATAGCCTCAGGGTTGAGATCAAATCAAAGGTTTATCTATAAGACCTTTAGTTAAAACCTCAGAAATATTTAACAGAGTACCTAGTTAGCCCCTCTCAATTAAACTAAAAAGTTTTGGAAAATCTTAAAGACAATGTCCCACAGCACCCTGACACTCTGCCCAAAACAGAGAGAGGTCTGCCTTAAAAAGGATTATGGAGTGACTTTCGAGGCATGAAATCAAATTTATACAATTCCCACTGAGCGGCATGTGGAAAATTTTGTACTAGCTTGAACTACAAGGAGAGAGAAGATTCAAAATGAAAAGAAGTTCTGGATCTCCAACTTTCTATAAGCAGGAAGCAGATTGAGAAAGCTCCTTAGCAGCAAACACAGGCTATATCTTTTAGAAAAGGGAAGACTAGAGGGTAGAGCTAAGACCCAAAGAGAACCATGGATTAGGAAACCATTCTCAAGAAGCAGAACTGGGTCCTAATCAAGGAACATTTCTTTGCCTAGAACAAGAAGCTCTGACAGTATGCACCTGGCTGAATTTCAGAATTGCTATGGGTCAGTGACAGCTATGTGCCTCCTCCTACCCTTCTTCTTTTAGAATGAAAATATCTAATGTGGTTATTTTGACTCTGTCCTCTGTGTCACCATTGTATATTAGGCATCAGGGATTAAGTGACTTATCTTTTTAGTTCACAGATCTCAAGATCAAGAGAAGCTCACTCAAAGTCCTCATCCACATCTAGATCAGATTCAGATCATGAATTCATAAAATTCACTATGGTGTCATGAGTAAGTGAAATTTTGGGAATCCTAAAAGGTGTGGTCATATTACATGTGGAAGAAAACAGACAGCAGGCTATCATTGAATGTTCTATTAATCACCCCCAATAGATCACACCTCCCAGGATACATGCTCTTGTTGATTCTCCTACTGCATTGAGTTAGAGCTTGGCTTCATGAATTTCTTTGGCTAGTTTTACATCAACAAACATAACTGATATGGTTTGGCTGTGTTCCCACCAAAATCTCATCTTGAATTGTAGCTCCCATAATCCCCATGTGTCATGGAAGAGACCAGGTGCCAGGTAATTGAATCATGGTGGTAGTTACCCCCATGCTGCTGTTCTCATGAGAGTGAGTGAGATCTCCAGCAATCTGATGGTTTTATAAGCACTTCCCCCTTCCCTTGGTTCTCATTCTTCTCTCTCCTCCTGCCTTGTGAAGAAGGACATGTTTGCTTCCCCTTCCACCATGACTGTAAGTTTCCTGAGGCCTCCCCAGCCATGCAGAACTGTGATTCCATTAAACATCCTTTCCTTTATCTAGTCTCTTGCAGTTCTTTATAGCAGCATGAGAACAGACTAATACAGTCAATTGGTACCAGGTAGTGGAGCGCTGCTATAAAGATAACCAAAAATGTGGAAATGACTTTGGAACCACATAACAGGCAGAGGTTTGGAACAGTTTGGAGGGTTCAGAAGATGACAGGACAATGTGGGAAAGTTTGGAAGCAGAGACTTGTTAAATGGCTTTGACCAAAATGCTGATAGTGATATGGACAATAAAGTCCAGGCTCAGATGGAGGTGAGGAACTTGTTGGGAACCAGAATAAAGGTGACTCTTACTATGTTTTAGCAAAGAGACTGGTTGCATTTTGCCCCTGTCTTAGAGATCTGTGGAGTTTTGAACTTGAGAGAGATGATTCAGGGTATCTGGTGGAAGACATTTTTAAACAGCAAAGTGTTCAAGATGTTACTTGGGTGCTGTTAAAAGCATTTGGCTTTATATATTCACAAAGATATGGTTTGGAATTGGAACAAGTCTAATAGGGAAGCAGAGCATAAAAGTTCGGGAAATTTGCAGCCTGGTGATGTGCTAGAAAAGAAAAAAACGTTTTTCTGAGAAGAAATTTAAACCAGTTGCAGAAATGTGCATAAGAAATGAGGAGCCAAGGTCAGGCACGGTGGCTCACACCTGTAATCCCAGCACTTTGGGAGGCTGAGGTGGGCAGATCACAAGGTCAGGAGTTCAAGACCAGACTGACCAACAAGGTGAAATCCCATCTCTACTAAAAAAATACAAACATTAGATGGATGTGGTGGTGGGCGCCTGTAATCCCAGATACTCAGAAGGCTAAGGCAGAAGAATTGCTTGAACCTGGGAGGTGGAGGTTGCAGTGAGCCAAGATCATGCCACTGCACCCCAGCCTGGGTGACAGAGCAAGACTCTATCTCAAAAAAAAAAAAAAAAAAAAAAAGAAAAGGAAGAAAGAAAGAAAGAAATGAGGAGCCAAATGTTAATCATCAAGACAGTGGGAAAAATGTCTCCAGGGCATATCAAAAGTCAAAAGTCTTCACAACAGCCCCTCCCATCACAGACCCAGAGGCCCAGGAGGAAAAAGTGGTTTCATGGATCGGGCCCACAGCCTTGCTGCTCTGTGCAGTCTCAGGACTTGGTGCCCTGGATCCTAGCCATGGCTAAAAGGGACCAAAGTACAGCTCCAGCCATGGCTTCAGAGGGTGCAAGTGCCAAGACTTGGCAGCTTCCACACTGTGTCGAGCCTGCAGATATACAGAAGTCAAGAACTGAGGTTTGAGAACTTTTGCATAGATTTCAGAGGATGTATGGAGATGCCTGGATGTCCAGGCAGAGGTATGCTGCAGGAGCAGAGCCTTCATGGAGAACCTCTGCTAGGGCAATGTGGAAACGAAATGCGGGGTTGGAGCTCCCACACAGAATCTCCACTGGGGCACTGCTTAAGGGAGCTGTGAGAAGAGGGTCACGGTCCTCCAGACTCCAGAATGGTAGATCCACCACAGTTTTCACCATGCACTTGGAAAAGTTGCAGACACTCAATGCCAGCCCATGAAGGCAGGCAGGAGCAGGTCTGTATCCTGCAAAGTCACAGGGGCAGAGCTGCCCAAGGCCATAGGAGCCCACTCCTTGCATCACCATGACCTAAATGTGAGACATGGAGTCAAAGAGATCTGGAGCTTTAAGATTTGACTGTCCCACTGGATTTCAGACTTGCACGGGGCCTGTACCCCTTCTTTTTGGCCAATTTCCCCCATTTGGAATGGAAGCATTTACTCAATGCCAGTACCCCCATTGTATCTAGGAAATAACTAACATGCTTCTGATTTTACAGGCTGATAGGCAAAAGGGACTTGCCTTGTCTCAGATGAGACTATGGACTTGGACTTTTGGGTTAATGCTAGAATGAGTTGACTTTTGGGGACTGTTGGGAAGGCATAGTTGTGTTTTGAAATACGAAGACATGAGATTTGGTAGAGGCCACGGGCAGAATGATACGGTTTGGCTGTGTCCCCAGACAAATCTCATCTCGAACTGTAGTTCCCATAATCCCTATGTGTCATGGGAGGGATTCAGGGGGAGATAATTGAATAATGAGGGCAGTTATCCCCATGCTGCTATTTTCTTGATAGTGAGTGAGTTTTCATGAGATCCAATGGTTTTTACAAGTGACTTTTCCCTCTTTGCTTGGCACTTCTCCTTCCTGCCAAGATGTGAAGAAGGACATGTTTGCTTCCTCTTCCGCCATGATTGTAAGTTTCCTGAGGCCCCTCCCACCCTGCAGAACTGGGAGTCAATTAAACCTCTTTCTCTTATAAATTACCCAGTCTAGGGCAATTCTTTATAGCAGCATGAGAACAGACTAATACAAAAACACAAAAAGAGATTTGAAAAAAGCGTATGCATTCGGAGTTTGTCCTCTTGAAATGCTTCCCCCCACAGCCATGGCTCAGTCCGTCTTCCTTGAGAATGAACGACCACTAGAGGAAGAATCCCAGTCATCTCAGCTGACCCAGCTGAACCCAGCCTCCAGCCAACTTTCTGGCTCAATGTATCCATGTGATTGTGCACAGACAAAAACCAGAAGAGAAAAAAAAAATCACCCAGCATACTCACAGAATCATTACAGAGCAATAAATAAATTTATTTAATAAATAAATAATTTAACAGAAGTAAGGGCTCAGATGCTGCTGAGAGCATATGAAGCCGAGTTCCAATTTAGTTGCCCTTTTTCTAGTACCTAGAGTCAACCTATCTCCCCATCTGCTAAACCACCCAGGATTCCACTATAGCTTCCCTTCCATTGGTACTACATTATCTCTCATAAATCTCATTCTTCATAATCACAGTCTAACTCTTGTCATCACTTGCCTTCACTCCAAGACTCCCAGAATTTTATTTATGGATTTTCCATAATGTTTGACCATTTAGTCAATGTTTAATGAGTTTTTAAGATAGCATTAGCCCTTATGTGATTCATCTTCAGGCCCCTGTATTGTAGTAGCCCAAGTTATAAGGTTATAAGTGTGTCATTGACATAAAGTTTTATCAAAAGGAACTGCCATAGTAGCCTGTTTTAGAAGACACTTCTCTTCCTCAAAATATTTTTTGTTTTTGCAAAAATATTTGGTGTTATTTTAAGTACCTTTCTTTTCCCCTCAAGGTTCTACCTAAGCCCGGGCTTCCAAGCAAAGTCTAAGAAAAATTAGAAACATCAACCACATAGATTGATGAGGCAGATCCAAATACTTCAGTGCCCAAGTGCCTCCTGGGAAGTAACTTCCATGTGAAGGAAAGGACAGTAACTCTTCCAAGATTGTAGCTCACTATATTGTCTCTTAGAAAATGAAAGAGGAAATGATCCAAACAGGCTCCCTTACTCACTGCCAAAAACACTGGAAAGAAACAAGATTTTCCCTATATTATTTTGGCTGCTGCAATCTTCAAACCCATGACATGGGCAGAACAGTATTATCATTTCCCCTTTATGAATAAGGGTTCTGGCTTCAGAAGGATAGGGGACTGACACAAGGTCACAGGGCTTGCATGGGATATAACCACAGCTTAAACTCAGATTCCTCTCTGAAGCAGGATTCTGATAATTATTGCTTTTTGGAGAAACTTGGATGCAAGCTCTAGATATTTCCCTTACTGGACTGGTGAATTTGAGCTCATTTTGTTACTTCCTATGCCAATTGTGGATAATAGTAGTTGCATTACAAAATTGTTATTAAGATTAAATAAGATTGGGTGGAGGGGAAATAGCAATTAACAGCAGTTAAGTATGTAGACACTGAGCCAGATTGCCAAGGTTCAAATCCTAGCTCTGCTACTTTGAAGCTGGGTGGCCCAGGCAAGTTGCTTGACATCTCTGTGCCTCCTCTTCCACTACTTTAAAACAAAGATAAAAATAATAGCCTTACCTCATAAGATTTGTCGGAGATTAAAGATGGGCTAATATATGAAAGCTCTTATAACAGGATCTGACTTATAGTAAGCACCAGCTCTCATTACGTTAAGCCTGGCATAGAAGTGACATTCAATTGGTTATACAGTCAGTGCTATTTCTAATGCTTTTACTTTGAAATTTTAGAGTTCACAGATTCACATCAAATGTCCAGTTTCTGAACCAAGAGACACAACTCCCCTTAGTTGGCACCATCAAAGAAAAAAATCTTTACCAGAATGAATAGAGAGTTTGTCTCTTCTTTGATGAGACACAAATAAAATTTTGCTTGCCTGACTGTAGCTGACTGTATTAAATAAATTATTCACTAAGAAAGAAGAAAAGATTGAACATTTTTGAACAAAAATGACAGCGCCAGACCACCTAAGAAAGCTCCGTGGTCCCTTGTGGTGTAGAGCAGACACAGCTTAAGGATCAGTATCTCAGAGAGCCACGACTGTGCATCAACGATTCTACAAACCTGTGACTCTGTGCTGTGGGGGTAAAGGAAGAAGTCAATCAGAAATGTTAATAGATTCAGTGTCTGAAAACAGAGGAATTTAGACGGGCGGATCACGAGGTCAAGAGATCGAGACCATCCCGGCTAACACGGTGAAACCCCGTCTCTGCTAAAAAATACAAAAAACTAGCCGGGCGCGGTGGCGGGCGACTGTAGTCCCAACTACTCGGGAGCCTGAGGCAGGAGAATGGCGTGAACCCGGGAGGCGGAGCTTGCAGTGAGCTGAGATCCGGCCACTGCACTCCAGCCTGGGCGGCAGAGCCAGACTCTGTCTCAAAAAAAAAAAAAGAAAGAAAGAAAGAAAGAAAGAAAGAAAACAGAGGAATTTAAAAATAAAGACAGAAGTTCTGTGCATATCCCAGGAAGCTCCATCATATGCACATTTCACTTTTACATTTTAAATATGTGCTCTCAGGTAAAGGAGAGGAAGAGAGTTAGAGAGATTAGAAGACAGAGAAATAATTACACAAAGAATGCAGCACTTGATTCCAACCAAAACACCCCTCCATGATCCTATGCCTGGAAATGAGAGTGACATTGGGTCATGACTCTGCTCCCCTCTCAGCAGATTCCCATGACTGTCTCACCTCACCACAGAGAGTTATGGGGAGCTGCTTTCATACAAATGGCCCCAAATCTAGGGTTACGGGGAGTTGCTTTTATACAAATGGCCCCAAATGCAAGCCAACCTCTTCCCCTGGTGCTCCACCAAAGAAAGAGCCATGGGCTCCAACCACGGAGGGTGAACTGGAAGCAGTGGATTTTCTAAAACAAATGTCAGCCTCCCATGAATTCTCTTCTTAAGGATTTTCAAGTATAACCTCAACAACATATTTTCACCTTTCATGCAACTCTTCTGTTCTGTGTTTCTTAGAATTTATGTCAATGTGTTTCCTATCTGAGTCCGTAATGTAACCTAGAAGAAAAAGCTTCAGTCCTTCCATAATGCAAGAAATCAGGCCTTCTCATTTCACATCCATTACTTTAATTGGATTGCATTTTGATGATTTATAGTATTGCAATCTTGTAAAGAAAAGGAAAATAGGGACATTTATCACTGCTTCTCCGATCCTAACAACTATCATGTCTTCAACCCATACAAGTAACTCAGAGTATGGAACCTACAACTGCTGGACTTCAGCTGCATTCCCCAGAGGGAATGAAATGTTCGCTGTAATAAAAGCAAGAGATTTTTTTTTTGATGAAAATTTAGCATAACTATAGTAATATGCTTTCACCTTCTGGTATGAAAGTGGTGCCATGGGCAGTAGGACTTGTTTTAAGTTTATCCGAAACCAATTTATACTCAGGGGGTTCAAGTATTACTTCTTCCAGGAAACTGAATGTGCGTGGAGAGGGACAGAAGTACATTTGAAGGGACTTTCTGAAAGAGAACTTTTAACACAGAAGAGATTCAGGTAAACAAATGTTTTCATTAGGGTCAAAATTTCTTTTTTTTTTTTTTCCTCTTTTTTTTTTTTGAGATGGAGTCTCACTTTGTCGCCCAGACTGGAGTACAGTGGCATGATCTCGGCTCACTGCAGCCTCTGCCTCTCGGATTCAAGCGATTCTCCTGCCTCAGCCTCCTGAGTAGCTGGGATTACAGGCACCTGCCAATACGCCCAGCTAATTTTTGTATCTTTAGCAGAGACAGGGTTTCACCATGTTGCCCAGGCTGGTCTAGAACTCCTGACCTCAGGTGATTCGCCCACCTTGGCCTTCCAAAGTGCTAGGATTACAAGCGTGAGCCCCTGTGCCCAGCCAGTGTTAAAATTTCTTAAACTCGAAGTTTCATTTTATATATAAAATAAAAATGGACTTACCCTCTTTTCTCTTTATTCACTTAATTATCCACATGTCAAATTCAAATTTTAGCCGAGGTTATGTTATCAAAAAAAAAAAAAGCAAAAAACAACGACTAATTCTAAATTGATAGCTGCTGAGTGGTGTCTTATTGAATCTATGAAGTCGTCATTATTACTCCCATGCTACAGCTGAGGAACCTGAGGTCCTCTGGGATATTAAGTAACATGCCACGGTCTCATCAACGACAGAGTGAGGATTGAACACAGGTCTCCTGACACTAAAGTGTCTTTCTACTTTATGATCATTCAGCATCTGAAAACAGAAGAATCATTTTCAAGAATCAACTCTGAATTGTAGGACCAGAGTAAAGGTAGCTAGTCTTACTCTTTTCTCATAGTCAGAGATACCTGTACTCTGACATGAGTCACTGACCGAGTAAATAAAGAGGAAACACCAAGTCTTCCTGTCCTTGGCCATTCCTGTCTGTGCTAAGACATATCAAGAGTTACAGAGTCTTCTCTCTCTTCAGGGCAACTCTTCTTCCCCAACAGACAGCTGGTAACAAGGGCATAAATCTATGGATATCACAAATCAATCCATCAACATCCTAACCAAAATCAGAGCAAAAGATGCTTAAAAGCCTATAAGAATTCACTAAAAACTAAATTTAAAAGTATAAAAGGTTTAGAAATTTAAGAATGTGTCATAAAGAAAGAGGTATTTGGGTACCAATAAAATTGCACCCAGACTGCTGTGCACTCCACAGAGGAGAAGGGCTGGTTCTATGTTTAATGTATCCAGAATTCTCAGTGGTGGTCCCTGGGCCTCTTCAAGCCAGAAGACTTCTCGTTTTCGCAGTCTCTGTGAATTAGAACTGCAGCCACCAAAAAGCACTGGCTGCAGCAGGAAAACTTAAAAAAGAAAAAAAAAATGGGTAACTTTCTATCCCTCAGGTAGATACATGCAGAGTAGGCAAAAGCAAAAATTAGAAATTCCCCATCACTCTGATGCAGTCTTTCCCCCAGGATTCTCCCAGACCACTATGCTGTCCACAATAGCAATGTGTTTCCTCACCCAACCACAGAAGGCTGACTTCTTCAGCAAACACGCTGTATTTCATGCACCTTGATTCTGTCTCTTCTATATTTCAATTTTCTAATCCATTTCTTCCAATAGCTTTCACGAGAAAAGGGGAAAGGAAAGCTTTCAAACTATAATGTGAAAGTGTACAAATGAATAACCATATGAATGTGCACTTCCGGGTGTATTTAAGTGAGCATTTTGATTCTATTGACAGATCCCAAAATGAAGTGAATACTAAAAAGTAAGTTCATTTCTCAAGCAGAATTCAAATCTTCCAAAATCAAGCAGAAGCCAGATTATTTCATTACGTGATCTTGATAATAGCTAACCATGCATTGTTACTCAATTATGTATGGGAACAGCTTAGTTGTGAGTCCTTGTTTGTGAGTGTTATCATCGCCATCCGCGATCCAATATTTACACACTTAAGTTTTAAATATGCGTTGCATCTTACCACTTACAATGATCCTAAATACTCTCCGAGGTACAATTTATTCATTTGTATAATGAGGTTCAAATAGCATAATACCCTTTCTAACCATCTTCTTTACAAAAAAATAGTCCAAGACCTTTAATATACCTGAAATATAAGCATTTTATAAATTCTTATTTAAAACAAATGAAAGTCAAAAAAGTAACCTAATGAAGCAATCAAAGCAATGGACAAAAGTCAAGGGAACTGGGTTCTAGTTTTGATGCTTTACTATCTGCTCTGTTTATCCATTGTTGCATTAAAAAACACACACAAATGTAGTGGCATAAACGACAGTGTTTTGTTGTTCCTATTATTTCCTCTCACAGGGCTCGGTGGACGAGTCGTGTTCAAGTGTTCTAATGTAGTTGCAGTCCGACAGTGGCTGGGCTGGAATCACCTGTAAAGCTACCTCACTCATATGTCTGGCTGTTGGCACTGGTTATCAGCTGAGATTTCAGCAGACGATATTGGCCCAGATCCCTATATGTAATCTGGACTTCTTCACAGATGACAACTGGGTTCTAAGAGGGAGCATTCCAAGAGCTAAAGAGAGCCAGGAGTGCTGCCTTTTGTGACCTAGTCTGGGAAGTCATCTAGCTTCCCTACTGCTTCTTTCCATTCAGTACAAGTTAGCCACGAAGGCCTGCCTATATTCAAGGGAAAAGAAATTAGGGGCCACCTCCTGAAAGGAGGAATGTACAAGAATTTATACCATCATTTTTGCAATTACCTCAGTGGCTTTGGTCAACTCACTTAACATCTAGGGTGCTGTGATCAATAACTCATCCAAATTTGTCATTTTGGTGTCTAAAATTTGAATATACAACAGCAATGAATTCAGTTGTGTATAGTCTGTTCTCATGCTGCTAATAAAGACATGTCTAAGGTTGGGTAATTTATAAAGGAAAGAGGTTTAGGGCTGGGTGCGTTGGCTCAAGCCTGTAATCCCAGCACTGTGGGAGGCCGAGACTGGCAGATCACGAGGTCAGGAGTTCGATACCAGCCTGACCAACATGGTGAAACCCTGTTTCTACTAAAAATGCAAAAATTATCTGGATGTGGTGGCAGGTGCCTGTAATCCCAGCTACTTGGGAGGCTGAGGCAGAAGAATCATTTGAACCTGGGAGGCGGAGGTTGCAGTGAGCTGAGATCGTGCCACTGAGCTTCAGCCTGGGTGACATGAGTGAAATTCCATCTCAAAAAAAAAAGAAAGAGGTTTAATTGACTCACAGTTCCACATGGCTGGGGAGGCCTTACAATCATGACAGAAGACAAATAAGGAGCAATGTCACCTCTTACATGGAGGCAGGGGAACTCCCATTTATAAAACCATCAGATCCCATGAGACTTATTTACTACCATGAGAACTGTATGAAGGAAATAGCCTTCGTGATAGAATTATCTCCATCTGGCCCTGCCCTTGATGAGTGGGGAATATTACAATTCAACGTGAGATTTGGGTGGGGACACAGAGCCAAACCACATCAAGCTGCATTTCTCAAAATATTTGATTTTTCAAAAGAGCAATAGCAATATTAATAATTAACACTCATTGTGTGATTACTATGCTAAATGCCTTAAATATATCCTATAATCCCTATGTCATAGGTACAATTCTCATCCCCTCAGATCCCTATAGATGCACCTTAAACTCAGTAATAAGTTAACAATCAACAGAACTAGCAAAATCTATGTTTGCAGTTCCCCACATAAAGAATAATTGTAAATATTTCTTTAGAGTTTGGTGACAGTGATGTTATTTTGGTTTAAGACATATTTTCCGTACTGATCATTATTGGGGAATGTTACTTATTCTTCATATGGAGAATGAACATAACCTCCCTAAGTCTGTTTCCCAAGAATAAATCATCCCCAAAGAGATGTTCTTTAATCGGAGGACGAACGTGTGTTATGATCCTGCCTGCAGACCCTCACAAAAGGACCCTTGAAACCACATTTGAGGATACCCATCTATTAAAGAAAACTCTCCATCCTCCCTCAGAGGAGACATTCAGCACTCATAGCAGGCCGGACTGCAGTGAAATTCTGAGAGCAGAACTTAAGAAAAATACCAGAGCCCAAGCCCAAGTATTATCGAACACTAAAGATGCCTGCTCCTTCCCCAGAGCACTCCATTTTGACCAGTCTTATTTTTTAAAACACAGCCACAACCTTAACAAGAGGTGCATGTGAAAGCCAATCCCAGCGTGATCAGGGACACAGCAGAAGAGTGAGTGTGTGCAAAGGCCAGGGGTGAAGTTAGAGAGAACCGGCACCCCCACTGATTATTGACATATTGACCGACTTAGAAAAGTCAGAAAGTCAGGCCATCCCTGAGTCTTCCAAATCCACATCACTTTATTGTAAATGGAAAAGATCCTTGCACAGAAGCCAGAGAGCACGATGCAAAGGGAACTAAACAAGTGCAGGCCCAGGTGCAGCCAAACCTCCATCATTTCCAAATGACCAGAATGACAATTTGGAAAAGGTCAGATTTAATTTGACACAATTGCCCACAAGGAGCTTGACGCCTGTTCTGTATTAGCCTTGGATTTAGAAAAATAAAAGGGAGAAAGAAAGAAAAGTAGAAAATACCTAAAGAAAGAAAGGAAAGAGCAGACGCCGTTTAACTTCCCCTTGGGAATTCATTCTATTAAAAAATGTTTTCATGCACAATTGGCACTCAAGGGCCTGGGGTTTTATTGTATATCAGTAGAGCAATAAGTGTATGCAATAAATAAATCTAAAACTGAGGTTGCTCAAATGAAAATATGCCTCAAAAAAATAATCAAACTGATCTCTTGAGAAATACAGAGGAAAGTCCAGATAAATTTAATAATAGAAATTATCAAAATGGTTGCCATGCTATTAGATTTTTACCAGTTTCAAATACCTGGTGAGTAGTCACTGCTATGCTATGAAATTTCTGTTAAGTAATTAGTTTTGAAATGTTGCCCAGACTGGTGTCGTTATATGCTCTTCAAAGGGGGATTGGAAAGACTGTGATTGTTCCTGTTTATTACTCCAGGAAAACTAGAGCATCATTAACAGGATGTTTGAGGTGGCACTGGCTGTGTCAAGATCTGGACCACATTAAGCCACACACACAAAAAGTCTTAACCCAGGCTTTGTGGCTTATTCCTAATAGGCTCTTTTCAATACAGCCAGAGTACTCATTTTCTAGCATTCTCTGGAAATGCAGAGATTCCAGAGTAGAGACCTTGCCCTTAAAAAGCTCAATTTAGAGAAATGAGCAAGGATGATGCACAGTACCTATATAAAATAATAAACCACTTGATCACAGCTTTGTTTTACAGTTTCCCACACTGGGTGAATTAATTATTTTTCCCCCTCATCGTAGGTAGTCACTTTTTGACCAACACAAACATTCAGAATTAATTAATGTTGCTAAGTGCTTTCTATGTGTCAAGGACTATGCAAGATGCTTTCAAGTGTTTATATCTTATTTGATCTTTCACCCATCACCTGGGTTCAGACTCTAGCTCCTCCTCATACGACAGGATTTGGGTAAGTTCCTTAATATTTCTGAGCTTTGGTCTCCTTATAGGTATAATGGTTATGATTATTGCACCTACTCATATGGTTATTGCCAGAATCAAATAAAATAATGCTTGCATTTATAAATAAAGGTTTTCTGTTGTAAACAAATGAAAAAAATAAGACTTGAAAAATAAGTTTGGAGAAAATAGAAAGATTAATGAAACAGCTGGAGGATCAGGCTCTAACCAGACAGGAAACTAAAGATTCCCAGGAAGTGTTCACAGCAGAAAGCACACAACAGCCTGTCCATAGCGTTGCTTACACAGTAAATGAACTCTAGCCATTGCTTTCAGTTACTTTGTTCAATATGTAAGATCCCCAAAGCAAAAAGTCTAATTAACCATACTTGGATTATGTGATTGCCCTTTAACAATACTTAGTGAAGCAAAGAAAGATCTGGCAAAGGGGACCCATCAGCTCCAATGATGGCAAACAGGGCTCCTGGAGCTACATTCCCACCAAGATCATACATACTATAGGGAGAAGCAAATCTCCCAGAGAAAATCAAATGCTATCAGGAAAGGAGAATGAGTGCTACATAGCCATCCAGGATGACAGAAGTATACTACAACATGAAATGCATGGTATATCTCAGAACTCAGTAAATGGTCATTTTCCAAAATTTGGTTATTATCACTCACATTGTGCAAAAAGAATAATAATAATAATAAATACACTAACACTCTAGGAGGTTAGTTCATTTTCCTAAGTTACTCACAAAATTAGCCAAAGCATGTGAATTCCAAGACCAGCCCTTTTCTAATGGGAAGAATTAGACATGGTAAAAAGCTGGAAAAAACAAGGAGTCATTTAGAAAGATGAGTACTGAGGAAAATCTGTTTAAGATTTTTGTTCTTAAACTTGCTTTTCCTTGGGCACAGCATGAATTTTCAATGTCATGCTCTTAAGTTAAAGCAGCCTGATCTGTGATCTCTGGACATCCATACCTTTGAGGTCAGATATCATTACTCCCCACCGAGGAAGCTTCCTGCTCAACAAAAGAAAAGCCAGCTTCCTCAGAGAGGTGAGAAGGGTGTAAGTACAAGTTTTAACCTCCTGTTTTCTGATGAAATGGATAGGGAATAGAAGTGTTTATGAAGTCAGACACACATGAATTTTGCAGCTAATCTCACACGTAGGAAAGACCACCTGAGGCAGCTGCGATAGCAGGAGGAATTGGTATCTTCTGACTGTTATCTAGAGAAGTTTTCCCAAGCCTAAGACCTCAATCACTTCTAATTGATAGCAAAGGCTGTGGCCCCCAGCAAAAACACTAAAACTTGAAGAAAAAGAATACATCTGGTCTCATGGGTAGCTTCTCCACCCCCACCCCACCATCACATCTCCAAGGAAGTCAGTTGAGCACATGGCAAAGGTCTGTGTACCCTGGATGGGGGGAGAAGTGCTAAAGCTGCATGAACTCCTCCAAAATTCCAGCATATTAAGACGGTTGCTTAAGGTCCCCTTTGCATAAAAACCAGACAGGCCTTTGGGGAGAAACGGAAAGAAAATTTTAGGAAAGATGGTGAGATCCTTAGGCATGTGAATAAATATTTCTGGAAGATACAAGTGTTGGGGGAAAAATATATAAAAGGATGTGGAGCTTGGATATGATGAACGGGGCAGATGCTTACACTAAGGAGAGAAGTATCAAGCCACCTGGATTCTGCCTTGAGTCACTGGGTTTTAGGATTGTCACTTAGGGACACTTTTTGAGGATGGCGATACTCTGGTGCTCTCCAAACCCTGGAGCTTGACCTAAGTCCCTGGGCAGAAAAGAATGCACAATGAGGAGTCAGTCTTCTACAAGAGCTGTAATAACTGAAGGAGAGACACTAAGGTGAGACAGGGGCAGCAGAGCTAAGAGCAAAGAAGCTGCAAATGGCAGAAGAGGAAGAGGGTGGTAAATGACCCAATAGAAAAGAGAAGCAGCTGGAATTGGAAGCAAAAGCTCCAAGGCGGGGCCACAAAATAGTAGAGTGAAGTGTTTCACCCATGGAAACAGAAGCAGGAGAATGTTATCAGCAACAGAGAAGAGCACCCAGGCAACCATAAAACCAATGGGAAAGGCAGACATCTGGGTCAACCACACTGTGACTGCTCTTTGTGGATATCAGTCATGTGCACGTGAATTTCAACTATGCACACGTGCGGTACCAACCATACGCATGTGGATACTGACTGTGTGCATGTGGATATCAACCCCAATCATATGGATACCAACTATGTACATGTGAAGCAACAACCACGTGCACATGGAATACTGACCATGTTCATGTGGATACGACCACATGCACACGAATACCCACCACTTGAATGTAAATGCCAAACTTATGCATATGGATATCAACCATATGCCATTGATACTGACTATATGTAAGTGAATATCAACCATGTGCACATGATTACAAACGATGTGCAAGCAAGCATATTTTCTAAGGAATCATCTTAAAAACACTAAGAGGTACATTATTAATCCTGTTTCACGGATAGGGACACTGGATCTCTGGAAGGATAAGTAACTTGCCCAAGGTCACACAGTTAGTATAACCAGGGTAAAAACCTAGGCCTCTCTCATAGCCCACATTTTGTCTCTGTTGCATTATGCCCATATCCATGGGTGATTCTCACTCCCAACCTTCACTGCCACCCCCTAAGACTGGCAAAGACCTGTAAAGCAAAATCTGACTTTTACGGAGTTTTACCATATTAAGTGGCTGGAGTACAGTGGTTTGATCTCCGCTCACTGCAACCTCCGCCTCCTGGGTTCAAGCGATTCTCCTGCCTCAGCCTCCTGAGTAGCTGGGATTACAGGCACGTGCCACCACGCCTGGCTAATTTTTGTATTTTTAATAGAGACGAGGTTTCATCATGTTGGTCAGGCGGGTCTCAAACTCCTGATCTCAGGTGATCCGGCCACCTCAACCTCTCAAAGTGTTGGGATTACAGACGTGAGCTACCATGCCCAACCTAACTGGCCGTTTTTATAAACAGTGTCCAATATCAATTTTACTTGGTTCAACGTTTTCGATATAAGCCTTGTTCTAAGCATTTTACATATGTCATCTCATTTGGTCCTCACAACAGTTCTTATGTGGTAAGTATTCTTATGGTACCCACTGACTAGATGAAGAAGCTGCGGCCAAGGGAAGTTAAGAAACTTCATTATTACACAGCCAGTAAGGGACAGAACAAGAACTGAAACACAGACTTCTCCACGATGCTAAGCTGCCTTCCTTCGTATAAAAATTAGGGGAAAAACAGCAAAAATATTTATAAAGTCATCTATGTTTTATCTTTTTTCAGGAATATACCTTGATGAAGTTATTCATTCACCAACTATTTATAGAGGGCTTATACTCTGTTAGGCTAGCCATATCCTGATCTGACTCTCATCTGGGAAAACGATCTGCCTGTAGCACATGTGGCACTCCATCCACAGAGTGTTCCTGCAGTTGGAAATCTTAAAATCAACTGAGAAGAGTCCTGCCCTCCTTTCTTCCTTCTTTCTTTCTCCATTCTTCCTTTCTTCCACTCTTCATTCCTTGCCTTCTTTCTTCTTTTTTCTTATTCTTATGATATACCATTTGATTTTTTAAAAAAGTAATAATAATTTGTGATGGTTTATACAAACAAATCAGAGCATGTGTAGAAAATGTCAATAGTAACGGCAGCAAAAGCCAAAATTGACAAATGGGATCTAATTAAACTAAAGAGCTTCTGCACAGCAAAAGAAACTACCATCAGAGTGAACAGGCAACCTACAGAATGGGAGAAAATTTTTGCAATCTACTCATCTGACAAAGGGCTAATATCCAGAACCTACAAAGAACTCAAACAAATTTACAAGAAAAAAACAAACAACCCCATCAAAAAGTGGGCAAAGGATATGAACAGACATTTCTCAAAAGAAGACATTCATACAGCCAACAGACACATGAAAAAATGCTCATCATCACTGGCCATCAGAGAAATGCAAATCAAAACCACAATGAGATACCATCTCACACCAGTTAGATTGGCGATCATTAAAAAGTCAGGAAACAACAGGTGCTGGAGAGGATGTGGAGAAATAGGAACACTTTTGCACTGTTGGTGGGATTGTAAACTAGTTCAACCATTATGGAAAACAGTATGGCGATTCCTCAAGGATCTAGAACTAGATGTACCATATGACCCAGCCATCCCATTACTGGGTATATACCCAAAGGATTATAAATTATGCTGCTATAAAGACACATGCACACGTATGTTTATTGCAGCACTATTCACAATAGCAAAGACTTGGAATCAACCCAAATGTCCATCAGTGACAGATTGGATTCAGAAAATGTGGCACATATACACCATGGAATACTATGCAGCCATCAAAAAGGATGAGTTTGTGTCCTTTGTAGGGACATGGATGCAGCTGGAAACCATCATTCTTAGCAAACTATCACAAGAACAGAAAACCAAACACCGCATGTTCTCACTCATAGGTGGGAACTGAACAATGAGATCACTTGGACTCAGGAAGGGGAACATCACACACCGGGGCCTATCATGGGGAGGGGGGAGGGGGGAGGGATTGCATTGGGAGTTATACCTGATGTAAATGACGAGTTGATGGGTGCAGCACACCAACATGGCACAAGTATACATATGTACAAACCTGCACGTTATGCACATGTACCCTACAACTTAAAGTATAATAATAATAAATAAATTTAAAAAAAAGAAAATGTCAATAGTCTCTACCTGACCAATTCCAATTGCCCCCTGAAAAATCCCAAGTTAGTCGTTTAATGGGTATCATTTTGCACTTTGTCCATGCCAGCACTTACCAACTTATGTAGATATTTTCAACATACATATACAGGCTGCAATATACAACTGTCATGTATATTTTGCCATACAGCTCTTTACAATTGAGATGTACCATACACATTACCCTGAAACTTGCATCGTTTCCCTTAATACCATATCTAGAATATTCTTACATTCCCACATATTCATTCTTTTTTATATTTATATTGTATTCATAAAATCTCATAATGCAGAGGTCAGAAGACTACACAGTCTGTTGGTCAAAACTGGCCTGCCACCTGTTTTGTAAATAAAGTTTTACTGGCACTCAGCTACATTCATTTTTAATGTATTTTATATGGCTGTTTTCTTGTTTCAACAACAGAATTGAGTAGCTGCTACAGATAGTATATGGCACTTAAGTCTAAAACTAGTACCTTTAAAAAAACTGTTGCACTTCTCTGATTAATAAAAAAAAAAAGCTGAATATTCTCTCACATGTTTATTGTTCATTATATTTTTTCACCTGTGAATTGGCTATTCATTTTCTTTGCTAGTTTTTGTACTGTGCTATTAGGAGTATAATATACTTTTAAGCAAGCTTGCTCTGAATACCACTAGAATTAGCTAGAATCCTGGCCCCAATACATATTAACTGTGTGACATATAGAATATTACCTGATTTTCATGTGCTTCAGATTTTTAAGCTATAAAATGGGATGGTAACATTGCCCCACCTTTTCAAATTATTGTAATGATATAACAAGGATTTTAAAGATAGCTATTCTTCTTATTTGTTATTTCTATTTTCTTTTTCTCTCTTTAAAAAAAATCTGTCTAATCAAAACTCTCTCTCTTTTTTCAAAAACAATCTGTGTAATCAAACAGCAAGTGTATTTTGCAACCTCACCCTTGAAAATCTCCAGGATACATTCAATGCATTGCATAACATCTATTGTATTCAGAATACTGAGAACTCCTAAAGCCACTAAATATGTGTTTGGCCTCTAGTGAGGTCTAGGAGGTGCACAGCTAATAGGATTAGAATATTCCGTTGGTGTGATTTTTGGGTGGTGTGGGAATAAATATCTTTTCAGTATTTCATTTAATATATGTTTCATTTATTTGTTCAAAAATCTTTTCTGTATCAGTCTAGTAAATCATATATGAGTTTGGCTATAATAAGTGAGGTTCCTGCAGACTCTCAGAGATAGCATTCCTAACATTGGTTTTATTGTACAGGACAGTAGAAGACAGAACCCCAATTCCACCAAGCCTGTGATCTACCTTGATTGAAAAAAGTAATTCCCACTAAATTCCGATTGCCTAAAATTTGAAAAAAAAATTCACATCCCCTCCTTTATCTTTTATCTATGCATTCTATTAAGCTTACATGTACATGTCCTGTTTTTGCTACCAAATTGCAAATAGTGTGAGGACAGACTAAGCATCTGGTTCGCTTTTGTGATCCTCACAGTACGCAACAGAATATGTTCCACAAAGCAAGTGTTCATTAAATAACAACTGAATGAATGAATATCAACTGCCTCACATTTTTTGGTTCTCAAAAAAAAAAAAAAAAAAAAAGCAAAAGAAAGAAATTTTAGTTAATTTAGAGCTTTGGGTCATTGAGTTCCAATTAACTGACGTCCTACAGGAACTGGAATCTCTCTAGCAGTTCTTCTCTCATGAGAGAACACTGGAACCTAAAGAACCTGGAATTCCTCATGGGGTCTGATTTGGAATTTGCAACATAAAAGTTGAATAAATTTTGTCTTGAGTTTTCAAGACTTACATTGTTAAAATAGAGCAGAATAATAATGATAATAATAATATTTGGAACCAACACCTAGTAAGCATGTTACATATATCAGTTAATCCACCCCAAATACTACAAGGTTGGTCATATTCTTATTCCCATTATATAAATAAAAACTCTACAGCACATGGTGATTAACTAACTTGCCCACAGTCACACAGCTAGGATGTGACACACTGAAATTTAACCCCGCACACATGGCTCTAGGAACAACAGCTTCTTCTCTACATTGTAGTAGAAACATTGCCAAACAAAGTCACCTAAGAACAAATTGCCCGAAGAGGTCAGATCTCTTAAAGCACTAGAGTTAGAATAAGAAAGCATGAGACTGACTCCTGGACTAACAATTACCTATAAGCAAAACTTCAAGCAAACAAGTCGAATGCCTTTCTTGGACCTTGGTTTTCCTCATCTAAAATGGGGATAATACCAGCGCAGAATCTACCTCACAGTTATCTAAATTAGAATGACATAATGTATACAACAAGCACTTTCTAAACTATAGAGCAAGCTATCATGGTTATAAGCCCAAATATACTGGAATCTTACAGTTTATGTTGGGAGAAGAGTGTAAGAGTTGGGGAATATCTTTAAAAGGAAGTGTTAGCTGTATTCACTGATCCCCGAAAAGTAGATACAAGTAGATAGAGGGGAGATGTTCAGAATACTTATATCTCAAAGAATTTTTTTTTTTTTTTGAGACAGAGTCTCACTCTGTGACCCAGGCTGGAGTGCAATGGCATGGTCTCGGCTCACTCCAACTTCTGCCTCCTGGGTTCAAGCGATTCTCCTGCCTCAGCCTCCCAAGTAGCTGGGACTACAGGTACGAGCCACCACACCCAGCTAATTTTTGCATTTTTAGTAAAGACGGAGTTTCACTATGTGGGCCAGGCTGGTCTCAAACTCCTGACCTTGTGATCCACCGGCCTCGGCCTGCCAAAGTGCTGGGATTACAGGTGTGAGGCACTGGCCCGGCCTAGACCTCAAATTCTAAGCATTCCAGATTACCCAGGCCATCATGACACTGTAGCTGAATCATACAGCTAATTATTTCAATTATCCTCATTTCACTGCCGTGATATAACAGGGATTATGAGTCGTATTATAAAGAGACTAATTATAATGGCAAATTCCACCAAAAAGATTTAAAAATAATTTTAAGTATGTTGCCAACCCTATGGGTTATTAAACGTCTTTAGACTAGAATTAACAGAAAAGGAACTTCTAAAATTAGAGAATTCGACATCTGTATGGCAGGAGGAAGGAGAGGAGAGAATTGGCCAGAGCTATGTGTGATGATGCAATTCTGTGGTTAATTTCTACTTTCCTAGTCCCAGGCCTTTCCTTAGGCTCATCCCTCTATTAAAGTCTCCTTTCTTCCACCCATTAAAAAATGTTGTATCTAAATGCCACCTTCTACATGAAGCATCTCCTGGTCACTGCAGCCAGAGGGATGCTCTTCTCTGAGAATCACTCTATTTTTATTGTATTTCTCATAATGACTTAGAAAAGACTAAGCTCTTATAACAACAACAACAAAAAAAAAGACCCAGAAATATTGTGACATGAACAACATGAAAGTTTATGGCTTTCTGTACAAGATTCCTGAAATGAGGAATCCAGGTTGGGAAAGCAACTCTGCTCAATCCAGTCATATAGAGACCCAGATTCCCCCCATCTTGTGGCTCTGCCATCTTCTGGGGCATTGTCTTCCACATGGTTATACTATGGCAAATAGCATAAATCCATGGAAATAATTTTCTTTTAAGCAAGAGAAGCAGAGCTTGAACATATCATTTCTGTTCACATTTCACTCATGGCTGCACCCAGCTACATAGAAGGGTAGGAAATGCAGTTTCTCACCAGAGGAAAGAGAAAACAGTTCTTTTGGATAACTGATTGTTCTCCACTCCAAATTCTTATGGTACTTCTAAAGGGCCTTTTGATAGAGTTCCTTGCATAGGTGTTTTATTTTCTCAACTCATTGTGAACTCTAGAAGTGCAGGGGTCACTGAAACTCACAGGATTGGACTTCTGTACCATGGCAGCTCAGTGCTCCACACTAAGTTCAATTTGTTGAAATGAATGGATGAATGTTCAGTTTTTCATAGAAAGACCATGGGTCCTTTGTCTGCTCTTTCTTTTTGTAATATCTACCTCCATCATAATTACTTATAAATTTATCTTTTTAATATCTCTTTCTCTTATGTACATTGTATCCGTTTATGATACTATAATAAAGACAGAACCAGGTCTGATGTGTATTCCCACATAGGAAGTACACACAAAAAAAATTATTAAATACTGAAGGCGTATATTTGTCAAAAGTTATTGCTGGCTCGTTAAGAAATGCCCAAAATGAGAGTAGGTATTGAGGACTGTAATGGAGACAGGCAGGCTGGCTACAAAATGCATTCCCTTCATTCCTGTTGGTGTTGGGTATCATCTTCAAGGTGGGTTCTGTCCAATAAAATGTGAATACATGGGCAGAAATGAGACCCACCACTTCTAGCTTTTGAAGCTGTTAAACCTTCAAGGCCATTTTTCACACATTCTTTCTTTGCCTGTTGACAAGATACAAGAGAGGAGATTAAGGCCTTAGGGGATGGTGGAGCAATCGGCAGAAATGATAAAGGTCCCTGAATGATCATGTGGAGCACCACCATAGGGTTTGCGTGAAAGTAAGAAATACTTTCCTTTGTACTGAGTCATTGATATTTTGGGTATTTTTTGCTGAAGCAGTTTGCCTACCCTAACTAATACAGGAAGAGAACCCCAGATGATGCTGTCTGATAGTTCTTACATTTTTTCAGCAAGATATTCTACTTTTCTCATTTTCAGAAGTCAAAAACACTCCTGAAAATACTTTATTGGGAATAGCCAATGGCTATAGTTGGGACAAGGCTTACTCTTAGGTCATATTGATAGACAAGGGGTAACAAAAAGGATGCTCTGACCAGGATCATGGCACCCACCAAAATGCCTGAAATTCTCACAACTAAAAATTCATTATTTGTAAGTTTTAGGATTTGTTTTTCAAAACAGTTTTACTGAGGACAAGGGACATACAATAAACCACAACATTTTAAATGAAGAATTTTAATATGTTTGTACATATGTATATACCTATTAAAGCATCACCACAATTAAATTAATAAAAATCATCATCCCCAACCATAAGTTTTCTCATGCCCATTTTCAATTCATTCCCCCCTTTCCTTGCTATCCCCTCTTCATGACACCCTCATCCCAGATAATCTTTCATCTGCTCTCTGTCACTATGCATTAGGTTATATTCCCTGGATTTACTGCTGTCCCCTCAAGTATCCTTGGGGATTTTTTTCCAGGACACTCCTGTGGATATCAAAATCTATGGATGCTCAAGTCCCTTATGTAAAATTATGCAGTATTTACATAACTTTCCCACATTCTCTTTTATACTTTAAATCATCTCTAGATTATTGATAATACCTGATACATTATAAAAATCTATATAAATAGTTGTTATAGTGTATTTTTATTTGTACTATTTTTATATTGCATTTTAAAATTTTTTTCAAATATTTTTTATCTGTGGTTGATTGAATCCACAAATGCAGAATCCCTAGATATAGAGATTCTTCTGTATACATAAATGGAACCATACAACACGCAATGTTTTTTGGTCTGGCTTCTATCATTTGCCATAATAATTTTGATACTATTTCTCATTGTAAAGTGTGTCGATAGTCCATTCCTTTTTTTACTAGGTAGTATTGTACTGCATGGATATACCACAATTTGTTTATTCATTCACCTGTTGATGGACATTCAGGTTATTTCCAGTTTGGGGCTATAACAAATAAAGCTGCTACAAACATTGATGTAGCAGCCTCAGTATGGGTGTGCGCTTTCATTTCTCTTGGATAAATACCATGGAATAGAAGGGCTGGGTCATTTAGTAGACACATGTGTAGCTTTTAAAGAAAGTGCCAAACTGTGTACCAAAGTCATTACACCAACTTTGCATTTCTGCCAGCAATGTATGGGAGTTCTATTTCCTCTATATTTTTACCAACACTTGGAATAGTCAATATTCCTGATTTTAACCATTTTAGTAAGTATGAGTGATATCTTATTTGCCAGAAGCAAAAGTCACAAAATCCACTTTTAAAATGCAATTTTGACATTGTCAAAAGAATGTGAGCTATAATGGTAGAAAAACTGGTTACGAGTCTTCACAATATCATATATGTAGGCACAACTTTGTCAAGGCACTAGGATATTCCAGAGAACACCACACACAAAGACTTGGAGGTCTGAAAGAGCATGGGGCAAAATGACAAGTAATTCAATAATGGTAGAGTGGAGTATGGAATAAGAAGTAAAGAGTGGCAATAGATAACTCTACGAAAGCAAGGTGTGGCTAGTTCATGAAGGGCATGGCATGCCGTGTAAATGAGTTAAGATTATGACCTTGAAAATGGGGAGTTCTGAAGTGGAGGGTGATGTGATCAGATTTGTGAATTAGAACCTTCAGCTCTGTGAGGACCAGGCTGGAGAAGAGGTGAATCCACAGGAACAGAGTCCATAAGAAGATGATTATTTTAGTGCAGATCAGAGGTAATGGGGACCTGATCTAGTGAAATAGCAGGAGGGAAAGAGAAAATGGAAACTGAGACACACAGGAAAGCCAGACTTGAGGGATAATTTCCTGGAACTTAAATGACTTGCTTTGAGCAGAGAGATAGGCAGCCTGTCTCCTCATAAAATAAGAAATAGGCCAGGCACAGTGGCTCAAGCCTGTAATCCCAGCACTTTGGGAGGCCGAGGCAGCCAGATCACAAGGTCAGGAGATCGAGACCATCCTGGCTAACCCGGTGAAACTCTATCTCTACTAAAAACACAAAAAAAATTCCCCGGGCATGGTGGCAGGCGCCTGTAATCCCAGCTACTTGGGAGGCTGAGGCAGGAGAATGGCATGAACCCGGGAGGCGGAGCTTGCAGTGAGCTGAGACTGTGCCACTGCACTCCAGCCTGGGTGACAGTGAGAGACTCCGTCTAAACAAAAAATAATAATAAGAAGAAGAAACAAAGGTTGGAAAACAGGTTTGTGGGTGAAGCTGCTAATTTCATTCCATTACTCCTGAGATTAAAGTATCACTGATTGTGAAAATGAAGGCATGTGGAAGTCAGATTTGGCCTTATTCATTCAAAATAGGTGTATTAATTCTTATCTATGTGCCAGGTATAGTAGGGAAATGGAACTATGTGGTAAGGGAAATAAGAATAGAATAGGAACTATATATCACAGTTTCACTGCTAGTTAGTTTTCATTTATCTTAGACAAGTCTTTTGAACTCCTCGTTTACTCATCTGTAAAACAGAGGTAATAATGGCAATTTTGAACATTTACAATACAATAAAGAACAATACTACATGAAAGCATATGATAATTCAAAGTAGAAAATGCTAAGAAGCATGCAATAGACATAGAGAGTTTGGGGGCTTCAGAATGGTGTCTACTTCCTGTTGGCTCTCTGGCCATACATGGCAATATATAACTATGTCCTCATCATTTTCAACCATAAGTAATGGCAGAATCTTGAAGGAATGAGCCCATAAGGCACTTTAATGTAGTAAAAGGAAAGTCATGTCACAGTATGCCAATCATGGCTCAGACAGCAGGAGACCTGGAGATATATGTCTTATTCCTTCCAAAGGCCAGAGCGAAGGGAGATCAGAGAGAAAACATAAAGTTACTCAGGGCCACTAACACCATGTGACTCCACAGGAAAGCAGAAACTGTTCATAGGTTTGCAGCCTATTCCTCAGCTATGAAGGTGCTTGTCTCAATGGGAATAACAATTTTCTAGGTATCAGAAGACTAGAAAATTAGTTCTAGCACTACCACATAATAGCTATGTGACCTTGGGAAAGTCACTTACCTTCTCTGGTTCTCTGTGCACTCACCTATAAAAGTGAGGCTTAAAATCATCTCCCCTAACACTGCCATCCCTAACAATGTATGCTTATCTGATACTTTCCTGGACAAATTGGCCCTTGAAAGGGGAGCTCCTTCCCTTTGCTGATAAATATACTCTGTTTGCTCAGCAAGATTAAGTAACATAATAAATATTCTAGCCAAGCACTGTTTGGACTGTGACACAGTTTAACAATGCTAATCTGCTGCATGGCAGTCAAAGCCTGCATCGGCTTCACATATTTATAAAGATGTCCTTGTCATCCAGTGCTTGGGTCAATTTTCAACTCACATTTGCATTGGTGACTTCATTTAGCCACCTCTCTGTCACTGGTTTGTTAGCTGGGTCTTCAGCACATAACAGAGGTCATCCATGCAGAGCAAAAGAAAATCTCTACATATATTGTGGAATATAAATATTATTAAGTGACCCAAGGTTTTACTTTAGGAATCTGGATTTCCTGAGAATGATTTTTGCCCTCTTTTTCATTAACTTGGCTAATCTCTACAGTTCAAGGAATCTGGATTTCCTGAGAATGATTTTTGCCCTCTTTTTCATTAACTTGGCTAATCTCTACAGTTCAGCACCCTGGACAGGGGTACCACACTGAGTAAGCTGATGCAGGTATCATGGGGAGAACTTAAGGGTCTGTTTGGTGGATTGAAGAAAGCTGCCTTCGGACTTAAATGGGGCAGAATATCTTTGCAAGCAGCATAGTGAAGAACTACCTTAGCCAAAATGTGCATGCGCTGCAAATGAGAGGTTGCTATTTTCCAAAGAAGTACTCATAAAGTGAGGGGAGGCAAGAAAAAAAACCAACTCAGACAACTCTCACCAGTATCTATTACTGTAAAATGCCAGAAGCAATTATGATGTCATGTATTGTCTAAAATTGTAGCAGTGAGACAGCTTGAGATGCAGTCGGAGCTAATAAACCAAATAAAATCCGCCGAGTTTTACTGCATTGTATTGTTTCTTTACACAATTATAGGCAGTGAGAAAGGCATCCGCCACATTATACTCGATTTATTCCTTCTTTATTTTCTCTTTTCTCTTCCCTTCCTTTGTTAAAAATAAAGTATGTGAGGTAGGTTTGGGGATTTTTAAAAATCTTTCCTTGATAGATCCAATGTAACTTATTGTTGCTAGCCTTGAAAATATACCCTGATTAAAATGTGCTTACCTGTTTTGTACTTACTTCAGCAGTAAACATCTTAAAAAAGAGCAAAGAGCTTCCCATTTTAAATGAGAAAGAGAAAATGAAAATGATGCTTGCCACTTGGGATCTTTCTAATAAATTCTGCCGAAGAGGGTCCTGTGCTATGGGGCTCATTTCCAAGATATTTCTTTAATCAAGATTCTAAATCCAAATATATGCTTATTTAACTTCCCTTGGATCTGAGAGTATTAAGTTTTTTTTAAAAAGTCAAGAGCTCCCAGCACTTTGGGAGGCCGAGGCAGGCGGATCACAAGGTCAGGAGATTGAGACCATCCTGGTTAACACGGTGAAACCTCATCTCTACAAAAAATACAAAAAATTAGCCGGGCATGGTGATGGGCGCCTGTAGTACCAGCTACTCAAGAGGCTGAGGCAGGAGAATGGCGTGAACCCAGGAGATGGAGCTTGCAGTGACCTGAGATCACACTACTGCACTCCAGCCTGAGTGACAGAGCAAGACTCCATCAAAAAAAAAAAAATCAAGAGCTTTTTTTTTCTTCATTTTCAATGTAATAAAAATATTCCTACTTTCTATGCAGTTTTCAGATAAGATCAATTGTTTTATTTATCTCAAATGCTAACAAGGATTGAGCTGCCAGGAGACTTCCAGACTCGGGGGCCCTCAAGTTGGTTTTTTCCCAGGGACCCAGCCAGCTGGTATTTCACACATTTTAGGAGAAGCCACAGAAGCTACTTCTTTATAGTTAAACCAAGGAATGTATCCAAAGAGGTGGATTCTTTTTGTTTTGTGTTCATATGATATATTTTCCTTCACAAGCTGTAAAATCCTTCACATCTCACTGATGGGGAAAATAAAGAATACAATTGAATGGTATCAGAATGTGCACAATCATTTCAACTGAACTCAAACTGCTTTCATAGGTCACATTTCTACTTGCTTCAGGCTTCTGTGCTTTCTGTCCATCTCTCACCATCCCAACTTATGGTGAATAAAATCTTCATGCAGTGAACATATTAATTATGTGAATTGCATCTTCATGTAGGTTGTGAGAGTTCTCAGGTCACATCTGTGGAACACCAAGGCCAAAAACACCCAACTCCACAGGGATGTTGTTTGCTATGCCCTTTTGGTCATCAGTAGATTGATTTTCATGTTCTGGCTACACAAACAGTTAGCAAAGCTGAGCATTGTTTCTTGCTTTGCACTGAAGACCCAATTAGCAAACACAGTCAATGAACAGGTCAAGAGTTGAGGTTCAAATGATCTCCTTGAGGCCAAGTATCTCTGTTTGAACAGCTTTCCACTGACCTTTGTCCTCATCACAGGTGATCTCTTGTAAACGTGTCACCAAATTCCATGTGCAGAGCTAAAGAGAAAATAAATCCTGGTTTATCCAAATATCATGTGTCACTGCACAGTCAAATCAAATGGCTCCAGAAAGACCATTACTGCTAAAGAATAAACTGTTAGCACAGAAATGTAAGACTCTGGTCAGAAAAGGCTCTGAACTGCAGAGATAAATAAATACACAGTGAATATTTAGATATATCCTGTGTTAAGAGCAATTTAAATTCAGTGTTACTTTTAACTCATAATAGACCAGATATGTAAGTCTCAGTGTGTTGGTAATCCCCTGTCAGTAAAATGACAGGGCTATCTTGTCATTGACTACACTTAAGTCTGCGACTATAAATTCACATCAGATTTATGATTTTCTGAGCCTTCCTGGCCAATAACACATTAGGAATGGCATTCTGGCTAGTTGTTTTACTCACCACACATTTTATAGATTATAGTCTTCAAGACACCAAGGGGTTGTAAGACTCAGATAATAAATCTACCAGAGATTAGCTATAGGGATCATGTTAAACATCTGACCCACCCAACACACTTGCAAGGATAGGTCCAGTCTATTTGTCTCCTGTGAGATGTAGTTGGATATACAGGCTATACAGCTTGCCCCAGATGGAGAACAAATTAACCACAAGCCCAACTAACTAGTTCCTCTGTAAGTCAGCATCAGTAGGAGTGGTCCAGGGTTCTCTGTCATAGTAGCAGCACCTGGAGTGAGCAGCTCTCCACCACTGCCTTGTTGACATGCTGATGGGAACAAGGACTTGGCTTTCTTGAAGTCTTTACAATTTTCTGCAGCCCCTGGCCCCGAAAACTCATGAAACTGACTCCTCTTGGGAACTGGAACAGAAAGATGATGATCAGAACAGAGGCATGCATGGCCACATATAGACTGGCCTTTCATGAAGAGGAAAATAATTTTCCAAAGGCTGGATTCATTCAACTGGAAGTATTTTTGACCAGCTCTAAGCATTGCAGTTGGGAAAAACAGAACGAAGCTAAACAAAACTGTCAACCCTAACTTCATAGCACTTGCAGCCTAGTCAGATTGACAAGCAAAATAAGGGATGAATGACAGAGCCACCTAATAACCTAAGACACATCCTTGGGGCTGACCCTAACTTCAAAAGGCTGTCGATTTTTACTCGTTAATATTTTTCTAGTCCATGTAACAAACTTGTTCGTGTAATCCCTGTATTTATAAAAGTAAAAAGAAAAACATTTTTAAAAATTCTAACCAGTATTCTCTTCCTTTCTCACCACCAGTACTTTAAAGTCACAAATTTGCCATCTTTTCACTTTTATGAAGGTACATTGAGTAAAAGGAAGCTAACCAACATTGTCTGAAATCTACCTAAAGTTAAGCAAGGGTCAGGGTGTCTTCACACAATGTTTCAGCCACTTGTTTTATTGCAGTCCACACAGAGGCTCCAAATCTCCAAGAAGACGAAACTAGAGAAGATGACAGAACAATCCTAAAGATGTAATAGATTTGCCAAGATCTGTGTCCTCATTCTTTAACAACATCATGTCCTTATGCTCATCTTGTGCCTCGTTCAATCCTAGTCCCCAAGCCCATTTCTACTGCCCAGTCAGTGGATACACTTGATCTAACCTGTTCTTTGGCAACACACAGTGGCGAAGCACACATCTCACTTCCCAGAAATGAGATGCCCAGAAATAAGATGCATCCTAAAGTTATGCAAAGAGGTAGAAACCACTGAGTTTAATATAAAAGCAGTTCAGAATGCCGGTTTGAAACCAAGTATCCCCCTGCCTCTAATCCCACCATTAGAAAGCCACCTGGTTGAGTCTTGATTTTGATTTTTTGAACCGAAGTCACTGTTAAAAATAAATATCCAGTGAGAACTTAAATCATTTCCCATGTTACAAGACAGGGTCCCTTCACATCTAGTCCAACCTAAACATAAAGCTTGGGTTTTCCTTTCCATAATGTCCCTGCCTCTCTAAGCCTAATGACCTCCCTCCTATATTTTAAGACTCGTATGTATGTCCCAGCCCACAGAAAAAAACTTGAAATCCCCCCACCCCCACCGTTCCCAGATTTTCAATGGCCTCATGAAGTCTCATCACAGTTATCTTCCTACCAGACAATCCATGAGCCACCTGAAGGCAACTCTCCACGAAAAGTTCAGCTCTCACAAGGGCAATGAGGCTAATGCCTCCACTAGCACAGCTCCTCCACCTGCCTGAATATGGCCAGTCCTCTCCCCACTGGCAGTCTGCCTGTGATGGCTGAGCTTCCAGGGTACTCTCTGGTACTCTGCTTTGCTGTTCCTATTACCCAACCCACACCACGTCTTCACTTGCTTTGCACCACATTTCCCATGAACTCACTTCTCTCCTGCCTCCCCTCCATGAGGGTCACATATCCTCCCTGCTTCAGCTCTCTTTCATGCAAGGAGGTGAGGTGATGAGCAGCCTGGTTCTTTGGTCCTTACTATATCCTCTTTCCACTTCTCTGGTTGTGGCACTGCTTCCCTTTGAACCCACTTTGAAAGTAAGAAAAGCAAACCTGACTGTTTATTCTCATTCTTAAAAGCCATATGGATGCCTCTGACCAAACAGTGGATGATCACATAAGGCAAACAGAGAAAAAGAAACATGAACATTAACATTTCAAAATACATCTTGTTTCACCAAGTATTGGCATTTGACAACTGAAGAAAATCAAGGGGCTATGGATTCCCTACCTCCAAGGACTGCTAAAGGATGGATATAATACATCTGAAGTGTTTAACATGGTGCCTGGCACACAGTGAGGCTTATTAAGTATTAGTTATTGTTCTTATTATCAGGAAAAAGGAAAGCTAATTTGGAAGTAGCCTAGGAGAGACAAAAGGAAAAAAATCGTGAACATTTCCATCATCGCTCAAGCTTAATGGAAACCAACAAGACCAGGCCTGCCATCTTGGTTTCTCCTCTGTCCCCAGTTTCACTTTGACTCAACTTTTCTCCTATGGCAGCTTGTTATATCCCAAAAAAAAAAGTCAACTTGATCTACACTCAGACTCTGAGTTAATTTTCGTCCTGTTCTTTGAAATTTTCTAGCAGGGATTCTGCTGTGACTGTAATTATATCCAAACACTTTTACAAAAATTCACTATCATCTGTATATTGTAGAAGATAATATTCCTACCACACCATTGGTGGCACCATTAGCCCTCCAATAACAGGACGCTGGGTGAAAGGGTCCCCTTCAACCCACAACAGAAACCCTTGACAACAGGTAAATACTACAAAACTGTGCATTAGAACCCAAATCTAACACACTGTCACCACAGGGAAAGCCAGTTTAAAATCATAAATGTCAAGATATAATTAGCTTAAAGGTCAGGTTTAATTATAGTTGTTGAAAATGAAATACACTAATTACCGAAACCATGTTGGAAAATTATTTTAATGGTTGGAAATGTTTTGTTGGTGCCTTTGTTTCTACAGAATGATGGTTCCTGATGCTTGATGAAAAAACTTGGTGACGAGCATTTGCTTCCCTGCATGGATAGAAGCAGAGAACAAAACAGAGTTGATGAAAAAGCTTGCAACTCCAAGCAGCCCCACAGAACAGTTGCTCTATGTTATTGTATTATTAATCATTTTCTTATAATCGGTGCTTTAGATATAATTTTAATGAAGCTTCAAGAAAAGCTCAATGCATTACATTGTAACAACAGAGGAAGCACATTTATCACTTGGTTTGTAGGTTTAATGGCAAAACAAATCAATAAATAAACAACTGCTGAGAAAATAACTCAATAACTGGAAAAAGTTGTTTCACCTGTAGGATTTCTGAGATTTCTACTGGGAATATTTATTGGCTCACCTAAGTATTTTTCTTGTGATTTTATCATCTCTTTCCTTTGGGCTTCCAAGGAATAAAAAGTTTGAACAATCTTTCATTTAATTTTATGTTTTGTCTGTTGTTTTTAAGAAAAAAAAAATAAGTGACAATACTTTTCAAAATTTGGCTCAGTTTTAAAGAAAAAAAATTGTAATAAAAAAATTCCCAAGAAATCTAAGTAATAAGCAGGCACAAGTTTTCAGAAGTCTTCATAATTGGTAGAAAAGCCCTTCGGAAGATTTAGTCTGAATACTGATATAACCCCATAGGGAAAAAAAAGGAGTTTTATCCAGTGTGGTTCTCATATGGAGATTAGCACTCCTGAAGAGAACTAAAACATCAATTTTTGGAGGAAAAAAAGTTGTTAAAAAAGGCAAGAACCTACAGAATGTGTTTTGTCAAAATGGAGAACAAAAGGCTAAGGAAAAACAGTGTTTTACTGTCTGAAAGACACATTGAGAGAGACAGTTTTAGCTGAGAGAGGAGAAGCTGCATGACACCAAAGCATTTAAATAGCTCCAAAAGAACCCACTTGTGACAAAGCGAGAGCAGAGCTGTTCTCCAGTAAGCCACAGACAATGCAAGGAGAGTCTGCACTCTGCTCTAGCTCAATAATCCACAAAGAAAATGGCATTTAATTAAGAGTTGCCTGCCTTCCAGGTACTTATGACATTGAAATTAGTGTGGACATAAGGCACTAAAGCTGACATCAACATAGTTCACCCAAGAAGTCATTTACTTAAGATTTACAACCCACTGTAAGAGAAAAGCGAAAATTTATGAAAGGTTTCCATCTGGCAGGCTATATCATTAGCATTCAAACTGATAGCAGCAATGATTTAAATTTCATAATCTAAGTGAAGATATGCATCAAAAATTCTTCTAAAATATGTCTAATAGCTCTAACTGACTTCTTTATTAGAGTCTGCCTATGAAAAAAAATGTCAGATATCAATGAAGAAGTCATCAAATGTTAATTTTAGTCTATCCAACTGATAGAAATTCATAATAAAGTAGCATCATTGTGGCTGAAACCCCCACCTAAGCTCTCTGAAAGAGATGCAATAAACTAACTCCTTTTCATTGCTTTAAAAATAAAACCCAATTGCCTTGTTTCATCTGGTTATAACGAGCATTTTAAGTCATAACAATGATTATTTATTAAATACCAATAGCTATTTTGGGGGATGGAGCGGGGAGAGAGTGCAGTCTTTGGCATGTGTTGTTCAGAGCTGATGAATAAATCCTGTTAACAGAGAGAAGGAAAGACGTATAAATCTCCTACTGCAGGAGAACCACTGTCCCATCCATTTTTCTGAATTAAAGCTCACTGTCACTACAAAATGCCCTCATGTTGTCAGAACGGGACTGTGTAAGAAGATAAACCCTTGATATTCTCCCTTAAAAATGCAGACAGATAAATGTTTAAAACAATAAGAAACGTGGTTTACATATCAGAATATAACATACCAAGACTTAGAGCACCCTCAGATGATACTGGGTACCAGTTTAAAATACATTTAACTTTAAAGGAAGTTAATATAATTCCCTGGGTTTTATGTACAATGCTGCAGAGGTAAAGAGAAAAATAACAGTTACAGATTCAGAAGACAGGCTGGAATTAAATTTGGTTCCACTACGTTTTAGCTCTGTGACCTTGAGCAAGCTATTTATCCTCTCTAGTATTCTATTTCCCCATCCAGAAAACAACACCTACCTCATAGGATTGTTGGATGAGAAGTGAGATGTTATATATGAAGTTTCCAGTGCAATGGTTCACAAAGAGTTTTTAGATATACAAAGCTTATCCAGGATATCCATAGAAATGAAAATAGGATGTTTTCTATGAAGCTTCTAGACCCCCCCAACCCTTGAACCTGGCTGTAGGAGTTGAAGACACAAGGTGTGACAGAGACATACCTTGTATACAGTGCACCTTGTATATTGTCAATTTTTCTTCTTGGCTAAGGAACAGCCAAGTATGTCCACATATGTCACACAAATGTACCCAGAAAAATAGGCCCCTCCATAACTCTAGGGAATACCGTGATTGCTCTCTATGTTGGGCAAGTATGGTCATAATAAGTACTATTTGCCAGATATTTCTTGCTCTCTGCCTCACATGCATAAGATGTTTCCTGGATTTTTTGTGTGTTTGAATAGGGTCATGCTAGTTACAAATAATGAATCAGAAATACAAATAACAGTGGGATGGAGTAGCCTCTGTGAGAGCCCATCGTTCCTCTGGTACAATAACCAGTGGTGTTTAAGACAGTGGTCACTGACTCATCCTGAATGATGGTGTAGAGAAAGATGCCAGCCAATTCACAATGGACATGGACCAGGTGCAACAAATAAGCCTTTGTTGTAGCAAGCCACTGAGATTTGAGGATTGTTTGTTCTCACAGCAGGCCCTGATTATCCTGACTGACACAATAGGTACTTTCTACTGGGATCTGATGAAATGAACGAGAAATGAAGAGATAGGTGTCCTCATTTTTTAAATTATTGTGCAATTATGTGATCACTCAATTCTACCAGAAGCAGGGAGTAAGGCATCAGGGTAGACCTTATAAGTAATGCTTGAACTAAATTGTGATCTTAAAATATTTGAGGGGTTTATTAAATTGATTGGAGGGAGGGACTGTAGAAAAACATTTTCAACAGAGTAAGAGGTGGAACTCTCAAAGATTTGTCTGGAGAGATAAACAAGATGAGAATACAGGGTCATCCTAAAGCCTCTACAAAGTTTGGACTTTATTTGATTGGCTAGAGGCTATTCTACTACAAAATCTCTGGCAGTTTACGGTGAAATGCCTGGACAATCCCAGATTCTGACATAATAACAATGACATCACGACAACCTCTGCTGGCAAATGCCACATGGTATAGCTCACAACTTAGAAAAGATTGGCTGCTGATCGTTCACAACCCCAAAGAATAATGGAAATCAAAATTGTAAAGTTTACATTTAAAAAATAAATTATTCCCAATCTTTAACACTGAAACTCAGTTAATAGCAGACATTTGGTACACAGTTTACAAGTTATCCTAATGCATTGATAATTTCTAACAAAAAACTTCTACTGTGGGCCAATGGAAGCCATCGAAGAGCTCTAAGCAGAGGAGTGACATGACTGGAGGTGCACATCTTGAAAAAACTTATTTAGAAACAGTGGGCTAGATGGAATGGATAGTGTCAGATGATGGTTAGGACACCATTTAGGAGACCGACACAGTTATAAGTTTTTACAGCTTATAAAAATAAGAAGGGGAGTGTGCCCATCTACCAAATTCCAAGAGAAATTTTCCAAGAGAAAATTTGTCTTTCCTGGTATCTGCGGTTGTTTGAAAACTATCTCCAAATAAACTCTTTTTTTTTCTCCCAGTAATATCTCAGTGGCAGTACTTTTCAACTTGGTTTCTACCATTTGTCTTTCCTTGCTTCCTCATCACCTTCACTATTGCTTCGTCTCGCCCCTGAGAGAACTTATCAATGTGCTTTAAGACCTCGGGCAGTTGATAGAGTGGGGTACTCTGTTTTCCCTAGAAAACCATGGTTATAACAGTCCAGGTCAAGATAATGAAGGCATGAACTGACATGAAATTCAGAAATGAAATAAAGAAGAGCTAGAAAAAGGAAATGGTAAACTACTGAATTCAGTACACCTTGTATATTGTCAGGGGAACACACTTTTCTAGTTTAATAACCAGGTTCCTGGAATGCTGTAGGCACTCAACAAATATTTGCTGAATAAATAAATAAATCTGAAAAACAAAATGCAAAGTGCCAAATGTATGCTAGGATGTACCAAGATGAATCAGCAATGACTCCTGCTCTGAAAGACTTTCTCGCGCTGCTGTTAACCCAGAATCTTAAAGCACGGATGAAATACCTGGCACCAACACCACCACCTCTCCTTCGTTTTCTGCACCCATAGCAATCATTTTAAATTGGCCACTATGATTTTTCACTGTTGAACCTCCACGCATAATCAGAAAATCCTTCAGAAGACAATGTCCCAGAAAATTACTGTCAGTTGATCAGAGTTGACAAGGAAAATGAGACTTAATCACGTAGTCACCTATTTCTCAGGCTTACCAATATGCTGAATGAGTCTGAAAGGAATTAAGCAGCAAAACAAAACAGAAAATAATATATTCTTTGTTTTATTCCTACTCTCCATTTAATTATGTTTCTGTGTCCTAATGGAGGAAACCTGGAGCATGTAAGGTGAGCAGATACTGATTGACAGGTCCCCAGTCTCAAAACGGGTAACTGAAGGCTAGGCCTATGTGGGTTGAAAAAAGGATGGGAAGGAAGAAAAGATGAAGTGAGTAGTGCGGCCTATACAAAGTATTTATTTTGAGAGAAGAAGAAGAAATGTGTTCTATTTGTTTTGTTAATATAAAATGTGCAAGGATGCCTCCTACATGGATTTTTTCAGTCCAAGTCATCTAAGGTAAATAAGAACTGTGAGAACCACATCAGACTGAAAAGCAAGAACTATGTCTTACTCTGCTCTCACAATGAAGTCATAGAGTAAGCAGCAATAACATCAACCACCCCTCAATTTCCCAATTAGTACACAGGGAGTCAGAATAACTTTCAATAATGATAATGGCCACTTACGGAATGCCTAATGTGAACTAGACAATATTCTAAGCACTTTGCATATATTATCAAATCCAGGAATATGTCTCCCTTGGAATCAAGAATAGTGAAAAGGCATTCTCCTTTCGCTTTAGCTGTAATATTCTCCCCACGTGACACATGACAGAAATCAGGGCTCAGTAAGATTAAGGAACTCGTGCTCACATCATGTAAGAAACAAAGATGGCATTGAACTCAAGTCTGTCTGGTTCTGAAGCTAATCATAGTAACCACTATGCTATCTATATAGAACCTGCTAAATGCCATTTTTCAAATTACAATCAGGCAGTTGGGTTAAGACTGAAGCTTCAGAAAACAGTACAATTCCTGTGTGCTGTGCTAACACTTCTATTTAGGAACATCACATTGACACGGTTCTGAAAATGAACTCCATTCAGCAAACCCACCAGTTTAATGGCTACCTGTGTCCTGCTAGGTGCTAGCTGACATCAGCATATAAAGCACTTTATGAAGTCTTTATTGACCTGTAAATGTCGCTCCCACTACTAATGGAATAGTACTTATGCACCACTGGACTGTGGAAACCTCTACCACTAGGACTCACTCGGAATGTTAACCCGGGCTGGCTGCAGATAAATGAAGCACTGTGGCTGGTTAATCTTCCCAGGACCACAACACAGACACAGTGGAGTCCTGGTGAACCGACTCACTCTCTTTTTCAAGAAGCAGACATCCCTCCTTAGCATCTGAAATTGCTAGATGATTTTACATTGCATCACACAAAAAACAGGACATTCTGGAAATGTGCTTTCTCAACATTTGACCCTTCAAACCTAGAGGAAGAAAAAAAAAACTGGCAAAATTATTTGGAAGGATGAAAGATGTAAATGCTGTTATAAGCGTCTCTCCAATGGTAAATAAGCTTTTATTGGGCGAATGTAATTAGAGACAGATTTCAATGCCGCTTGGATACAGCTGTTTCTTCCTCCTGGCTTCAGACTGTTGCTGGATCATTCTGCGGCCATTGGCAATTTAGCCAATCAGTTCCGCCTCAGTGCACCCAGCTGACCTCCTTCTCCACCGAGATGATGGACCTGCCTATGAAGACTGCTCAGAATTCCAAAATGAGGTACCCAAATCTCAAAGGCACCTTGAAATATGCACCTCCAGTGACACAGCTATCAGGTTTTCCCTTATATTAGTATTTGTTCTGGGTATGTTTGTGTTTTAGGAGGCCCTTGGAAAAAAAAGAATTCCTATAATCAGCCTGATGCTGCCAGGCAATGGTTTTTGCTTCTCCTAGATATCCTGTCACTGCCAGATAATGGTTTTTTGTTTCTGTTAGATATCAGAAAGAATTAAGGGAAAGTATTCATTGTCTACTTTTCTAAATGGAGGTATGTAGAGATCTCTGTATAGCACTAAGAGAGAGACTTTCTGGTCAGACACAGAAAGACAAATACAAGGTAATCTCACTTCTATCTGGAATCTAAAAAACCGCAAGCTTACAGAAGCAGAGGGTAGAATGGTGGTTACTGGGGTCCAGATTGGGGGCAGAGGAGGAATTGTGGTGATTAAAAAAAAGAGAGAGAGACCATCTCCTACAAAAGCAGATGCATGTAGATGTTCAAGGAATGTTTTTAAACCACGCTTACTTGCTTTTTATGGGTATGTAAAACTAGGGTAAAGCTTGTCTCTCAATGCCCTAAGTATGGTAATATAAAAGAGTGACTGGATGTCACAATGGACCCAAAGTCTCTGCTTTGAATGAAGCAGTAAACAAAGTAAGAACATCCCTGACCTTAGGTTAATCACCAGTTGCCTCAACAAGGACTTAGCTACAAGCTTCAGAGTAACCCACTTACCATCACTTTAATAACAAGAAAGTTTTATAAACTCCTGACCCAATCTCTTCAGGTCAGAAAATCTCCATTTCTACATAGGACTGGAAACAATACAGATAGTACTTGTATTTGTTAGAAAAAAAAACAGAAAGAAAAAATCCTTAGACCAGTCTTGGTCTGTTGGTGTTCTGCAGTTTCAGCACCCGTATCATAAACAAGAATCAAGTGTGATAGGGAAGAGAAGGGAGAGAGCACCAGTTTGGACAGAATATAAAATAATCCAATTCCACCCTACATTGAGTAACTAGAGGACAGGAACTGTGACTGTGGTCATAGCCCTGGCCTCACAACACTAAACACAGAACTGTCTCTTAAAGTTTCTCGGCTGGGCACAGTGGCCCACACCTGTAATCCCAGCACTTTGGGAGGCCAAGGCAGGGGGATCACTTGAGGTCAGGAGTTTGAGACCAGCCTGGCCAACATGGTGAAAACCCATCTCTACTAAAAAAGAATAATAATGATACAAAAATTAGCCAGACATGGTGGTGCATGCCTGTAGTCCCAGCTACTCCAGAGGCTAAGGCAGGAGAATCGCTTGAACCCGGGAGACGGAGGTTTCAGTGAGCCAAGATCGTGCTGTTGCATTCCAGCCTGAGCAACAGAGTGAGTGAAACTCCGTCTCAAAAAAATAAAAAAAATTTAAAAAGTTTCTCTACAAATGCTTACTGAATTGGATTAGAGTAGACAATGATGTACCAAATGTCTAGGGAGGATAACATTTGGGACTGAATAGAAAAACATTGTTTTATTACAGCTTTAAATGTAGTCCTGCTTTTGTTTGCAAGGAGACTGCAAATAGAACAACTTCTTGATTCTATTGGTATTAGAGTCCTAAACACAAGGAGACAATATATCACTGTCTAAAGGCAAGGGGTCCAGCAAATCATCACTGAACACTATCTCAAAAGGTTACTTGGTCAACCTTCAACTTAGTGACAGTTTCCAAGACCTCTCTTTCCTTTTGTTCTAAAGGACGTTGTACTTAAACAAAATCCAAAGTCCTTTCGATATGAGTTACTATTGCTAGGTAACAAATGACCTCAAATTTAGCGGCTTCCAACAACAATTTTTCATCTCACACAGTTTTTAAGGGTCAAGAATCTGGAAGTGGGTTTAGCTGAATGGCTCCAGGTCTCTCATGAGGTTGCCATCAAGCCGTTGGCTGGAATTTCAATGATCTGAAGGCTTGATTAGGGCTCGAGGACCTGTGTCCAAGCCTACTCGTGAGGCTCACAGGGTGAGCCTCTTCATAAGGTTGTTTTCACAAGATAGCCGCTGGTTTCCCTCAGAGCAAGTGATCTAAGAAAGAGAAAGACACACACACAGGGAGAGAGGGAAAGAGAGAGAGGCCGCATTGTTTTTCATAACCCAATCTCAGAAGTCACATACCACCATTTCTGCCATACTCTATTGGTCACGAAGACTAATCCTGGTAAAGTGTGCAAAAGGACCACACAATAGTATCATTGGGTACCATTCAGGAGAGTAGCTACCACACTTATCAAGACCCATAGTGCCTTACAAACTTCTCCCTGCCGGCCTCCCCAGACTCACATCATGCCATTTTCCCCCATGCCCACTACCCTCTAGTCAAATGGTCTTGTGACACTTCCTAGAAAAACGTGAAACTTTTCCCTCCTCAGTCCCTATTTATTCGCTCTTTTCTATGCCTGAAATGCTTTTCTTCTGCTTCTAAGACACATCAGTCCTTCTGATCTGATTAAACACCATCTTGTCAGGCCTTCCCACAACCTCTACTTCAAAAATTCTCCATCCTGTGATACCCCATTATTTATTTCTTTTATTGTACATCTGTACTTATGTTTATTCATGTAGCTATCTGCTTATGGCATTTTTCTAAATACAATAAGCACCATCAAGACAGAGATCATCTCTGCCATGAGCACTGTTGTATCTCCAGGCACAAAATTGATGCTCATGAATATTTTATTGTCTGAATGAAAAAGGCACAGTCAACAGTTCTTTCCTGTCACCGTCTTGTATTCTAACCACCTCAACTCACACCTACACAGAGGACCAGAGGACATTTTCCCAAGTCAAGTCTCAAAGCAAACCTTCTAACAAATATTCCCCACCCCACCCCCCCCAACACACACTTCCTTCATCTCCTAACTCAGTTTCCTCTGAAATGATCACCAACAATAAGGTCTAGACTGATTTAGCACCCTTAAGATTTTCTTCTCCACCACCTGGTATGGCACCAGACTCTCCTTTAAAAGTCTCTAGAATGTCATCCCATAACCTTCTGTTTAATCTAGCTTTTCTTTCTCTTGCATCCAATCTCTACCTGGTTGCCTCATACTCAATTTCTACTGCTCAGACCAATAGTTTTAGGTCGGTGTTTTAGCACATTCTGTTGGCATGAGCTCTGAAGCTCAGCATCATCCAATGATGCTAAATTCCTGACCCCTCACCTGCAGGCCTGTGGCAGGGCTGGCTCTATACCCACACTGAGCCAGAACTCTCAGGACCCTTGCCTGAGTCCAGTACTCAAGCATTAGCTTGAATTTGAACCATAGAAGAACTTCAGACAACTGGTGACTCCTTGTTTTTATCTGGCCTCTTGTTCTCTAGAGATCTTTTTATCATTTTCTATTAGTTCATTTTCATGTTGCTGATAAAGACATACCAGAGACTGGATAATTTACAAAAGGAAGAGGTTTAATCATAATCATGGCAGAAGGCAAGGAGGAGCAAGTCAGGTTTTACATGGATGGTAGCAGGCAAAGAGAGAATGTACCAACAGGGGAAATACCAGATGCTTATGAAACTATCAGATCTTATGAGAACTCACTCACTATCACAAGAACAGTATGGGGGAAACTGCCCCATGATGCAATTATCTCCATCTGGCCCTGCCCTTGACATGTAGGGATTATTAAAATTCAAGGTGAGATTTGGGTGGGCACACAGAGCCAAACCTTATCACATTTGAACAATCATGTATAAGGTTTTCAAATACTCAAATTCTCTTGAGTTATCTTTCTTCAATTGGACTTTGTTAGAGCATAATGGCTGATTTTTAACAGGGGCAGCATATACAGAAATACTTTATTGAATATTTTACTCCCTTATCCCTAATTCTGTATTGCAATGTGAAATCCACTGGTAGACACGGGTTCTAGACCAAACTCTGAACTTATCTACAGCTTCCTTATCTGTACAGTAATAATATAGGCCTAGATGCTCTGAAAGGCCTTCCTAAATTCCATAAGTGCAATACACAATATCAAGGCACATGTGGCTTTTCCTAGTTGTTTATCTCTGATTTTTTTAGGTACTTCTGAAGCCAGATACCAGTTTCCTCAGCAATGTGACTGAGATACAAAGCCCCAAGTCCTCTCTTTGCTTGTTTTGCGTGATCCAGATGGCCGCCTTCATCTATCTGGATCCTTCGTTCTCCTTCTTTCCTCAGGGATATTTTAGAATCAGCTTCCACAAAGATGAACATTTCTTTACCCTGAGACTTGTACTAACCTTCAGGGACCTTGTACAAATCACCTTTAGCAAAGGTGTTCTCATTCATTACTGTGGCTCAGCTTTCTAATCCACCGAGACAAGAATTCTGTCACATTTAGAGAAGGCTGAAGGCTTTCTCTGTTAACTTCCCAGATGCTTCCAGGATCAGGAAAACTAAAAAAGGAAAAGAAAGTAAGAAATCTAAACTGTTTGAACCTGAAGGTCGAAATATAGATACTTTAGCCTCTTTTAGCTCATTACAGGAAGATATTTCCAAGCATACTCTTAAGAATGACATAAAATATTTTCAATTTGCTTCATTTTCATGGTCAGAATTCTTGTGTAAGTTTTGGGGTCTAAGAACTAGAACTCAAGTCACACTCAGAGTTTGTCAAGTGCTTGTTAAATTGAAAAGAAAATAATAAAATAATATTCTGTACATAATGCATTCTGTGTTTTCATACCTATTACCTGATCTTCACCCTTTACTCTTTGTTATCTGTTAGGTATGCAATGAATTAAAAGAAGAGATTGTATTGTCTTTATCAATAAAAAAAAAGGAGCAAAAATATCACTTTGGTAATTTTTAATGTAATAATGGTGTTATTAACAAGCTTCTAGGAGAATTTTCCAGCTAATAGTTGTCATGACATTTTCAATCACAAGTGCTTTTATTACTAAACAGTGACTGATGGGCAAAAAAAAAAAAAAAAAAAAAAAAAAAAAAAAAAAAAAGTGGTAATTTTAATCATGCTTCAGGTACCTCTGAAAACTTCTCAAGTTTTTGAGAGCAATAAGGGGTTGAACTTCCTCAGTCTGACCCCAGTTTCTCCATATACTGTTAAAACAACTCATGCCAGAAAATATTTCTTTCTAATCTTCTTTTTTTTATTAAATCCCCACTGATATTTTTCTATAGAAAAATCAGGAGATATAGTTCAGAGTCTGTGGTTAAAGAATCCCACTTGGGCGTTCCTATCAGAGGTTTTAAACTAAGAGGATTTCTTCAAAGCCTATCATGAGAGAATTTTTCAGTTATACAATGTACCAAGAGAAAGAAAATGTCTCAAAATTATCTTCTCTTGAGTGCCAGGCCTTTCTGTTTCCTACTGCACACACTTTAGCTATAATGCCATCGATTTAAATTCGCTACTTATTATTCACCTTTTCCTTTGAGATTATTAATTATTGTTACTATGTCTTCAAAACAGGTTAAAGTCATGCAAGCAAGTGAACAACTCAGGGCAGAGACACATTTCACAAGCCTGCTTCATTATCATAGTTCATCCAATTATTTTTAATAAAACGATGATATAAAGGACTGGTTAGAAGATGGCCGAATAGGAACAGCTCCAGTCTCCAACTCCCAGTGCGAGCGACACAGAAGACCGGTGATTTCTGCATTTTCAACTGAGGTACTGGGTTCATCTCACTGCGGAGTGCCGGACGATCGGTGCTGGTCAGCTGCTGCAGCCTGACCAGCGAGAGCTGAAGCAGGGCGAGGCATTGCCTCACCTGGGAAGCGCAAGGGGGAAGGGAATCCCTTTTCCTAGCCAGGGGAACTGAGACACACAACACCTGGAACATCGGGTAACTCCCACCCCAATACTGCGCTTTAAGCAAACAGGCACACTAGGAGATCATATCCCACACCTGGCCGGGAGGGTCCCACACCCACGGAGCCTCCCTCATTGCTAGCACAGCAGTCTGTGATCTACTGGCAAGGCAGCAGCGAGGCTGGGGGAGGGGGGCCCGCCATTGCTGAGGCTTAAGTAGGTAAACAAAGCTGCTGGGAAGCTCGAACTGGGTGGAGCTCACAGCAGCTCAAGGAAACCTGCCTGTCTCTGTAGACTCCACCTCTGGGGACAGGGCACAGTAAACAATAACAAACACAGCCGAAACCTCTGCAGACGCAAACGACTCTGTCTGACAGCTTTGAAGAGAGCAGTGGATCTCCCAACACGGAGGTTGAGATCTGAGAAGGGACAGACTCCCTGCTCAAGTGGGTCCCTGACCCCTGAGTAGCCTAACTGGGAGACATCCCCCACTAGGGGCAGTCTGACACCCCACACCTCACAGGGTGGAGTACACCCCTGAGAGGAAGCTTCCAAAGCAAGAATCAGACAGGTACACTCGCTGTTCAGAAATATTCTATCTTCTGCAGCCTCTGCTGCTGATACCCAGGCAAACAGGGTCTGGAGTGGACCTCAAGCAATCTCCAGCAGACCTACAGCTGAGGGTCCTGACTGTTAGAAGGAAAACTATCAAACAGGAAGGACACCTACACCAAAACCCCATCAGTACATCACCATCATCAAAGACCAGAGGCAGATAAAACCACAAAGATGGGGAAAAAGCAGGGCAGAAAAGCTGGAAATTCAAAAAATAAGAGCGCATCTCCCCCGGCAAAGGAGCGCAGCTCATCGCCAGCAACGGATCAAAGCTGGACGGAGAATGACTTTGACGAGATGAGAGAAGAAGGCTTCAGTCCATCAAATTTCTCAGAGCTAAAGGAGGAATTACGTACCCAGCGCAAAGAAACTAAAAATCTTGAAAAAAAAGTGGAAGAATTGATGGCTAGAGTAATTAATGCAGAGAAGGTCATAAACAAAATGAAAGAGATGAAAACCAACACACGAGAAATACGTGACAAATGCACAAGCTTCAGTAACCGACTCGATCAACTGGAAGAAAGAGTATCTGCGATTGAGGATCAAATGAATGAAATGAAGCGAGAAGAGAAACCAAAAGAAAAAAGAAGAAAAAGAAATGAACAAAGCCTGCAAGAAGTATGGGATTATGTAAAAAGACCAAATCTACGTCTGATTGGGGTGCCTGAAAGTGAGGGGGAAAATGGAACCAAGTTGGAAAACACTCTTCAGGATATCATCCAGGAGAACTTCCCCAACCTAGTAGGGCAGGCCAACATTCAAATCCAGGAAATACAGAGAACGCCACAAAGATACTCCTCGAGAAGAGCAACTCCAAGACACATAATTGCCAGATTCACCAAAGTTGAAATGAAGGAAAAAATCTTAAGGGCAGCCAGAGAGAAAGGTCGGGTTACCCACAAAGGGAAGCCCATCAGACTAACAGCAGATCTCTCGGCAGAAACTCTCCAAGCCAGAAGAGAGTGGGGGCCAATATTCAACATTCTTAAAGAAAAGAATTTTAAACCCAGAATTTCATATCCAGCCAAACTAAGTTTCATAAGTGAAGGAGAAATAAAATCCTTTACAGATAAGCAAATGCTTAGAGATTTTGTCACCACTAGGCCTGCCTTACAAGAGACCCTGAAGGAAGCACTAAACATGGAAAGGAACAACCGGTACCAGCCATTGCAAGAACATGCCAAAATGTAAAGACCATCGAGGCTAGGAAGAAACTGCATCAACTAACGAGCAAAATAAACAGTTATATCATAATGGCAGGATCAAGTTCACACATAACAATCTTAACCTTAAATGTAAATGGACTAAATGCTCCAATTAAAAGACACAGACTGGCAAACTGGATAAAGAGTCAAGACCCATCAGTCTGCTGTATTCAGGAGACCCATCTCACACGCAGAGACATACATAGGCTCAAAATAAAGGGATGGAGGAAGATTTACCAAGCAAATGGAGAACAAAAAAAAGCGGGGGTTGCAATCCTAGTCTCTGATAAAACAGACTTTAAACCATCAAAGATCAAAAGAGACAAAGAAGGCCATTACATAATGGTAAAGGGATCAATTCAACAGGAAGAGCTAACTATCCTAAATATATATGCACCCAATACAGGAGCACCCAGATTCATCAAGCAAGTCCTTAGAGACTTACAAAGAGACTTAGACTCCCATACAATAATAATGGGAGACTTCAACACTCCACTGTCAACATTAGACAGATCAACGAGACAGAAAGTTAACAAGGATATCCAGGAATTGAACTCATCTCTGCAGCAAGCAGACCTAATAGACATCTACAGAACTCTCCACCCCAAATCAACAGAATATACATTCTTCTCAGCACCACATCGTACTTACTCCAAAATCGACCACGTAATTGGAAGTAAAGCACTCCTCAGCAAATGTACAAGAACAGAAATTATAACAAACTGTCTCTCAGACCACAGTGCAATCAAACTAGAACTCAGGACTAAGAAACTCAATCAAAACCGCTCAACTACATGGAAACTGAACAACCTGCTCCTGAATGACTACTGGGTACATAACGAAATGAAGGCAGAAATAAAGATGTTCTGTGAAACCAATGAGATCAAAGATACAACATACCAGAATCTCTGGGACACATTTAAAGCAGTGTGTAGAGGGAAATTTATAGCACTAAATGCCCACAAGAGAAAGCAGGAAAGATCTAAAATTGACACTCTAACATCACAATTAAAAGAACTAGAGAAGCAAGAGCAAACACATTCGAAAGCTAGCAGAAGGCAAGAAATAACTAAGATCAGAGCAGAACTGAAGGAGATAGAGACACAAAAAACTCTCCAAAAAATCAATGAATCCAGGAGTTGGTTTTTTGAAAAGATCAACAAAATTGACAGACCACTAGCAAGACTAATAAAGAAGAAAAGAGAGAAGAATCAAATCGACGCAATTAAAAATGATAAAGGGGATATCACCACCGACCCCACAGAAATACAAACTACCATCAGAGAATACTATAAACACCTCTACGCAAATAAACTGGAAAATCTAGAAGAAATGGATAATTTCCTGGACACTTACACTCTTCCAAGACTAAACCAGGAAGAAGTTGAATCCCTGAATAGACCAATAGCAGGCTCTGAAATTGAGGCAATAATTAATAGCCTACCAACCAAAAAAAGTCCAGGACCAGATGGATTCACAGCTGAATTCTACCAGAGGCACAAGGAGGAGTTGGTACCATTCCTTCTGAAACTATTCCAATCAATAGAAAAAGAGGGAATCCTCCCTAACTCATTTTATGAGGCCAACATCATCCTGATACCAAAGCCTGGCAGAGACACAACAAAAAAAGAGAATTTTAGACCAATATCCCTGATGAACATCGATGCAAAAATCCTCAATAAAATACTGGCAAACCGGATTCAGCAACACATCAAAAAGCTTATCCACCATGATCAAGTGGGATTCATCCCTGGGATGCAAGGCTGGTTCAACATTCGCAAATCAATAAACGTAATCCAGCATATAAACAGAACCAAAGACAAGAACCACATGATTATCTCAATAGATGCAGAAAAGGCTTTTGACAAAATTCAACAGCCCTTCATGCTAAAAACGCTCAATAAATTCTGTATTGATGGAACGTACCTCAAAATTATAAGAGCTATTTATGACAAACCCACAGCCAATATCATACTGAATGGGCAAAAACTGGAAAAATTCCCTTTGAAAACTGGCACAAGACAGGGATGCCCTCTCTCACCACTCCTATTCAACATAGTGTTGGAAGTTCTGGCTAGGGCAATTAGGCAAGAGAAAGAAATCAAGGGTATTCAGTTAGGAAAAGAAGAAGTCAAACTGTCCCTGTTTGCAGATGACATGATTGTATATTTAGAAAACCCCATTGTCTCAGCCCAAAATCTCCTTAAGCTGATAAGCAACTTCAGCAAAGTCTCAGGATACAAAATTAATGTGCAAAAATCACAAGCATTCTTATACACCAGTAACAGACAAACAGAGAGCCAAATCAGGAATGAACTCCCATTCACAATTGCTTCAAAGAGAATAAAATACCTAGGAATCCAACTTACAAGGGATGTAAAGGACCTCTTCAAGGAGAACTACAAACCACTGCTCAGTGAAATCAAAGAGGACACAAACAAATGGAAGAACATACCATGCTCATGGATAGGAAGAATCAATATTGTGAAAATGGCCATACTGCCCAAGGTAATTTATAGATTCAATGCCATCCCCATCAAGCTACCAATGAGTTTCTTCACAGAATTGGAAAAAACTGCTTTAAAGTTCATATGGAACCAAAAAAGAGCCCGCATCTCCAAGACAATCCTAAGTCAAAAGAACAAAGCTGGAGGCATCACGCTACCTGACTTCAAACTATACTACAAGGCTACAGTCACCAAAACAGCATGGTACTGGTACCAAAACAGAGATATAGACCAATGGAACAGAACAGAGTCCTCAGAAATAATACCACACATCTACAGCCATCTGATCTTTGACAAACCTGAGAGAAACAAGAAATGGGGAAAGGATTCCCTATTTAATAAATGGTGCTGGGAAAATTGGCTAGCCATAAGTAGAAAGCTGAAACTGGATCCTTTCCTTACTCCTTATACAAAAATTAATTCAAGATGGATTAGAGACTTAAATGTTAGACCTAATACCATAAAAATCCTAGAGGAAAACCTAGATAGTACCATTCAGGACATAGGCATGGGCAAAGACTTCATGTCTAAAACACCAAAAGCAATGGCAGCAAAAGCCAAAATTGACAAATGGGATCTCATTAAACTAAAGAGCTTCTGCACAGCAAAAGAAACTACCATCAGAGTGAACAGGCAACCTACAGAATGGGAGAAAATTTTTGCTATCTACTCATCTGACAAAGGGCTAATATCCAGAACCTACAAAGAACTCAAACAAATTTACAAGAAAAAAACAAACAACCCCATCAAAAAGTGGGCAAAGGATATGAACAGACATTTCTCAAAAGAAGACATTCATACAGCCAACAGACACATGAAAAAATGCTCATCATCACTGGCCATCAGAGAAATGCAAATCAAAACCACAATGAGATACCATCTCACACCATCACACCAGTTAGAATGGCGATCATTAAAAAGTCAGGAAACAACAGGTGCTGGAGAGGATGTGGAGAAATAGGAACACTTTTACACTGTTGGTGGGATTGTAAACTAGCTCAACCATTATGGAAAACAGTATGGCGATTCCTCAAGGATCTAGAACTAGATGTACCATATGACCCAGCCATCCCATTACTGGGTATATACCCAAAGGATTATAAATTATGCTGCTATAAAGACACATGCACACGTATGTTTATTGCAGCACTATTCACAATAGCAAAGACTTGGAATCAACCCAAATGTCCATCAGTGACAGATTGGATTCAGAAAATGTGGCACATATACACCATGGAATACTATGCAGCCATCAAAAAGGATGAGTTTGCGTCCTTTGTAGGGACATGGATGCAGCTGGAAACCATCATTCTTAGCAAACTATCACAAGAACAGAAAACCAAACACCGCATGTTCTCACTCATAGGTGGGAACTGAACAATGAGATCACTTGGACTCAGGAAGGGGAACATCACACACCGGGGCCTATCATGGGGAGGGGGGAGGGGGGAGGGATTGCATTGGGAGTTATACCTGATGTAAATGACGAGTTGATGGGTGCAGCACACCAACATGGCACAAGTATACATATGTAACAAACCTGCACGTTATGCACATGTACCCTACAACTTAAAGTATAATAATAATAAATAAATTTAAAAAAAAAAAAAAAAGACTGGTTAGAAAAGACCAAGAAACTTTGGGAAAAGTAAAAGTTGTTTTATTTAAAGCACATTAAGTATGAGAAATGTGACTTGCTTAATACTAGGTTTCCATAGTTTTATATGGACATATAAACAAAGGTATAGATTATATATCAAAGCTCTATACTGAACCATTTGTATTAAGGCAAAGGAATTAAGCAAATCATTGTCTTTATTGAATATATCAAATATTTCATATATGAGATATCAACTGTTACCTAGAAAAAGAATATTTTTTTACATATCCTATATCCCAAATGTTAAAAACTAAATATAAAGAAAGGATTAAAATGGCAAGAAGAATAAATCAATTTTTAAAATCTTAATTTATTAAGATCATTACCATTTTTCTTCTGATTCCCCTGCAAGCAGAACCTATGATAATGTCATCTGTGTTTTTGCATTGCCCAAGAATATTCCCCAAAACTCAGTCTAAGTCTCTCTCTTTCTTCCCCTATAGTTAGGTATCAACAGAGAATTCTTTTTGTTTTCTGCTAAGAACTTGGCCAATAACAAACAAATGAAACAATGAAAGCCTCTAGTCCTTGCAGATTTGGCCGTTATAAATCTGGAGACTTGTGCAGTTCAATAAAAACACCACATTCCAGAAAACATTAACCCAACTACCACGATGATTAAAAATGAGTGCAAACCCATTTGTTGTCTATCACACCACCAGACACAAATCAGAGGGTAAGCAAGGGATACACAAAAGGCTGCAGATGCAGACTGTTTCACATGGCTTTTCCCTGCTCCTGGGAATTCAGCTGCCAATGATGTTATCTACATTCAATAATAATAATAATAAATAAACACCTTGCTATGCTACTTTTCATTGCTATCTCAGAAAAACTACATATCCACAGAAGGGGCTGTTGGCAAACCCTGGGCTCTGCTGGTTCTTGAACCACTCCCAACAGCATCCAACGCTGTGAAAGGCCACATCTTCAACAGGGAGTGAACAATATCTCCACCTTTAGCCTTCCAGAATCTCTGAAAGGCCCTCTCCCTGCAGACATTTCTTTGAAATTGACACCACAGATGGGCCTAAGTATGTTATTTTCCCTAAAAACAAAGGCGGGTATGAATTTTTAAAAATACAGTGTGCTCTGCCCAGAGGGGACAGAGATCAGCTTTTTGTACCTTAAAGCACAATGTCTGCCTGCCAAGCAAAGGATGATGAGCCATTCCAACGACTATTTGCAAGGTACTGGGTTAAAGCACTTTTTGCATGTAGTTAAAATCAAGCAAAGAGTCAATGGAAAAAATTCCCCATGAAATGGCTTTTAGATGTCCTTGTTCATTGTTCATACAAGCAATTATCTTAAAAGGAGATGCTCATCTGTTCCAGTCACTAACATTTATACCCATCCAAGCCACGATTAACTCCTATTGAAAATTTTGTTTTCATGGTTACTATGAAACTTAATCATGTTTATGGATAAAGCCAGTTTAGACATTTGAACCAGGCATCTCTTGCAGAACAGTCTACATCATTGTGGACAGACCACAAAAGACCTTCTAGATAAATGCTCCCCATAATCTGTCACCAAAGCAACATGAAATCATATTCCACAGATAATGGGGAGGAGAGGAGGGACTTCTAAAATATTTTTATTATCTTCAAGATACACTTAAGGGAAAACTGAGACATACGTGTGTGTATGTGTGCACACATATGTAATATTTTGATATTGTTTGAGTAAGTGGATAGATAGATTGATTGATAGATTGATTAATGTAGATTGGCAAAATACCTCTCTTAACCCACATTAAACTCCCTTCTCTTCAGGAGTAGAGAAGCTAGAAAATTCATATAAGGATAATAAGTACGTGTGAGGAATTTTACCCCAACAAAATGTTAATGTATAAGTAAATGGCATCCAAAAGTTGTACCTTTTTACTTGAATCAACATTTTATTGTAAAGAACAGAAACTCACTCAAACTAGTTCAAGAAAAACACAGCAGTAGGGGTTGTTACAATATCTAAGGCAGGAAACTAAACATAGTTGGGCCTCTCTGGAAATGGTAAATTCAGAAACTGAGTCTTCTCTTTCTGTTTCCCGGGGGCGTATTTCTATATCTGTTTATATGCTCTGTTTTTCTTGTTTCTCTTCCTAAATGCCTCTGTGTACTTATGTTACATAAGGCCCACCATGGGGACCCCAGTCTCTGATCTTTCAAATTTGGTCTTCTTAGTCAGACCTTCTGCTATGTGCTACTGCTTCATTCAAATTCCCAGGAGATAGATTCTGATTATCTGTAGGTGAAGCAATGAATTCACTGGCCTTCGGTCAGCGATTCCTCCCTGCCCAACGGCAATGCCTGGGAAATAGGGTACCATGGGATACAAAGCTTCCACTTGCAGACAATATGGCCCACTTTCCAGCCATGCCTTTGGAAGTCTGGAGTCTGAGTGAGAAGCAGCAGTCTCATCCTGATGTTTGACATGGGCCTGAGGTGAATTACAGAGGTTCAGCTCATTTGTCATCTACACCAGCTTCCTTCTTGTACCGCAAAAATCTAAAAGCTGTATCTCCCATATTCCCTTGAAAACAGATTTCTGAATACAAGCTAGTTTCCGCTCATTATAAACACTCACATGAGATTTCAGAAGGTGAGCATGAGGTGGAGTTCTTTGTGCTGTTTTGGTTTTCCTGTGGCAAATGTCTGAGTTTACTACCACAGCATTTGACGTCCAGCCCTGTGCCTCACAGAAGTTGGGATAAGTCAGGAAACTGGCCCTGAACCACAGCCAAGCTGGGGTGTTCATGAGGACCACAGCTCCAAGGGGGAACCTCTTAATTCCCTATACTCCTAGCAGAGGAAACAGCTTCCCTGGGAGACCAGTCTAGTGCATTGGTTCCAGGGATATTCCCATGGGCCCAGCCACATTCAAAACACATCAACTTCCAAGGATTTCTTAAGCACCTAGGTCCTTATGTTAAACCTCTTTCTGCTAAAAAATAGCCACAGTGGTTTCTCCTTACTACAACTGAAAAGGTCATTGAGCCCAGTTCAATAGGATTTAGTATCCCAATCAAAATCTAGAGGAGAGAGAAAGATGATCAGTCAGGGAGTGTCTCATAGGAGCTGAAAAAATCACCCTGAGGTAATTAAAAGGTTTAGGCTCCATTTGTTGACTAAATGTAGGGTATGCCTTTGAATAAAACTATATAAAGTATTATCCAAAATGTCCCCTGTTGATGAAAAAATCAGACCTGACAGTAAAGTGGTAAGGATGGATTTTATTCGGAAAGCATTGTGATAGAGGACACAAGAAAGCCCTCAGTATAGAAATGAGTTCAATTCCAACTATGATAAGGAAGAGTGGGGATTTATTTATAGCCAAGGTGTAGAGTGAGGTATCAGTGGATGGATAAAGGAAATATTAGGGTTGTGGAGGATGCTGGCTAAACTGACTTAAGAGGATTCTTGCTGAAGACAGGCCAGGGTGATCAGATATCATCTCGAGAACTGTGAGGATAAGAATTTGATCAGATAATAAGGTGATGGGATACCTACGTGCAGGAATCTCTCTAAACTTACTTAGGAGGATTTTTGCAAAAATTGGATAATGCAAAGATAGACATTTAAGTCCAATGATCTAGGCCTAATTGAGAAGAGAGTTCAGAGGAGCTTGACCGGAGAGAGTCTTTGTAACATCTACCCTGATCTAAGTGGTACAGGGCTCAATTGTGACAGCAAAGGGCTCTAAAGAATTAAAAAACTAAGCCTGACCTCTTGGTAATTAAGAAAAGTGATTGTCACATTTTGAAAGCTACAAGAAGCTAAGTGAAAGAATAAAGTTACTGATGAGAGAGAAAATCATTCTCCTTGCACCAGCAAGATGACCACCATGTTGAGATTAACTTTAGCAGCCACAGAAACCACAGTGATAGATTAAAAACTGGACCCTTGAATGGAGACTAGCAAGGATAGTTGCAGCAGGTGAACATTAGTAGAAGCCAAACTATGAGACATCAGAATAAGTAGGCAAAATGTCCGTATTCCCATCAACCAATAGTGAAGTCTAGCCCTTCTAGTCTGTGACTGAAAGTCATTCTTCCTGATATCAGTATGTGATCACATTTATGATCTTGTAAGGAAACACACTGTTTTTATTTTCCTTGGCAAAAGTAACATGAATCTAAAGAAGGGCTTACTCAAATACTCTGTTATTAGAGTTCAAGGGATAAAGTCAGAGGTGAAGATGGCACTCGCACATAGATTTGAAAACCAGGAAGAATATGGATGAACACAAACATATTTAGAATCAAAAGAAGAAGAAAAAGATTTAGAAACTGATACCAAAAACAAAAATAAAATAAGAAAGACCAATTTCAAAAGCAAAGGAAGAGAATAACAATGACAACGGTAAAAAGAAATTGATTAAACAAATTTATTGAGTGCCTACTATGTCCCAGGTAACATTCTAAGCCCTGAGGGTATTTTAGTGAATAAAAAAACAAGAAGAAAAGAGGTGACAGGTAGTGAGACTTAAGAAATTCTGTAGGTAGGTTAGGATAAGATCAATGAAAGGCTTTCATAAAGCAGTTTTGAATTGTCCTTTAGAAAATAAGAAGCCATAACATTTTATTTTTTTATTTTCAAGAAGATATTTCTAACCCACGTTAGAAATGGATTAGAAATAGATAACATATAACATTTGGAGTATATAGAAGAATTAGGGCCTAAATGAATAGTTCAAGCAAAAATCATCTTCTCTTAATTTTGGATACTTTCTAATTACTTCCTACGTTGAATAATTAAATAACATTAATCATTGCAGACACATGCACATGTATATTTATCGCAGCACTGTTCACAATAGCAAAACTTGTAACCAACCCAAATGCCCATCAATGATAGACTGGATAAAGGAAATGTGGTACATATACACCATGGAATACTATGCAGCCATAAAAAAGGATGAGTTCATGTTCTTTGCAGGGACATGGATGAAGCTGGAAACCATCATTCTCGGCAAACTAACACAGAAACAGAAAACCAAGCACCACATGTTCTCACTCATAAGTGGGTGCTGAACAATGAGAACACATGGAACAATGAGAACACATGGAACATCACACACCGTGGCCTGTTGGGGGGTGGGGGCAAGGGGAGGGAGACCATTAGGAGAAATACCTAATGTAGATGATGGGTTGCTGGGTGCAGCAAAACACCATGGCATGTGTATACCTATGCAACAAACCTGCATGTTCTACACATGTATCCCAGAACTTAAAGTATAATAATAATAATAATAAAATCATAGTGGAAAATGCAGAATGAAAAGTGTTTCTTATTTTGGTTTGTATGTAGAAGGGTATAGAGAGTACAATTTGTGGCCTATTGAATTTGAAGTACCTATATCTTTTAGAAGTCAGGCTTAGTTCAATAGGTCGATGATTGTAGTTTGAGAATTATGCCTTTCTGTTGAGGTTAGTGGACATGTTTGGCAGACCAAGAGAAATAAAACCATCAGTTTCTCCAGAACACAAATAACTGGGGGCTTGGAGTTTACCTGGATTTTTCAGTACGACTTCAACTGCACTAACTCTGTTTTCTCTCCTCAGGTTTCCTCCAAAGATAAATCCCATGCAATTACCTCCAGAAATTTTCATAATCTTGAAGGCAGTAGCAAGTCACTGATTGCTCAGTTAGAAAAGCTTCCAAACAGATTTTTAAGTCAACTCCAAGGAAACAAGGTAATAGTGTCCAAAGGCACTCAGTTACACAATCAGGACTTAGTACAAAGCCTAATGGACTGATGTGCAAAACGAGTTGAGTTTGAAATAACAACAGCACTTTATAGAAGTTTAAGTACATCTTCTGGACTGAACATGCCACATTATTTACTCTCTTCCCCTTCCCCCACTCCCCTCCACCTTGACAAGCCCTCAAGCACTATTATCTCCTAATACACAAGCAGCATGATCCAAAACTCTTTGGCCATAGTTTATTGGACATGAAGTAAATGTCTGAAACAAATTGAGCTATTAGATTCTTTCTCCTAGGAATTATCTCCTGGAAATCACTTAATTAAGGCAATGCAAATTAGAAGATCATAAAAACATAGGAACTGAGGCTGCCATTTTGAGGTGCTCTATTTTGAAGAACCATACGCAAGCTGATGCATACCTTCAGTCAGAGAAAAATAAAGCAGATCTACAGCATGAATGATAAACGACGTGACTCAAGAACAAGAAAGATAAAAGTGGTAAGTTTCTGACATCATTCCAGTTTCTTGGGGAATGACCCGAGAGCTTTAGGGACAAAAATTATCGGTGTATGGATGCTCTTAACCTTCCCCTTTATCCTCATTAGCCTCTGCCAATGGTCTCCTTTTTTCCATACTTACAGGAACTTTATTTTTGCAGGCTAGATTTCCTTTAAGTTGAAGGTTTTAGGTAAACTGCTGGCAAAATGGGAGGAAACTGGGAAGAATTCTTGCCTGAATCAGACAGGTTTTTAAAAGCCAGAGAACATGTACTAAAATAGAAAAATAAAGCTGGGGGAGCACTGACTGTCAGAAAAAGTTCTAGAAGTATCTTGTTGAATGAGAGACTCTGGAAAAGTCTAGGGGTCAAGAGAAACAGGAAGGAGATTTGTGCAAGTGTTATTGTGGTTTTTGAATTAGGTTGTTTTTAATGGTCTTCAGAAGACCCAAGAAAATAACATTCTTATTTACTATATTTTGGAAGCTGGACTATGCTGGTATGAAAATGACTGGGTACTGAGACATAGGACATGAGGGCCTCTAGATTTATGTGGGCTAAGCCTACAATATATTTTCTATTTTTCAGCTAAATTGAGTGAATTTACATTTCTTGTTTCAGAACCCTTCTTTAGACATCTTCTAAAAATTCTAAGATTGAATCCTGAACTGATTTATTGTACCATCTCTCCAACTCTGGCTGTAATACAAGGCTAGGGCTAGGTATCCTTTTCTTATTTCACAGAAGGAAAAAAAAAAAGAAAAAATGAACTCTGTAAGATCTTTTAGGAATAGAGAAATATAGAATTTTACTCTCTTTTCCCTCAATAGGAACCACTTTTAATTTAGATAGAATTTCTATATTTTTGGAAAGTAAAAAATAAACAGGCAAATAGTAAAACAAATACCAAAAAAAAACCTCTGTCTCTGTCTTTTAATTCCCACTACCCTAACACACTGGCCCTTTACCCTCCCATCTCCCCTCCCCCATTTAACGTCCCCTAAATGTAATGATATCAAGTTCATTGCCATTTAAGTCTTTCCTCATTCAACAGCCAGGGAAATTGTCATTGGTATGCAAAGTGGTCCCAGGCAAGGAACATTACTCTTTAATCTCCTAATTTTAATTGGTATGCCATCATGCAGACTGGTGCTGCTAATGGCCTAGTTTGTAGATTAAGACCAGCAGACCTGAACTGCGGTGTGCCATTAATTACAAATAAAAAGAGGAAAAACACTGAACAATGATAAATGTGACCATTCCAAATCAGAGAGAAGATGATTCTTCCTCATCTCCTCCAAGGTTCATGACCCTATTTCAATGTCCATTTGCAACAGGATTCGAATTAATGCTTTCTGCTTGGTCAGATAATTTCAGAACAGTTGGTAAATTGAAATGATTTGCTGTGTGTACACCAGTGTGAGTGTCTGGAGCAGGAAATGTTGCTGAATGACTCTCACAGAAGACATTGTTTTCACTGATAGAGTCGTTTCTTTCACTAAACAAATATTTTAAATGAAAAGACTTTTTCACTATTTAAGGAAAGTATGTTTTCCTCCTATGAAATTAACTATTGTTATTACTTCTGGTGTCTTTTCAACATCCAATAAGCAAAGAGTCTAATACATGTAATCTTTAATAGAGTCCACACATATATCTATCACCAGTGAAGGAAATGAAAGTTCCAAATGAAAAGGTAAGTTACATATCTACATAGATGGTAGATACAAGATTGATAGATACGTAGATAGATAGATGGATGGATGGATGGATGGATGGATGGATAGATAGATAGATAGATAGATAGATAGATAGATAGATAGAGTCTATGAAACATGGGTAGAATAGTCTAATTAAGGAGTGAATCTCTTCATCTCTTGGAAGAAACAAGAACCACTGCCAAGAACAAAAGAATAGACAAAAAAAGAGATTGCATTACTTTGAAAAAAAACCAAAAGATATAAAATACAATAATGTATTACTGCCTGTCATTAGTTAAATTTTGTCCCCCAAAAATATTTTAAAGCCCTAACACCAAGCACCTATAAATATGACCTTATTTGGAAATAGATCTTTGCAGATGATTGAGTTATAATGAGGCCAATCTGGTGGGTCCTAATATAATAAGACTTGTGTCCTTATAAAAAGGAGGGAAATTTATACACAGAGACAGACAAGCACAGAGAGAAGATGATATTTAGACACACAGGGAGAAGATGGCTATGGGATTTCAGTGATGTATCTACCAGTTAAGAAACCCT